>NW_006408741.1:5135559-5152311 GCF_000296735.1 Chrysochloris asiatica
AGGAAGACCCAACAGCAACAATAATGCACTTTAAAGCACAGGGTTTCCGAGGCTGTAAATCTTTACGGGAGCAGAAAGCCTCATCTTTCTCACACGGAGCAGCTGGTAGTTTCGAACTGCTGACCTTGTGGTTCGCAGCCTGATTCGTAACCATTACGCTACCAGAGGTCCTTCACATACGTATATATACATGTTGTTGTTGTTAAGTGCTGTCGAGTCGGTTCCAACTCATAGCGACCCAGTATAGGGTTTCTGAGGAGCAGCTGGTGAGTTTGAACTCCCAACCTCGTGGTTCAAACTGACCTTTTAGTCTTGTACGTATCCTACAGTGCCACACTCCATATACACATATGTGTGCATGTATATACCATATGTATACATATATATGCATATATGTAGCTATGTAGGATATGCACTGGACTGCTAACTGCAAGATCAGTGGTTCATACCCACCAGTCTCTATGAGTCAGAACTTACTCGATAGCATTTAACAATGTCACTATAGGTCGGAATTGGGACTGGTTTGGTTTTGGTAAACTGGTAAATAAGTCAAACTTGATCAGCAAAATGGTGTTTAAGAGGTCTTGCAGTTGTCTTCTATCTGTTAGAGCATGGTTTTGTAAATGTCAACCCATCAGAATTTTCTTATAAGTTCCTGGATCCTCTGTATTTAAGCCCGTTTCCTTCCACTGCAGTATTTTGGTGAATCCTTACAAAGTTCTGCCCGATCTTGGACCATTTTGTGCCTTCAGTAATCTCTTGAATTTTAACAGCAGCTCAACTTTGCTGTTTGACAAGTTGGTGGTGCATCCAGTCTAGTGTAGCCAGGGTTGTGGCCACACAGGCGGAGAAGCCAGGGTTGCTCAGGAAATCAGCAATGCCCGCCCTGAGGGATGGAGCTGAGTCCAAAGGGCATAGCATCAGAGCCAAGACTGGTTCTCCAAGTGGCATTTGGCTGCAGTGAGTCCTGGAGAGCCCCAGATCTCGAGACCATGCTTGTGCTTCGACGAGGCTTGTCCCTGAAAGTCCTCCGAAAGGGAGTCAGAGACGCCTGTCTTAGGGAGAAGCCCGAGCAGTGAGTTGGGAGCTGCCTGGGAACTAGGGGTTAACCGGGGTGGAGGTTGGTGGAGACCCTGGTCTGCTGTACCTGTTGGCAGGAAGGCTCTGAAACCGTGCTGTGATTGGAATGGGGTGGCCCATGATTTACAGGCCTCTCTGTCCTGAAGTAAGAGATGGGCTCTCCCAGATGCATAGACCCAGCATGTCATTTTGCGGTGGTTCCTAGTTCTGTGTAGCTTGTGGGAAGGAGCAGGTGTTGGGCTTCTGCTGGGGCTAAGGCGGCATGGGGGGATGGTCTGCTGCCCAGCCTTGCCTGTTGGCCAAGTGCAGGAAGACCCCTTACCCACCTAAAGGAGCCTGGGACCTAGGTCATGGTGGACTGCAGTGGCACAGGGACTTGGGATGGACACGGCAGGGAATGAGGTCCTTGCCCACTGTACCTGCTTCGGGCATGCTCTCACTTAGACAGCACAGATTCATGGTGATTCACTATCCCTTCATTGTACCTGGTGTTGGGGGTACAGCCATGAGAAGGATGGCCTGGGCTCTTTCCTCATGTGAGCAGATGAGTGGGACTGCCCCCCAGAAGCATAGTTTCTACTGTGGACAATGTATGTGGTGGCCACAGCCAAGTGACTGAGGACATGTGTAGAGTGCTTCATGTGGGTAGAGATGCTCTCTGGGAACAAACAGAGCGGGCTCCTGACTTTAGCCTTGGTGTCTTTCCCCTTTTCTGGGCCCTTCCGAATGGTCTAAAGGACCTCTCCAGAATGCCCCACCCACTTCCTGACATTACACATCTCTGGCTGCCAGGGCCTGGCCACTTCCTGCTCTGATGGACTGCTTCCTTGTGGAGCCATGCCAGGTGTGGAGGTGTAGCTTGCTCCCCCTTTTCCGCTCATTCTCTTCACATTCAGGTGGGAGGACTTGCAGGCAATGACACTTGAACTCTTGGTAATCATTTACTTATGTGACTTTTACCAGAATTGCCCTCTGAATTAAGAAGGCCTCTGGGACTGGAGGCCACTTCAAGGAAGCAAAAGCTCCTTGAATTAAGGTGAGTCTGCCTAACGAGGAGTCCTGGTGGTGCAGTGGTTAAGCACTCAGCCGCTAACTGAAAGATTGGTGGTTTGAAGTCACCAGCCGCTCTGCAGGAGAAAGATGTGGCAGCCTGCTTCTATAAAGCATGCAGCCTTGGAAATCCTATGGGGCACCTCTCCTCTACCCCACAGGAATTGCAGTGGGTTTTTGGGATTTTTTTTTTTGTGTGTGTGTGATTGTCTAAGCATAATCAGAGGAGTCCTGACTTGGTGTCATAGGATAAAGTACTGGACCTCAAGGTCAGCTTGAACCACAAGGTTGGTGGTTCAAACCTACCAGCTGCTCCTTGGAAACCCTATACAGGTTTATTATGAATTGAAATCAACTTGATGGCTCTTAACAACAGCAAAAGCGTAATTAGAAGGAGCCTTGGTAAAATAGTGGTTTACAAACAGGGCTGCTAATTGCAAAGTCAACAGTTCGAATCTACCAGTCAGTCTGTGGGAGAAAGATGAGACTTTCTGCTCTCCAGGCCCTGGGAGTACCACTGGAGGTGGTCCTTGGACCAGGTTGATGACACCAACTTCTTTCCATGGGCTGTGCGGCTCTGGGGCCCAGTCCTTGTTGAGACCCTGGAGGAAGACTCCCAGAGGTCCCTGAACAAAGAATCAGGACAGTGTGCTGGACAGGTTTAAACAACCCAGTGGACCATGAGATATAGCAACTGTATGTTTATTAGACTAGTACTGTATTCCACAGGAGTTTTGTGTGGTGAAAACATACATAGTAAAACATATGCCATCTCATTTCAGCTTCTATGTGTACAATCACTTAGGGACATTGATTATAGTCTTCAAGTTGTTCAACCATTCTGGGCATCCTTCCTTTACGGTTTTTGATGGATGATCTTTTGGAAGCAGAGCACTGGACCTTTCTTCTAAGTTGCCACTGGGTGGACTCAAACCTCCGAGGAGCCTTTCTGTTAGCAGCTGAGTGTGTTACCCGTTTGCCCCACCCAGGGACTCGGAAATGACGTTTACCCAGATGCTTTTCAGAGACGGCCCCTAGCACTTCTTGACTTTGTGCCCCAGCTGTAGGAAGGGCTTGCAGGATTGCTTGTCTCCTCTTATAATTATTTATAAAGCGAGGTTTCTATGACAACTGGCGGTTGGTTGTCTGTCCGGATTGGCTGGTCCCTTGCTTCCTGGCTAGACTGGGCAGCACAGGAAGTAAGCCCCCCCACCTCGGCCCGGCATTTGGGGACCTGGGACGGCCTTTGCGTCAGGACTGACCTTTCAGACTGTGTGATGGGGACTAGTCAGTGACTCAGCAGGACTGATTGTCGCCTGTCCCTTTGCCTGAGACCTGATCCCAGGATGTCTCAACTGAGCAGGTACACACTGTTGTGGGCAGTGACTGGCTGGGGACACTTTTTGGGTGTCAGTGGGTAGAGCTGATGCTGCTCCATGTACTCAGCAGGCTGGGAAGATCACCAGAGTACACTCTGGATGGCCCAGTTGGTCCAGTTTTTCTCGCCCAGGACAGTAGGTGGTTTTCTGGAGCCAGGGCAGGAAGTCAGCCTCAGAGAGACTGGTATGGACTAGTGGCAGGAATCTATTGATGAGGCTTGCTCAGAAGAGTCCTGGTCCCTCGGGACAATGGCACCATTGTCTCTTCCCTGCCACCCTGTCCTTCCTGCTGCTTCCCTTTTCTTTTCCCCCTGCAGCTGGGCTCTCTGAGTGTCCTGCCGGCCCTAGCCCTGGTGTGCTCTAGGGGCCTGGGCTTAGTGGGCACCAAGCGCACCCCTTCTAGCTCATCTCCTGCCCTGGGAGCTCAAGGGTGAGGTAGTCAGCCTTCACCTCATCCAGGCCTAGAAGTTCCTCAGGAACTATCTGAATTTCTGGCTGCATGTCTCTCACCGTTCCCACCTGTGGGGTGATGTGGTGGGGTCTTTGGGGAATTGAATGGACTACGTTAGAATCTTCTTAGGCAATGCAGGGCTCTCCTGGAAGAGTGAGGTACTTAGGGCTGCCTTGGCCTGGTCATTGAGGTTCAGCTGCCCACCCCATCCCCTGTGACCCACTCCCCAGGCCCAAGGTGAGCCTCTCCCTCCCTGCCTGAAATGTTAGCCCCTGCTTAGCGGATTCCTCTTGGGTCAGCTGTCTGACTCTGCCCATCCTTCCGATCTCAGCTCCATCCTTCCTGACCAAGTCTTCACTCCCCCTGCTGAAGCTTTTAGTGGGTGCTGCCTGCCTGCCTGCACTGGTCCTGCAGGAAGGGAGGGACTGTCTTCAAGGCCCTGGTGGACACCCTCACACCCATCTTTGGCTCTCTGGTTTGAGGCCTCCTTCAGAAGGAGGAACCCCAGGGAACTTCTGGAATGGTCTGCGAGTTCAGGATGGACTTCACCTGACTGGCTCATGACAGCCTGCACCCTGGGGACAGGTGGAAACCCCGGGAAGACTTTATGTCATATAAGCAAGCTGGGCTGCGCTGGGTGCCATCACCGTCTCCTTCGAGTAGTTCCTTTATCCTACACCTGGCCACCCAGGATTTCACACGGTAGTGTTTTGAGTTGAGTCCTGACATGAGGGACTGGCCATGCTCCCAGTGGCCTGGGCGTAGAGTGCGCACAGGGAGGCCCCTGTCTTGGTGGATCTGACCTACATTGGCCAGGCATCAGTAGCTGGAGTGGAGTCAGACTCAAGCTGAAGCTGGCACAGTGCTCCCCTTTGCCCCTGCTAGCCTCTTCCAGGGAGAGCAAAGGTCCTGGGAATAGGAAGCAAGTCAGTCAGCCTTTGTGTGGGACCTGGGCTGGCCCACAGGGCATCTGCTTGAGTTGGATACAGAACTCCTGCCCGCCCCCCACCCTCCTTGCTGGTCCCAGCACTCATTGCTCTTCTGCAGTACCACCTCCTGCTCTGGATGCCAGGACAAGGGACTGTCCTCTCACAAGAACCCCGAAGGCTACTGCTGCAGGGGACCTGAGGGGCAGGTGCTGGCTGTGAGGAGGCAGTAATCATTTTGAAAAGAAGATCCTGGAAGGATGTGCAGGTGTGTGGTGGTGCTTTCAGCCATAAAAGGTTTTGAAGATTAGTTATTTGAATAGGTTGACATGATCCGACACCCAGGAGACAGTCAGCTTTCCAGAGAAAGCTTCCCTCACCCAACAGCTCTTCCCTTTCTCCAGGGGTACCGGAGCGTCCAGTTCCCTGTGTCTCCTGGTGTAGCTCTCTTTCCCACCGTTCTGTGAGTGGCTTGTTTCACCTAACAGTGGATCTTGGCGAGCAGGTCAGCTCAGAAAGGGCTTCTTCCCACTTCATACAGGCTGCGCAATAGTCCAGGGTGTGGCTCTGATTTAATTTCACTGGTCCCTTGTCATGGGCATGTAGAGCATGCCCAGTCTTTTGCATTGTATTACAAACAGCATGGCAGTGTCTGTAAAATAAATCCCTTTCTGTAGAATCCCAGTTTGTAAATGCACTCGAATCCTGATGGCTCATGCCATTGTGCCACTCACTTTTCTTCACAGAGCAGGGGCCAGGTACTGCTGCAGCAGCATGGACAAAGGTTATGACGGAAGGGAAGGTCCGGGGAACTTAGGAACCACATTGAGTTGGACAGCTGTACCTTGGGGCTCCTGTAGGCAGGCACAGCAGGAGATGAGATGGGGAAAGTTCAGGATCTCTGAGATTTCAAATGCCTCACCAGGGAGTTGAGTATTTATTCTGCAGATAGAGTGGCCCTGGGGTCCTGGTATGGTGCTGTAGGATAAGCACTGGACTTCTAATCACAAGGTTAGCAGTTCAAACTCACCGGCTGCTCTCCTCGGAAACCCTATATAGGATTGCTGTGAATTAGTACTGACTGGACAGCAGAGTGGTCTTGGATGGTCAGAGCAGGGGAGGGACTTGATTAGATTCCTTGTGGGATAAAGGGGCTACACAGTGAGTTAGGACTGTAGCCACTCCCCACATCCACACTGAGCCCTAAAATCCCATCATGTGTCCGCCCCCTTCTGGGACTCTCCATGTTCCAGATGAAGTTCTGGAACTCTCTAAGCTCTCCTGGCCTTGGGACTTCACATAAGATGCCCTTTCTCCAGGGAACATTGTCCCACCTCCTGGGCTCAACCCTGTTTATCCTTGAGGACTCGGTCACTTCCTCTGGGAAACTTTCCCAGCGTCCCCATGGGACCCTCTCCTCATGCCTGCTTGGAGCCTTGGAGCTCTGACTGTCAGCCTGGAGCTTGCTCTAGGTGGAAGCTAGCTGAGGGCAGGCCCATGCCTACGTTGATTAGTGTGCACCCCAGCCCTGGCCTGCCTGGTGCCTGATTGGCTTTTGTTGATGCAGCGATGAGCACGGGCAGCTGCTGGGTAGAAAGGGGGACGTGGGGTCATTCCAGATGCGAAGAGTCAGTAGGCTTGACTGTGAGGGCAGGAGGGGCTGAGATGTGGGACGATGACGCTCTGGACTTAGGCCTGGTGAGGGAAGACAGCAGTACCGCTAGCTGAAAGGGAGGGCTTTGCTTCCTCCTGAAATTTCTGAGGCTGCAGTGGGGTAGGAAGAAGGCAGGACTGCATGGGCAGAGGTGGGAGAAATGGGAAAGAACAGGTGTGACTGAGGTTGCAGACAGACCCCAGGACTGGGCCATGCCATCTGCTGCCCACCCCAGTGGGTCAGTGCCACTGCTCAGTCATTGGGAGACTTCACATCAAACTCTACATCTACAGCTTCTCTCAGAAGTCCAGAAGCTTTCGCACCCTGGTCCCACACTCAGTCAGCCGCGGGAATAGGGGCATGATGGGGAGTTTTTAGCATCGAGCTTGCTTTGCTGGGTTTTCGTTTCCTTTTTCATGGTGAAGAGGGAAGTAAAGCGCCTCTCCTACATAGATCTTTATCAAAAGTAGAAGACAAGTTAGGGCCATGCATTCTCCTGCCTACTCCTGGTGTGGGCTCTGTGGCTCAATGTGCTGAGCTGCAAAATCAGTTTGAACTGTAGTTCAAGCTCAACATCTGCTCCTCGGAAACGCTATACAAGGTCGTTATGGGTCCGAACCAACTCAACGGCACTTTAACAATAACAACAACATCTTCATTCCACACACTTGCCCATCCAAAGATGACAGCATTTGTGGCCACCCCCCCCCCCCCAAGGGCATTGGCCTGCCATAGGGGAGGGGTACACTAGGGGAACTGAGCTGGAGAAGGATCCTGGAGGCTGGACCCTAGAGTCTTGTAAGGAAGGAGAGACGATAAAGCAGGAAGGGAGGAAAGATGAACCGAAGGACAGAAAGAAGAGAAACGGAATGGCATTTGGACAAGTGAGGGGGCTCCAGTGTTACATCAGTTTGTTTAAACATTTCAATTTGTTTTTCATCAATTTTCAGAGGCTTTTTGGCAATTGTAGATGACAGAAAACAAATGAAATGCTCAGGATCAGACATTGTTACATTCTGCTGTGCATGGGGTCGCTATGAGTCGCTTCTGACTCGATGGCACCTGATAACAACAACAACAATATATATGTATGTAGTTCTATATATACATACCTTTACACACACATACATAACATACATACATGAAATGTCACAAAATCATGGATGGTGGCAGATCAGTTCATCTCTTTGTTGCAGGCAGACCTATATAAACAGGGGAAGGACCATGACTCGTATACATCCACTACTGCATATTAGAAAAGCTTACAGGATTGGTTCTAGGGCCCTCCGGCCACCTGGCTACTTGATGGTCAGGGTGTGATTTATGACCATGCAGCCCTGGTACCCCAGTTGTTCCATTAAGGGCAAACCCAGGTAGATTCCCTGGGGGAAAATCTGCCCCCCCCTGGACTGGCTTGTTTTTGTTAAGTGCCATTGAGGTTGTGTATGGTTTCCAAAGAGTGGCTGGTGGGTTTGAACCGCCAGCCATGCAGTTAGCAGTCCAGTGTTTATCCTTCAACACCACACCAGGACTTCCTCTGGGCTAACTAGAGGAGTTGGAATCTACTTTCAAACACATTCTGCCTACGGGCAAAGCTACTGCCACATTGCTGGTTTATGTCAGAAAGAATTAAAAGGAGAAGAAATCTGTCAGACCAAAATGGAGTTAGGGCTCCTACTATAAACAGCCGTCTTCTGCAAAGCAAGTGTTTAGAATTTAAATTCTATTACAGGTGTAGGGAGGTGTGACCAGGACAGTGGGGATCAAAAGGCCTGTGACAGAGAGCATGCAGTCTGGGGTCCCCACTATTTTCTCCCTGATGAAAGTGCCAAGTGCTCAGAGTCCTGGGGCATCAGGGTGTTGGAAGTTCAGGGTCCCTGTAGTGGACAACTTCAATCCTCCAGTGTGTGGGTGGCTCTAGGCTCTGCCCTGGCCCCAAGATACTGCCCTTGCCCTCTGTCTAAGGTTGTCTCCGTATCTGCTTTCTTCTCTGCCCCCTGGATGTCAGCACTTCCTCGTGGCTCTGCACCCTCTCTTAGCTTCTCCCCAGTCTTGCAGGGAGTGCCACTGAGGGCCAGCCTGCCAGGGTAGCCCCTCTTTACAGAGAGAAAAAGTGAGGGTTACGGAGGCAGATCATGCTGGAAGCGGCAGGCTCTGTTACTTCTGGGGAGGACTGGCCCATGTTTCCTGACGGTTCTGGGACCTGGGGCTCCCCACCCAGCTGTATCCTGAACCTGTGCCCCAACAGGGAAGCCCCCTTATCAGAGGACTCCTCCATGGCCAGCTCAGGGAAAACGCTTCTTTACCTAAGCAAAAACCAGAGCGAGCTAAGAAATAAAAAGGAAAAAAAGGCGATACAATAGGTTTTCTATTTGAATTCATTCCTTCTTACCTCAAACTTTTGAAAACACTCAAATGTATAAGCTCGGGTCTTTTTTTTAAACTTGAAAATGTTTGCGAAGCCAAGGGAAGCTGGTGTCTGTGCTGACTACCGTAGTCCATGGCTCATCCCTTCCTGGCTAACTGCCCCCTTGGTACCCTCCCAAAGTTATTCTAAGACCTAGGGGTCCTGCCTGATTGAGGCACATTGTCCTTAAAGGTCTCTGGCCCTTGTGTCAGTATCTCAACGTGGGTGCAGGGGATGACGTTTGGGGATGGGCATGGTGTGGGCATGGCCAGCATTGAGGATGTGCTCTTAGAAATGGCATTTTTCTTGGAGCTTCCAACTTACTTGCAGTAGATGAGCTACATCCTTACAGGAAAGGGGGAAATGTCAATAATTGATATTAATCGAGTACCTGTATGCCAGAGTTGTATTCTTTCACCATACTTATTCAATCTGTATGCTAAGCAAATAACCCGAGAAGATGGATTCTATGAAGAAAAATGTGGCATCAGGATTGGAGGAAGACTCATTAACAACATGCGTTATGCAGATGATACTATCTTGCTTGCTGAAAGTGAAGACATAAAATACTTACAGTCTTCATTATGGATTGCAATTCAATGTAAAGAAAACAAAAATCCTCACCACTGGACCGATAAGCAACGTTCTTATCAATGGAGACAAGATTGAAGTTGTCAAAGACGTCATTTTGCTTGGATCAACTATCAACACTCATAGAAGCAGCAGACAAGAAATCAAACGACGTATTGCATTGCAGATGGGCTGCATAAACGCTCTTTAAGGTGTTGAAGAGCAAAGATGTCAGTTTGAGGACTAAGGTGTGCCTGACCCAAGTCATGTATTTTCAGTAACCTCGTATGCATGTGAAAGATGGACAGTGAATAAGGAAGATCGTAGAAGAATTGATGCTTTTGACTTAGGGTGTTGAAGGAGAATATTGAAAGTGCCATGGGCTGTCAAAAGAACAAACCAATGTGTATTGGAAGAAGTACAGCCAGAGGGCTCCTTGGAAACCAGAATGGCCAAACTTCATCTCTCATGCCTCGGACATATTATCAGGAGGAACCAGTCACTGGAAAAGGCTGTTGTGTTTGGTAAAGTGGAGGGTCAAAGAAAAAGAGAAAGATCTTCAATGAGCTGGCACAGTGGCAGCAGCAGTAGACTCAGGCTTAGTAACAATTGTGAGATTGGCCCAGGACCAGGCAGTGTTTTGTTCTGTTGTGCATAGGGTCACTATGAGTTGGTGCTTACTCGATGGCACCTAACAACAACAACACTACTATTCATGATCTCATTCTCTGCACTGTTATTATTGTTAGGTGCTATCAAGTTGCCTCTGACTCATGGCCATCTCACGCATTACACGAAACTTTGCCTGGTCCTGTGCTGTCTTCACGATTGTGACGTGTCTGGATCCACTGAGACAGCTGTTGTGTCCATCTTATTTAGGGTTTCCCTCATATTCGTTGATCCTCAACTTTGCCAAACACGATGTCCTTTTGTAGTGGTTGGTCTTTCTAAAGTAAGCAAGCCAAAGTCTTGCCATCCCCTTTTATGAGGTGCATTCTGGTTGTATTTCTTCTAAGACTGCTTTGTTCAGTCTTCTGACAGTCCCCAGTATATTCAGTATTATACATCTATTCTTTTTTTGTTGCTGTTTTTTTTTGTTTTTAACTTTTTATTGTGAATTGATTGAAGATTTACAGAGAAGATACCAGTTTTACATTCAGCAAACCACACACTTTGTTTCATCTCAATGATTGCAATCCCCTCCCTGCAACAACAGTTATCCCACTTCCTCCCTGCAGTGACTGTTTCCCTTCCACCCTCCTTTCCATCCATCCCTTCTCAACGTTGTCCTTAGGTAAATGTTGCCCTTTTGATCTTGAATGATTGACCATTCCATGGTGAGCATACATTACTAATGTTGTTCCCCCTACATACTTATGTGGACTTCTGGTTTGGCACTACAGGATCAGCAGTGAACTGCGAACCACAAGGTTGGTAGTTCAAACCCACCAGCTGCTCCTCAGAAACCTTATACAGGGTTGCTATGAGTCGAAACCGATTTGACAGCACTTAACAACAACAATATATACTATATCTATTGTTTGGGTGATAATTGGGCCAGGAGGGTGAGTTCCATTCAAGATCTGAAGAGTGGTCGAGGGCCACTCTCAGCTTATTCCAGTCTCTTTCTGATTAGGGAGCCTGATGGTTTTAAAAATAATTTTGAGTTTTGTTCCACATTCTATCTGTCACTCTATCCAGGACTTCTAATGTGATTCCTTTCAGAGCAGTTGGTAATGGTAGCCGGGCACCATCTAGTTCTTCTGGTCTCAGAGCCATGGTGACTGTTCATCTGCTTCGTTGATCTATTGGACTAGTTGATTCCAAGCATCTTAAATTTTCATCACTTTTCTTTCTTCCTTTCGTACATGGAGATGGTCTCTCGTGAGCTTTTAAGATCTCAGACACTGCTCGCTAAAGTGGAACATTGTCTTTGTGGACTGTGTTATGCCATTTGACCCTGGTGTCTCCGAGACTATGGTCCTGAGCCCCAGGCTCAGCAACTCATTGCCTTAAGATGTTTGATCATATCTAAGAAGTTTTTATTTATTTTTTTAAAATTAGAAAATCATTTTGCCCCCGTATGCTCTACCACATTCATAGGTATGTTTGCAGCAAAAGTGAATTCTCATGTACAGGTATCCTCTTTCAAACCCTTACATATTTATGGGTGTACTCCCACTCTCCCTCCTATACCTGTTTAGGTTGTGTATCTGTCCATGCAACTGCCCATAGAACACTGTTGCTCCACGGTTGTGTATATAGCACTATTTACCTCTAGTCCCCTTAACCCTTGTTTACGTACTTCCCTGTGTTCATTTTTCTTCTGCCAACCTCCCTCTTATATTGGCCTCGCGTGACCCTAGCTAACATGTAACTGCCCTCTAGCCATTGAACGCCTCTCGTTCCCTCCCACCCCTGGTAACCATCAAAGAATGTTTCTTTCAGCAGGTACATCAATTCTTTAATCTTACCTTTTTGTTGCTCAATTTTCCCATGCCTATGAGGTGACTGAAAAGACAGACCATCGGTGGCTTGGGTCAGGTGCACCTTAGTCCTCAATGTGTGTATGACATGTTTGATTTTGAAAAACTTTAAAGCGGTCTTTGGTGGCAGATTTGTTTGGTTTCTTGGCTGCTATTTCTGTGGGTGTTGATAGTTGATCCAAGTAGAATAAAATCCTAGACAACTTCAGTTTTTTCTCATTGTCTTATGTTATTCAAACCTCGTTGGGGTCAAATGAGGTGGGGTTATTATCACACTCATTGTACAGATGGGGAAATGGAGGGTTGAGAGGTTTGGCAACTCGCCCTAGTCACCCAGTTACTGAGAGCTGGAGCCAGGATTTAATCCCAGAGTCTGACTTGCTTAACTTCCCGAGCTGTTAAAAGGAGAGATTAGGAGGTGCCAGACCAGGAGGGCTATGGGGCTCAGGAACCCAGAGGGGACAGGTGCTAGTCCTGGAGTCCCATACTGGCCAGTGGGTGCCAAGGTAGGCTGTGTGAGGTTGCCTATGGGTGTCAGGCATGTTGTAACGAGGGACACGTTGGAACCCCCGGCATGCCCATAGTGCCAGTCACCTGCCTCCCAGGCCTGCAGCTGTCGAGGGTGGACTTAATTAGCCTGCCAGTGGTCTGGCGGAACGCCAGGCTCTTTGGGCTCAGTCCATGTGGGCGTGCTCTACTGGCTGGTTGGGATTCCGAGGCTCTCATTGAGCCTCCCACTGCCTACTGTCCATGGCTAGGACTTGCTCTCTCCTCCGTTCTCCCTGACTTTTATCAAGGGCTCCTGGCTCAAATCCCAGAGGAGCAGTACTGCCTCAGGGTACCCCCAGGGAAGGGCAGTTAGTGACTAGAGAGCTATCCCCTGCTGACCAAGGGGTTCCAGAGGTCCTGAAGCTGTCACTGTCATCTCCAATTCTTGAACAGTGGTGGCTACACAAGGCCAGCCTCTTGTGTGATTTTCTGGTTCATACCCCAAGGGTTCACAGACTATGTCCCTGTACCTCTTAGCTCAGCTGTCATTGGTGAGCCTGGCCAGTGCCGTCATAGGCACAGGAGGTGAAAGTGCAATGGGAACCCTGGTACCTGGGCCACTGCCTTGTCACCTGGTGGCTTTACCAAAGGCCTCAGCTGTCATTCCTTCCCAGCCAGAGCAAGGTCCTTTCCAGGGGCCAGCCTGGTCTGTGGCTGGGGGGAGAGGGTCCTCTCTTCTGCACGTTCTGCATCCATAGAACTGGGTTCCCAGGACTCTTCACCTGGCCTGTCGTGTTTCACCCATCCCTGGTGAACTCGCCATCTAGAAAGAAACCAAACATTCCTTTTCCTTCCTTTGGGGACCCTCAAGTCCTTTCCCCAAGGGACCATGTCCCCTCCCCTGGGCTGTCAGGCATGCAGCAGTGACATCCTTCGCACAGAGGCTCCATTCTGCCTTCTCTGCCCTAGGATCATGCGGCCGGATGACGCCAACGTTGCGGGCAATGTCCATGGAGGGACCATCCTGAAGATGATTGAGGAGGCAGGGGCCATCATCAGCACCCGTCACTGTAACAGCCAGAATGGGGTAAGTGAGGTCACGCTCTGACTCCAGGAGGCCTGGAGGAACTCCCCATGGGTCCGGTGCCTGCATTAGCCTGAAAGGCCCTGGCCTTGGGGGCTCCTGGAAGTTCTGGCCCAGTCAGACCCTGGACAGACTCCTTTGGTGGACATGAGGAGGGGGTGGGAGACCACTGGAGACTAAACTGAGAGCCAGCCTGCGCTGCCTTCTCCCCACTACTTCCCTCCATTTGGGGAGGGTTTTACACTCTGGAATCTCGTGTCTTGAGGCCCCAAACCCACTGCCATCGAGTTAGTTCCAACTCTTAGTGACTGCGTGGCTCCACCTCTGCCCCATCTGCAAACCTTGGACCAGTGCCTTCCTTGTTTGGTATGCTTAGCTGTAAGGCCCAGCATGCCCTGGCTCAATATAGTGCCCATGATGGCATCAGTGATGGTGTGCACTCTCTACCCAGAGTCATAGCTGGCATGGGTGTGGTGGGGTGCGGTGGGTAGCTTTCTGTTTTCAGAAGTTCAGGGTTTGTTGCGTGGCTGTTACCCATCATCTCCTGCTACCCCATCCCTGTGACTTCTGAAGGACATATGGAGAGAGTGCTTGGGTCTAGGAAATGGATCATCTGGCCTCTGTGTACCAGTGGGTCTCAGTTAACTCATCACTGAGATTACTGTCTTCTGGGCTGAGAGGAGGAAACTCTGATCCCAGCGTAGAATACATGACGTGTGTGTGTGTGTGTGTGTGTGTGTGTGTATTGAATGACGCAAACCCAGTCAGTATGTATGGCTGAATGTGGGTGTGGGGTCTTGAATGGTGGAGTTAGACTGGGACTACCCTGTGAAGGAAACCCTGTACAGTCCACCACCACCCTGTAAAGGAGGGACTTGCTTGCCAAGCTAGGAGAATGACCTTTATTTTAGTAGAAAGGTGGTGTCTTTGTTCAGAAAGTGCCCTCTGGTGGCTGTGGGGAGAACGGGCCAGAGCCCACAAGGTAGTGCTAGTCAGGCCACTGGGGTGGGGTAGGTAAGCAGGCCCCCTGAGATCCTCCAAAAGAAGGATGACCAAGGTCCAGTCCAGCCTGGCAAGGAAGGATGGACATGATAGGTAATGGGAAGGACAAATCCCAGAGCTGGGGAGTGTGGGAGGAGTAGGGATATGGGAGATGAGTGAAGGACCCTTAGATTGTTAATCTAAGCACAATTTCTGACCTTTAATAACTACTTAGGATAAGCACCGGACTGCTAACCCAAGATTGGCAGTTCAAACACACCCACGGGAGAAAGATGAGATTTTCTGCTCCTGTAAAGAATTAGAAGTCTTGGAAACCCTATATACAGTGACTGTGAGTCCGACTTGACTCCATGGCAGTTGTTGTTGTTGTTAGGTGGTTCTGGCTCATAGCGATCCTAAGCACATCAAAATGAAACAGTGTCTGGTCCTTCCTCAGCCTCACAATTGTTGTGAGGCTTGAGCCCATTGCTGCTACCACTGTGTCAATCCATCTCATTAGGGGTCTTTCTCTTTATCACTGACCGTGCACTTTACCAAGCATGACTTCCTTCTCGACATGCTGGTTTCTAACGCACATTCTGGCTGTATTTCTTCCAACACAGATTTCTGTGTTCTTCTGGCAGTCCATGGTACTTTCAGTATTCTTCTCTAACACCATAATTCAAATGCATTTATTCTTCTATGATCTTCCTTATTCATTGTCTAACTTTCATATGCATATGAGGAGATTGAAAATCCCATGGCTTGGGTTAGAAGCATTACCTGTCAAACAGATGTCTTTGCTCTCGAACACTTTAAAGAGCTCTTTTGCAGCAGATTTGATTGATGCAGTGTGTCGTTTGAATTCATGACTGCTGCTTCTGTGAGTGCTGATTGTTAATCTAAGCAGAGTGAAGTCTTTGACAACTTCAGTCTTTTCTCTATTAAGGTGTTATTTATTGGAAAAGTTCAATATTATCAGCCAAAACAAAGCCAAGGGTTGACTCTGGAACTGATCATCAATTGCTCATATGCAACTTCAGGATAAAGTTGAAGAAAATTAAATCAGGTCCACGAGAGCCAAAATATGACCTTGATTATATCCCACCTGAATTTAGAGTCGATCTCAAGAACAGATTTGATGCATTAGACACTAATGATCAAAGACCAGAAGAGTTGTGGAATGACGTCAAGAACATCATCCATGAAGAAAGCAAAAGGCCATTTAAAAAGACAGGAAAGAAAGAGAAGACCAGAATGGATGTCAGAAGAGACTCTGAAACTTACTCTTGAGCATAGAGAAGCTAAAGCAACTGGAAAAAATGAGACAGTAAAAGATATGGACTTAAATTTTCAAAGGGAAGCTCTAGAAAGCCAAGTAAAGTATAATAATGAAATGTGCAAAGACCTGAGTTAGAAAACCAAAAAGAAGACCATGCTTGGCATTTCTCAAGCTGAAAGAACTGAGGGGATTGTAATCACTGTAATGAAACAAAGTATACGATTTGATGAATATAAAACTGATGATTTGCTTTGTAAAACTTCACTCAATTCACAATAAAAAGTTTTCTGTTTTTAAAAAAAAAGAGAAATACACACTCATTGTACCAAAAAGATTTGGCCAGTGCCCAACCATTTCAAACAGTTTGTATATGATCAGTACCCATGGTACTGAAGAAATAAGTTCAGGCTTATTTCTGAAAGCTTTGGTTGAAAATAAGGCTCTAAGAATTAATGGAATACAAATTGAAATGTTTCCACAACTAATTCATCTCTAGAGGTGCTCACTCATCTATGCCAAGAAATTTGGGAAACAGCTACCTGGCCAACCAAGTAGAAGAGATCCATATTTGTGCCCATTCCAAAGATAGGTGACCCAACGGAAAGCAGAAATCATCAAACAATATCATTAATAACACATGCAAGTAGAATTTTGCTGAAAATAATTCAGAAATGGTTGCAGCAGTATATTGGCAGGGAGCTGCCAGAAGAGGATATGGAATGAAGAATGTCATTGCTGAAGTGGCAGGATATAAGATCAACATACAAAAATCAGTTGGATTTCTCTATACCAAAAATGACAGCATTGAAAAGGACATTAAGAAAGCAATACCATTTACAATAGCCACCCAAAGGATGAAATATCTAGGAATAAATGTAACCAGAGAAACAAAGGACTTATACAAAGAAAACTA
>NW_006408741.1:5157883-5179402 GCF_000296735.1 Chrysochloris asiatica
GGACCCTACCCAGAGAAGCAGTGATACCTGAAATGGAGCCAGAGATGATGACGTGGAGCAATGGAGCAGCTGGAGACTTTAGATCCAGAGAGGGAGAGCGACTGTGTGCTGACGACCTGGGGGTACAGGGGAAGGATTGCATGGAGGGGATTGTAACCATGGCAATGAGATGATATACGATAGAATGAATGTAAGATTGATGTTCTCCCATGTAAACTATCACATAATTCACAATAAATCATTTAAGAAATAAAAAAAGAATATCATTGCTGATGACAGATGGATATTGACTGAAGTCAGAGAATACCAGCATGATGTTTGCTTGTGCTTTATTGACTATGCAAAGGCATGCAACTATGCATCATAACAAGCTGTGTATAATGTTGTGGAGAATGGGAATTCCAGAGCACTTGATTGTGCACATGAGAAACTTGTACATAGCTCAGATATAGTCATTCGATCTGAACAAGGAGATACTGAATGGTACAAAATCAGGAAAGATATGTATCAGGATTGTATCCTGTCACCATACCTATCCAGTCTGTATGCCGAGTAAGTAATCCAAGAAGCTGGATTATGTGAGGAAGTCTGTGGCTCATTTAACACCCTGTGATATGCAGATGACATGACTTTGTTTGTTGGAAGTAAGGGAATACTGACCAGTGAAGATCAAAGACCACAGCCTTCAGTATAGATTGTGCCTCAATGTAAAGAAAATTAAAATCCTCACAACTGGACCAATAACTACCATCATGATAAATGGAAAAAAGACTGAAGTTGTCAAAGACTTCATTTTGCCTGGATCCGCAGTCAGTACTCATGGAAGCAGCAGTCAGGAAATCAAAAGCCATGTTGCATTGGGCAAATCTGTTCCAAAAGACCTCTTTAAAGAGTTTAAGAACAACAACAAAAAATTAGTTTAAGAATAGGGATGTCAGTTTGAGGACTAGGGTATGTCTGACCCAAGCCGTGGTATTTTCAAGTGCCTCATATGCTTGTGAAAACTGAACTGTGAATAAGGAAGATCATAGACGATCAATGCATCTGAATTTTGGTGTTGGAGAAGAATATAGAAAGTATCACGGATTGTCAGAAGAACAAACAAATCTGTGGCAGGAGAAGTTTAGCCAGAATGCGCTTTTGAAGGGAGGATGGGAAGACTTTGTCTCTTGGTCTTTGTACCTGTTGTCAGCAGGGATCAGTCTCTGGAGAAAGCAAGCCTGGTAAAGTGGTTCTGACTCATAGCGATCTTATGCATAAGAGAATGAAACACTGCCCATCCTGTGCTCTCCTCATAATTGTTGTTACACCTGAGCTCATTATTGCTGCAACTGTTGCCAGTCCATCTCAGCAGGCGTCTTCCTCTTATTGCTGACCGTCCACTTTACCAAGCATGATGTCCTTCTCCAAGGACTCTTCCTCCTGATAATATGCCTTCTAACGAGCAGTCTGGCTGTACTTCTTCCAACACGGATCTGTTTGTTATACTGCCAGAAAAAGAACCAGCTAGAAGAGAGCCATATCTGTACCCATTCCAAAGAAAGATAATCTGACAGAATGTGTAAATTATCAAATAATATCACAGGTAAGTAAAATTTTGCTATGTTGTTGTTAAGTGCCATCGAGTAGGTTCGGACTCAGCCACCTTGTATAGAGTTTCTGAGGAGTGATGGGTGAGCCTGAACTACCAACCTTGCAGTTCAAGCCAGCCTTGCAGTCCAGCACATTAACCCGCAGCGCCACAAGAGGTTACAGCAGTACATCAACAGGGAATTGCCAGAAATTCAAACCAGATTCAGAAAAGGACGTGGAATAAGGACTATCGATGCTGTTGTCAGCTGGATCTTGACTGAAAGCAGATATTTGCCTGTGTTTTACTGACTATGCAAAGGTATCCCACTGTGTAGAATATCCATAACAAATTATGAATAATATTGTGAAGAATGGGAATTCCAGAACACTTAAATGTGCTCATGAGGAGCATGAGTATAGACAAAGAGGCAGTCATTTGAACAGAACAAGGGGAAGCTGTATAGTTTAGAATCAGGAAATGTGTCAGAGTTATATCCTTTCATCATACTTATTCAATCAGACTGCTGATCAAATAATTAGAGAAGCTGGATTATATGAAGAAGAATGTGGCATCAGAATTATAGTAGGACTCATTAACACCCTGTGATATGCAGATGATACAACCTTGCTTGCTGGAAGATGAAAGACTACAGCTGTCAGGATGAATTACACCTCCATATAAAGAAAACAAAAATCCTCACAACTGGACCAATAAATAACATCATGATAAATGGAGAGAAAATTAAAATTGTAAGGATTTCATTTTACTTGGATTTCCAGTCAGTGCTTATGGAAGCGGCAGTCAAGAAATTAAGCAATGCATTGCATTGGGCAAGTCTGTTGCAAATGATCTTTTTAAGAGTGTTAAAGAGCAAAGATGTCACATTGAGGACTAAGGTGTGCCTGGCTTAAGCTATGGTGTTTTCAGTTACCTCCTATGAGTGTGAAAGCTGGACAAGGAGTAAGGAAGATCACAGAAGAATTGATGCATTTGGTTTATGGCATTGATGGTGAATATTGAAATTACCGTGGACTGCCAGAAGAACATACAATCTGCCTTGGAAGAAGTGCAGCCAGAATGCTGCTTAGAAGAGAACATGGCAAGACTTTGCCTCATGTTATCAGGAAGGACCAGTCCCTGGAGAAGGACATCATGCTTGGTAAAGTAGATAGATGGTCAACATAAAAAGAGGAAGGCTCTCAAAGAGAGAATTGATACAGTAGTTGTAACAATGGGCTCAAACCTAACAATGTGAGGATGGTGCAGCACTGGGCAGTGTTTCCTTTCTGTTGTGTATACTATTGTTAGGAGTTGGAACCAACTCAATGGGACCTAACAGCAACAACATACAACCACCACCTGGGGATGATGTTTTTATTCAGAAAATTAGTGAGCATTGTCCATATGGTTGTTTCATTTTATTCTTCATCCATTTCATGGTAATATCTCACTCCTGGTGTGGCGCTGTAGGGTAAGCACTGGATTACTAACCACAAGGTTGGCAGTTCAAACCCACCAGCTGCTCCTTAAAAATTCTATACAGCATCACTATGAGTCAGAACTGACTCGACAGCACTTAACAGCAACAATATCTCATTTCTTCCCAAATCTGCCTTTTGACTTAGCAAAGACTTAGCACTGGGTACAGATTTTGAAGCACCTGAGGTCTCCGGTGCCTCTGATTCACTGTAGAAAATTAAATCTATGTGGCTGTGTTTTGAACAGTAAATCATTAAATTGATCATCTGAGAGTAACATCAGGAAATTATGTGCTACTACATTGTGTGGCATTGTAGAATCAGCACTGGCCTGTGAACCATGAGATCGGTTGTTCAAACCCACCAACTGCTCCTCAGAAACCCTGTGCAGGGTCACTGAGTCAGAATGGGCTCGACGGCACTTAACAGCAACAACAACAACACATTGTATATAGTACGGATTGTTACAAATGTTGTTAGGAACCATAGAGTTGGTTCAGACTCACAAGGACACAATACACAACAGAATGAAACACTGCCCGGTTCTGAGCCATCTCACTATTGCTATGTTTGAGGCCACTGTTGCTGCCATTATGTCAGTCCGTCTCTTTGGGGGTCTTCCTCTTTTTCACTGACCCTCCACTTTTCCAAGCATGATGTCCTTCTCCAGAGACTGGTCCCTTCTGACCACATGTCCAATATGTGAGACTTGACAAAGTCTCACCACCCTCCCTTCTAAGGAACATTCTGGCTGTACTTCTTCCAACACAGGTTTGTTTGTTCTTCTGGCAGTCCATGGCATTCTCAATATTCTTCTCCCAACACCATCACTCAAATGCTAAAAATAAGATGCACCCCCCCCCCAAAAAAAAAGGACTATCAGAAGTGGGTTCATTGTAAGGAGGGGCTACCTTTATTCACTGTCTACTTGGAATTTTCAGCTCACCCCAGTATGTATGTGGAATGCCAGCCCTTGCTCATCTGAGTCCTGGGAACCAGTAGGATGTGACCACAGCCTTGGTTAGAGCCTTCTGAACCCTTACTACACCTTCTGCACCTCGCCACTTCTCAGGTCTCCTCACCTGTTAGATAGCAACACAAAGCTTACCTCTTGTGAGTAAGAAGGGAATGTGGTACAACGCAGTAACCATTGCTGTTGTTAATTGCCATTGATTCTGTTCCGACTCATAGCAACCCTGTATAGGGTTTCCGAGGCTGTAAATGTTTGCGGGAGCAGAAAGCCTCATCTATCTCCTACAGAGCAGCTGGTGAGCTTGAACCGCCCACCTTATGGTTCACAGTCCAGTATCCGTATCTTAAGGAGCCCTGGTGGCACTGAGGGTTAGGCATTGGGCTGCTAATCAAAAGATCGGTGGTTCAAATCCACCAAGCGCTCTGCAGGAGAAGGACGCAGCTGTAAAGATTTATAGTCACGGAAATCCAATCTGAGTTGCTATCAACTGGATGACAGCGGACTTGGCTTTTTGGTTTAGTGTCTTGTGCTGTGGGATAGCACTAGACTACTAACCCCAGGGTTGGCGATTCAAACCCACCAGCTGCTCCCCAGAAACCCTATGCAGGGTGGCTATGAGTCAGAACGGACTCAACAGCATTTAGCAACAACAAGAAAGGCAACACCTTTAAGTTCATGATTTCACTGATAACAAGTGGTCATTAGTTCGGAAAGGTCAGTCCTGAGGCTGTACCAGGCTAACTGGGCTTAACGCTTCTGGAAAGTTCTGTGCTAAGGGGTCCCCTGGGTACAGCAGGAGAGGACCTCTTATATCCTCTTATCTGTAGTCATTCTGTTGTTAGTGTCTGGATTACGGGAAACACAAAAGCCCCTCACTAAAAATCCCAGCAACGCCAAGAGAGCAGGGGCACTCACAGAAGGTGTGGTTTGCTCTTGGATCTCTGAAGGAGGCACATTAGAAGAATGCTCACACAGGTACTGCAGCGTGATGGTGTTGGTTGAAGGCTTCACAATATAGGTGCTCAGTAACGTTTGGTGGAGGTGAAATTGCAAGTAATATGACTCCTCTTCTCACCCTCTCCAAAACAAGTGGATGAGTCTGCATTTCTTCTGACCCATGTGCCTCCCAGCCTGCCTTCCTAGGGTCCTCCCCTGGACCCCCTCCCCCAGTCATGCAGATCACACCACCCCTTGCTCCTGCACTACTCCCCCCAACCTCCACAACTGCCCTCAGGCCTCTGCCCGCACCCCTTCTGCCTGGGGCACCCATGCTCTCTCCATGTACCATCATCCTGTTTACCCCACCTGTCATTTGTTCCCTCAGTGGTTCCCAGGCAGGTGCTCTGACCTGCTCTCCCCTGCACCCAGGTCCCCAGAGCAGTGCTGGCATGATGGCACATGAGCAGAAATGACCTCAGCATGTTGCCTTGTGGGAAAGGAGCCGTTTCCACTATAGACTATACCTGTATGGTGCATAGCCATACCTCCACTTAGCTTAACCACTCCCAGGAAGACATTGACTGCAGATTGGTGGTCTCTTACTCTTGTTGTTATTGTTGTGAAGTGCCGTCGAGTAGGTTCCAACTCATAGCGACCCTGTATAGGGCTTCCAAGGAGCGACGGGTGAGCTTGAACTGACCTGTGATTCAAACCAACTTTGAAGTCCAGCGCATTAGCCCACAGCACCACACCAACACTTCCCTTACTCTTCACCAGTGCCATTTAGTCGTTGCCTTTCCAGTTTCCACCAGTGGGTGGTGCTGTAGCCACATGCATTTGTTTACATAAGGACCAAAGACCAGGAGTTCTGGCCTGCACTGCATACGTGTCTAGGCAGCTGTGCCAGGTGGTGGCTGTGTGCCATGGAAAGGAGCTCTGGTAGCATAGTGGTTACGAATTGGGCTTCGAGCTGCAAGGTCAGAAGTTCAAAACTACCAGCTGTTCCGTGGGAGAAAGATGAGGCTTTCTGCTCCCGTAAAGATTTACAGCCTCAGAAACCCTGTACAGGGTCTATGAGTCAGAACCGACTCCATGGCACCCAACCAAAGACCAGGAGTTCCTGAACATTATTCTAGGCAGAGGTGGCAGATGGTGAGTATGTGTGTGTAGAAGGGGAACAACCAAACTAGTTGCCATTGAGTCAGCCCTGACTTACGATGACCTCATGTTTTAGAGACAAACTGTGTTCCAGAGGGTTTTCAATAACTAATTTTTCAGAAGTAGATCGGTCACCAGACCTTTCTTCTGAGGTACATCTGGGTAGACATAAACCTCTAACCTTTCAGTTAGCAACCCAGTGCTATAATTGTTTGCATCACCCAGGAACTGTGGGTTAGGATAAGAGGAGGAGGGCATGCAAATCAGCTGCATGGAGGATAGGCACATCTCTGGTATGCTTTCCAATACCCTCCTCCCCCCAGCTTCCTTTCCAGTTGCTTTTCTGAGTCTTGTCTCTGGGACATTGGTACAGCAGAAACTGCCCCAGTATCCCCTGACCCAATATTCACAAGAATCACCTGGGAGCTTGTTAAGCCCAGGTTCGTGGGCCTTACTTCCAAAGAGTTCTGTGGGTCTGGGACAGACCAGGGAATCCATATTTGACAGATGAGAGAGCTGCGTGCTGAGGCACCCCTGGTGACAGGTAGCTGTGGAAGGAGAACAGACCCACCAGGCCTTGTACTGACTGTCACCTGGTAGCCAGGTAACCTCAGGTTCCCTTTGTGGAGAGGGATATTGTGAGGGCTACATGAGGAAGAAGTCAGTGGAAGAACCTGCCCAGGCCTATAGGCAACTCTCAGGGTAGGTGTCCCCATCCATTGGCCAGTCCTTATTGACCCCCCCAGGCCAGGGACAGCCAGAGTACCTCAGTCTTGTAAGAAGGATGATTGGTTTACAGTAGAAAATCATAAAAGTGTGATGTGCTTATTTAGAAAAATAAAGATCTATAGTCATGGGGCTCAAATGCAAGGGCATTTTTGGTTCAATTTTGTGTTGTCTAACAACAACAACAGCAAAACTTGGCAAAGGGAGCACAGTGGCTCCATAGGATAAGCACCATAAGGTCGGTGGCCAAGCCCACCAGTTGCTACAGGGGAAAAGGATGGGGCTTTCTGCTCCCATAAAGATTTAAAGCCTCGAAAACCCTACACAGGGTCACTATGAGTCAGAATCAACTCGACAGCACTAAGTAACAGCAACAAGAGTTTGCAACGGTGAAAGCTAAGCCACACCATAGTGCTGGTGTGAGGTCCCTGAGGACACTTAAACCAAGTCCCCTTTCTGAAAATACAAGGGGGCTTCAAAGAATTTGTGAGGAAATGCCATTATCTTTTCATTCCATTTTTCTGCAAACTTTTGCAAGTCCCCTTGTATATCAGAACATTTGCCCCTCTGACATCAGAAATAATCCCAAATACAGTGAAGGATTATCGTCTGAGTTATCTAGTGCTGCTGTAGCAGAGATGCCACACGTGTGTGTGGTTTTTAACAAACAGAGTCATCCCCATACGGTGTTGGAGGCTAGAAGGCTAGACTCTTGGCATCAGCTCTAGGGGACGAGCCTTGTCTCCTTCCAGCATCTGCAGGACCAGTGTCTTTTGTAGATCTCCATGTGTCTTTTCATCGATCTTCTGGATCTTAGGAGGTTCTCAACACAAGGAGCCTCGGCACCAAAGAAGCACCTTACTCCTGGGTCTTCTTTCTTGGTGGTAGGTTCCGCCTCTGTTCATCTGAGATCAAAGGTGATGCGGGCCACACCCCGGAGGATCTCCCCTTACATCAAATCAGGGCTGTGGTCTGTATAAAGATGTTGCATTCCATCTTCATATCCTTACAGCTGATTGGTTGATCACATCAGATCACATCACGAGTTGATTATGTCATTACGTAACTGTCAAACCACTGAGAATCATGATCCAACCGGGCCAACACATATTTTGAGGGGGACACAAGTCAATCTATGACAATGACTTATAATAAATAATTGGGGTTGATAGAAGACTATGCTATTCTACATGGCCATTGAAAATACTTTTGCAGTGGAGTGTTAAGAAAACGTGGAAAGTATCTTGAAAGAGACCAGGTGGTGGTGATTTTGTGCTGTCACATTGATTCAGACTGAGAGACCTTAGGGGTCCAAGCAGAAGGGCCCCCAGTGTGTCCTAAGCTGTAATCAGTAGATTGCGAGGGCTTTTCTCCTGCAAAGTGATGGGTGGATTTGAACTGCCAAGTACTTGCTGCCAAACTCTTAGTCACCATGCCTCCAGGGCATGGAAACAACCTAAATATCCACTAACAGATGAATGGGCAAACAGAATGTGGCATATGCATCCGATGGAATGTTCCTCAGCCTTGAAGAGAAATGAAGTGCTGATACATGCTATGACAGGGAGAACTACCTTGCAGAGATTATACTGAGTGAATTAAGTTCATTGAAAGAGGACAAATGCTGTGTGAGTCCACTTACACGAAACAGATCTATGTATAGACACCAAAGCTTCTTAGTGGTTATCAGAGATGGGAGGGAAGGAGGAGTCACTGCGTAGAGGGTCTGTTGATGATGGTAGAGTCATATGAAAAAAGATAGCAATGGTGGTTGTACCTCATGATGAATGTGACTGGTGTCCCTGAATTATACTTGTGGGGTTGTGCTCTGGAGTCAGTTTTGACTCATAGTGACCCTGTACAGGGTTTCCGAGGCTGCAGACCTTTAGCGGAGCAGGAAGCCTCATCTTTCTCCGGTGGAACGGCTGGTAGTTTCGAACTGCTGACCTTGAGCTTCGCAGCCCAACTCATAACCACTACGCCACCAGAGCTTCTTGAATTATGCTTGTAGAAGCTGTCAAATTAGAAAATGTTCTTATCTGTATTTTACCACAATAAGAACATTAGTTATTACAACAAAAATAAAAAGGTCCCTTCTGCCGCAATAAAGAACGAGCTTCAGAAGAGATTGCGAAGGAAGGAAAAAAGCAAGGTTTTGTACCTATCTAAGTAGCGTTCATTATCTGGAGGGCCCTACTGGTCAACTTCGTTCACTTGGCTGTAAACACTCCATCCAGTAAGACACATGGAATGGGTAATGCTGCTCACCCAAAGAGATCTTGCTTTGTCCAGCACAAAGAGATGAAGACAGAACTGGTCCTATATGCCGTTTTTTTTTTTTTGTTTTGTTGTTTAGTTTTGAATCATGGGAAAGGGTTACCTATTTGAAGGATACTTTAGAAAAAGAAAAAAAAAAATTAGTGACAACCGGGAATGTGTTATAACCCAGGCAGACTCCTTTTCCTCGTGTTGAATGAAGAAAGCAGAATGAGAAAATAAATCTTTATGATTTACACAATGACCTAAGACCAAAGCAGTGGAACAAGGAGCCAGGCACACAAGCCAGTGAACCAACACAACCCTATTCTTAGGGGAAAAATTAGAAAGAATTCTCCCAAAATAGCAACAATGGCTATTTGTGGATGAGGGGGAGTAGTTTTCTCTTCTCTTCTTCTTATTCTGTATTTCCCAGGATTTCTATAATGAGCATGAATTTTTTTTTTTTTTCACTTTGTATTATACAAGTAAGAAACATGTATTGGAGAAAAATTAGAAAAAAGAAATAAAAATCATCCATAATCTTTATCACTCCTAATCACCACAACCAGTTGATTCTGTATGCTGTCTTCTGTTTTGTGTTTAAATGTACTCGTTCTGGACTGCAAAGTCGTTTCAGTCACAAGATCAGCTGTTCAAACTCACCAGACACTTCTCGGAAAACCCGGCATAGGGTCGCTATGCGTCAGAACGGACTCAATGGCACTTAATAACAACAAAAACAAAAACTGTGGTTGGGTACCATCAGGTTGACTCTGACTCTCAGAGACCGTACAGGACAGAGGAGAACCGGCTTTATATTTTCTAGGCTGTACTCTGTACCGGAGCAGATCATCAGATCTTTTCTTCTGTGGA
The DNA here is from genome assembly GCF_000296735.1 of Chrysochloris asiatica. Classification (NCBI taxonomy): domain Eukaryota; kingdom Metazoa; phylum Chordata; class Mammalia; order Afrosoricida; family Chrysochloridae; genus Chrysochloris; species Chrysochloris asiatica. The sequence continues at coordinate 5,167,863 of NW_006408741.1, forward strand.
GCCTCTGGGTGCGTTTAAAAGACTGGCCTTTTAGTTAGCAGCCAAGCACTGAACTGTTGTGCCACCAGGGTTCCTTTTAAATGAATGCTGTTGGTGTTGTTAAATGTCATCAATGAATTGGTTATTTTCACAGTGGAAAGGAATAAAAGAATGGGGGCAGGGAGGCGGGGCAATAAGCTCTAGATTTCATTGGCTGAGTTAGACTGGACTTGACGAGGTTGGGTTGACCTGGGCTGGGCTGGACTGCACTGGGCTTGCTGAACTAGGCTGGGTTCTGCTGGATTGGGTTGGGTTGAGTTAGACTAAGTTGGGTTAGCTTGGACTGGGCTGGGCTGGACTGTTCTGGGTTGGATTGGGTTGAGTTGAGCTGGGTTGGGTTGGCCTCTGCTAGGTTGAGTTGGCCTGGGCTGGGCTGGACAGGGCTGGGTTGGCCTGGGCTGACCTGGGCTGAGCTGAGCTAAGCTAAGCTAGCCTGAGCTAGGCTGAACAAGCCTAGGCTGAACTCAGTTGGCCCAGCATGACCTCCGTCTTTGGTGTCCACAGGAGCGATGTGTGGCTGCCCTGGCCCGAGTTGAGCGTACTGACTTCCTGTCACCCATGTGCATTGGTGAGGTGGCTCACGTCAGCGCAGAGATCACCTACACCTCCAAGCACTCTGTGGAAGTTCAGGTCAACGTGATGTCGGAAAACATCCTCACAGGTAACTTCTGGCTGCTTCTTGCCCAGGAAACTTGGCGGCAGCAGTAGTTAATTTACTGAGTTCTGTCCAGCGGGTGGGCTCAAACACCATATGGATCCCCTCCTGTCATTCCCACCACCAGCCGGCAGCAGGTGCCGCTACTGTCTTCACTTTAGGCTCATTCTATAGACAAAGAAACTGAGGCTCCGGCAGTTAAGCCCAGGATCACACAGCCCAGTCGGCAACTGACAGAGCGGAGTCAGAGCTCTGGGTGTTTACTTCTACTCACCCAGCCCTGGGTGTTCCTGGGCCCTCTGCTCTGGTGGTCTGTAACGCTGTGAAGGACCGGCTCTGGACCTTCCGCATTCCTCAGGGCCTGTTACTCAGCCTGAGATGGAAGTTCACTGGGGAACCTTTGACTCTGGTGTGATCTGAATATTCTTTTCCTGGTCTTGGTAACCATGGAAACCCCTTTTCATCTTCCCACTCGGCACCGCAGGCGAGTGTGGCAGCACCAGAGCTAACAGGCAGCCGCACACATTTCTTTTTATAACCGTGCTTGTAATGAGGGAGGTAGCCTCTTTTTTGCATCCCAGGCTCCCCACTGCTAAGTGTCCCTCCCCGGGTCCCAGGACACCCAGAGCCTGTGCGCCCCCTTCCCCCTGACTCCTGACAGATGGCTGCCCTTAACCATGCTGTGCTCAGAACTACATTGGGTGGGTACCTGCGTCCCCCATGGGGTGGACTGGGTGTGGACCATGACAGGGTGGCCCAGCAATAATACACAACAGTTCAACTGAACAAGATCCAGGGATCAAAGGATGGGCAGCACCAGCATCTATAGGCCTTGAGTCCTGGTCTCTAGCTCTGGCAGAAAGGGATGCCCCGTGTACTCCATCCTATTGGGGACGGTGGCTGCAACCAGGGTGAGGTCCCACAGAGCAGTCTTGGTCCCTCTCAGCTCTTCTGACCTGCACTTGGCCCCATCATGACAGATAGGGCCGTCCGCTGCCCACTCCTGCCTATATCTAGCTCATGCGTAGGGGCAGTGCCAGGACACTGCCCTTCACTGGACATCATAGCCCCAGAGGAAACCTGATGAACAAAAACAAGGGTGAGAAAGGCAGTAGGGGTACAGACTGCCTGGGCTCTGCATCCTGGCTGGAGGGGCACATTGAGGACACTGCATCTTCATCAGACTCTGAGGAAGTGGGAAGAAGACAGGCGATTGGCTGAGCTGCAGCAGGCGGGTCTGGAGGCATTTACTTCTCAAGGGAAAACAGGGAACCGCCTGACTGCTCTGAATGGTTGACTTCAGGAGAGAGAAGGAACTGGAAGGTGTGGTTGAGGCAAGTGCCGCAGGATAGGCCTTTCCTCACAGTGTCACCAGGAGTGACCGGTCACCTGCCTCTGACCACAGAGGATCTGGAAGTGTCAGGACTCACTTTGCCTCTTTGAGAACCTGAACTTCGGCATTGTCAGGCTTGTGGTTTCTTTTATCTGGCTTTGCTATGCCTCGCCTTGGGTCGGACCCTCTGACTGTCTCTTGCCTGGTCCCACTGCCCCATCTTGGCATCCTAGGAGCCTGTGGTTTGTATGTTAGAAACAGCTTCTCAAATTCAACTGATGATTCCTGTCCCCTCCCTGCACCAGGATTCTCAGCTAGGGCCAGTTTGGGCCCTCAGAGGACATTTTTGGATGTCAGAATTGGACAGGGGTGGGGTGGTGGGGTGTGCTACTAACATCTAGTGGGTGGAGGGCAAGGATGCCACTACACATCCTACAGTGCCCAGGGTGGCCCCACAGCACCCAGGGTGGCCCCACAACACAGAACCATTTGGTCCAGAGTGCCATGGGGAGACAGCCTGCCTAGATTGTGACGTCTAAGTACTAGATTGTGTGTCTTTGCTCCCGGGCATCTTTGGTTGGCATACAACAGAGGTGAAGTCAATAATGAGTGAAGGATGAATGACGGGGCACCCACCAGGAAGGCTTGGGCCTCCATGCTAAGATGGGACACCATCAGGATTTGACTAGGAGAATGACATGATCTAATTCCTTTTGAAAGGATCGCTCATGTTTTAGGGGTGAAGATGCACACAGAGAACCAGGGGACTCTTGCAAGAGCCGAGTCCTCTGCTTGGTCTGGTGAGGCCACTTCACCTCCCTGAGCACCCCCACCTCAGCAGCCTTGCTCCTTCCTTAGAGGACGGGGGAGTCTCAGCCCTCCGGACACATCTCTCCCTCAGCATGACACCATTGTGCAGAAGGCAAGCTATGTGTCCAGACTTCTCAGTCCCAGGCTTTGAGTTCTGAGGGCTGTGGCTTTTCAACATGTCTTGGTCATCTTGCCCCAGAGCTTGCTGTTGCAGGACTGGACTCTGCTTCCTGATTCTGTGACCTGGCATGCCTCACTCTCCTCTCTGGGTTTCCCTGTCCTGTCCTGTCTCTCCTTATGGTCTCTTTGCCTCTGTCTTGCTCTCTGCACCTCTCTCCAAGTTTGGATTTGTGCGAGTCTCTATCATTCTGGCCTAGGTCTCTAGGCCTTTCTGTCTTTATGTGTACACTCTAATGTAAGTCCAAGGATGGGGGTTCTCTGAGGTCGTTTTGTTGACTATAGTACCCTCAACACCAAGAACAGTGCCTGGCAAACAGCAGCCCCCATAAATACTGGTCAAATGGATGTGTGGATTCTAAGAAACGAGAAGGCTGAGGTTCTAGGTAGCCCAGTTACACACCCAGGGTCACTAGCCTGGATTGACTGAATCATGAAACTGTTCATATGATGTCCCCAGGTATTTGTCCTCCCTATGATGCAGGGGTCCCCAGTTTTGTGTGTGCCTCTCAATCTGGGCCATGTTACCCATCATGAGGTGAGCCAGACAGCCAACGAAACTTGCCTCTGCCACGGCTCATTCATCTCCGGCAACTGTCAAAATATTAAGCTAACTAGGATGTCATTGCTGCAAATCGCTCCAGAGAATAACTGGTAGCTTTTAAGATTTTAAAATAGATGTTTTTAATGCTACAGTTGCCTTTTGATGGCTTTATTAAATGATTGAGAAAGTACAATTAGCATGTTTTGCTTCATTTGCTCTGTGTTGTTCATTTGGGTCTAGGAGAGAGCCACTCGGGTTTCCATGGAAACCAGCTTGTCAGGTTGGCTCTGGCTGAGGCAAACAGGAAATCTTTATTCCCAAAAGCAGCTTGTCAGATCCACTCACAGTCAAAGTGCAGTGAAAATATTTCCTGTATTATTTGCCTGTCAGTCCAAAGAACGAAGAGCCCATTGGCCTGGTAGCGCAGCCATGTCTATGCGGAGCAGCGGCCGTTTGTGTTTGGAGCATGGCCCCATGGGTCTCTGCATACCGGCTACTGCTTTTTAATTAACCCTCTGGGGATTGACTTGGTGCCCGGGGCTCTGTTTAGGAGAAAATCCTGCACCAAAGTCTCAGGTTCGTCTTTCTTGGGAGACAAGTCAGAGGGAACTGGTGGACAGGAGCTCCTTTGGGGGGACTTTCAGCAGTTGCTGGAGCTGCATACACCTTCCCACTCCTGCTCCCTGTCTCCATCTGCCTGCCCTACTCTACACTGGCATGTTTCACAGTGAAGGAGCTACTCAAGGCACTCTTGCAAACACTTCCCTGAAATTGCTAGAGGGAGTCTGTTCAAGATTGGCACTGAGGTACTGTGTGGCTCTTGGCAGACCTTTTGGCCTCTCTGGGCTGTGAGTTCCTGCAGTTCCCATCCCAGACACAGCTCTTCACCCTGGCAGCCTTGTGACCCAGTTCCTGTGCCCCAAGGAAGGGCCAGTCCTCTGCCAGCCCAGAGAGAGGCCAGCAGCCCGCAGCTCATCTCTTCTGCATGTGGAATTTTCTGGATTGTAAATTTGAGTAGGCCAGCAGCAAATCCAAGTGTCTTGTGTGCTGCTCCCTACATTGAAGGAGAGGAGGTTGAGGTTGAGGAAGTTCTGGGGCAGCAAAGCAGGGCTTTGATGAGCTGGGTGCCACTCTTCCTGTGGGTGGAGACCAGGGACAGACGACTGTGAGGGCCACATCCCTCTGGAGGGAGTCCTCTCATAGTGTTGAGGCAAGTAGGTGGCGCCTGTCTGTACCTTGCTTGTCTGGGTAATGACATCCAGCACCTCCACGTTTAATTTCAAACTCAAGAATGTCATTCGTGCATGGTGGGTAAAGACTGAGCCAGTAAGTTAGCGGCTTCAGCCCTCCTTTCTCTTGGGCTTTGTTCTGGCTCTTTTGTGGTGGTGTGGGGGGGGTGTCCTTTCATAGAATAGTGCATGCTTCTGTCAGGGAGGCTTGTCACAGGGTTCTGAGGCCCTAGAAGAGCCGAGCCCTCATCCTTTCAGAGTCCCTGGGGGTGCAAATTGCTAACACACCCGGCTCCTAACTGAAAGGTAGAGTCTCCAGCCCATCCAGAGGTACCTTGGATAAAAGTCCTGGAGATCTACTTCTGAAAACCCTGGGGAGCACAGTTCTGCTTGGGTTGCCATGAGTCAGGGACGACTCCATCCTGTCAAAGCACCAGCTGAGGCGTGAGGTGTTAGAAATTTTGGGGTCTGGAGTCTCCCATCCAGCCCTGGGAGGGAACACACCCTGGCATAGGCCCAGGATCAGGCACCCAGGTTTGGGTGGGAGGTTCCCATGGCTATGGAGTGGGGGACGGAGCAGGGACAAAACCTCTGACTGTGGCTTGTGGATCTCAGGTTAGGTCTGTGTTTATTCACTTGGGGTGGCAGTGGGAGGGGTGGGGGAGCCTGCCTGTGCTAGCAGGTGAGATGAAGTGGTATTTAGATTGCTGGGCTAGCCCCCACACCCTAGGCTATCTCTCATGTTCTGTTATTCTCTTAAGGTACCAAAAAAATGACCAACAAGGCCACGCTGTGGTATGTGCCCCTGTCGCTGAAGAATGTCGACAAGGTCCTCGAGGTGCCCCCTGTCGTGGTAAGGTAACCCCTTTCCTTCTCTTGTAATGACTGTAGGAGGCTCTCTTAGCACAGGCATGGTCTGGAAGGGCTGTTGCAGCCCCCAGAGTGTGGTGGGGACCAGCCACCAGCAGGTAGGGGGCCTTGGGGACCCAGGAAGACAGGAGGTGTGGGGTGAGGGTTCTGAATGTCTAGAATCTTTGAGTTCAGTTCACGGCGGGAGTAAGTGTTGTTGTTATTGTTAAGTGCCGCCGAATCCGTTCCCGATTCATAGTGACCCTGTGTAGGTTTTCTGAGGAGCAGCTGATGGGTTTGAATTGCTGATCTTGTGGTTCTCAGCCTAGTGTTGATCCTACAGTGGAACACTGGGAGTAAGTTGTAGGCTGACCCAAAGCCCTGGTCAACACCCATGAGAAGAAGCTGTGATTGGGTGAGATGGGGACACGTCCTTCTGTCGAGAGTTGTAATGAACAGGCCCTGGCTCAGGCCAACTGCTCCCTGCAGTCCCCACGAGCTGGCTGTTAGCTTGGCTCCTAGTGAAGTGGGTAGTCAGACTTCCCTCATTTCAGCCTTTTTCTATTTCCTGTCCCCTGTTGACACCTGCCTGCTCCTTGGATTTCTCTCCGCTTGGCACTATTGGGATCAGAGGGTCTTTACACGGAAAGTACTTGTATATCTTCACCATCAGACTTGGTTTCTTTGGGGGATCTGTTGCAGGCAGGCTTACTGAAACCTTGGTGCACTTTAGGAAGACAAATGCTGGTGGGTAAACTAAGTTACTCGCTTCAAGTACCCCCTCGCCTCCTTTTCCTGCAGCTGACTGTCTACTGAATGTTGTAAGGAGCCTTATAGATGGGTATCTCCACCCCAGCTGACCTGCTCTGTCTGAGCAGACCCATTGCATTTGCCGCAACACCTGCCAGAAGGAAAGCACTTCATAGAGGAAGGCAGAGCTCCAAGGTGCTGCAGGCTCTACCTGAGCCAGGGCCTTCTCATGTGGTTGAGATTCATACGGAGGCCAGTTTTAGATATCATAGAGCTGAGAACCAGATGGTCAGGGTTCACAAGGCCGCCCTGACTCCTTACAGGCCTAAAGGGAAATCAGTACTTTGGATTCCCACATCTCATGCCCCTTCCTGTGTCCTCTTCCTCCTCGCCTCAGGTTGGCCAGGTACAAGGCCCCTCCCTGGCCTGGCTCCCAGCTCTCCCTGTACGGGCCCCACTGCCACCTTAGATGTAGACTGTTGTGGGTGCTCCCTGAGGTTGGCTTTCTGCCGTCTCTTTCCTCCTCCAGCTCCACAAAGTCATGGCCACTGGAGTGTTGCCCTGGACCAAAGAGGCTGGCCTTTTAAGATCTTGGGGACAGGGAAGCCCTTTCCATATTTAAATGGGACAGTGTGGTACCTTGGACTGTGGAGACAGGTGTGGTATTCTTGGGCATTGCACGGTTGGGTGGCAGCATCTGGTCAGCATTGGTGGACTCTGCCATTCCACATGGAGCAGAGAAGCCGAGCCCTGAGCCCTGATGGGCTTATGATGAGAGTGGCCTGGTGATTCCTACATGATCACCCCTCAGCCTGGTCTTCCCTCCCCTAGCCCACACACATCCACTCACATTCACACTCACTCCCCCTGGGGCTGCTCTCCCCACTCCCTGCCGCCCACTGAAACAGAAGCTGCCTGCAGGTTTCTGAGACCCCAGAAGCAGAAACAAGTCCAAGACACAATGCATGTTCTTTAGAAATAACACGTGTACCTTCCACCATTTTCATCTTTCCCACCAAACCCTTGATGTTAAAGTAGCCACACCACACATAAACACTCAGACACAGTTATCTAGCTGATCTAATTTCAAAATGCATGTTGGTATGGTGTTGCAGGATAATGCACTAGACTGCAAGGTCAGTTTGAACCTCAAGGTTGGTGGTTCAAACCCAGCAGCCACTCCTTGGAAACCCTAGACTGAGTCTCAGCCAACTCAATGGCCCTTAACAACAATAACAGGCAAATTGGAGACCTCCACCAGGCCACATCTGTGAGCGCAACACTGCATGGCACCTAGTAGGGGCAAAGATTCTGGGATTGAGCATGTTAAACGTCTGCTGGGTTTTTTTTTGCCCCTCAGGGTTGATACGCTGAGAGCTTTTGGGTTTTTGGCCAGTGGGGGCTGTAGGGAGCACCACAACCTGGGTCTTCCCTCTCTTCCTGTGCTCCTTGCCCAGTAATTGGTGTGCTCCCTCCCACATCCTGGGGGAGCGCCCATCGCTTTGTTTAGAGGCGTTTGAAGTGACATCAATGTCAACGTTGCCATTTGTAGAGGAGTGTTGAAACCGTTCCACTGAGCCACAGCAGCGAGAACTCCAGATGGGGGAAGGCAACTCCCAGCTGCAGCTGCTGCTCATATTTATATGTGCTCCTTCCCCCACACGTGTGAGGCCCACAGAGAAGCCCGGAGTTGCACTCCAAATGTAGGTCTGCTGCTCCCACTGGCAGGGGCTGGCCAGAGTCCTCATCAGGCCACCCTGGGATACGCAGCTGCTCTCTGACTCCAAGTATCGTCTCTGCTCACCTGCTGGGTAATGGAGCACCAGGCTTCTTATACGGATCTTCCAGCATCTTCCTGTTAGCCTTTTTGTCAACGCCATCATTTATTTAAGAAAGCATCTCTCTCTTTCTCGATATAGATAGATAGATAGATAGATAGATAGATAGATAGATAGATAGATAGATAGATCCTATCTATATAGTTGTATGCGCACACATAAATATTCTTCACACCCACACATATGCAACACACATGCACATAGATATCTCACACACAGACACATCTCTCTCTCTCTCTCACTCACATATAGATATTATCTCCCACAAATACCTCATAACCACATATATAGATAATTCCTCACATACGTATGTAGATATTTCACACACACACAGATGGATAGCTCACACACACATATAAGTATTTTACACACATGTGTGTATCACATAGATAGCTTATACAGACACTTGTAGTTTCATGCATGTATAGACAGCTTACACGCAGACACATGTATAACTATTTCACATGTCTCTGGTAGCGTAGTGGTTATGAATTGGGCTGCGAACCGTAAGGTCAGCAGTTCGAAATACCAGCTGCTCCGCGGGAGAAAGATGAGGCTTTCTGCTCCCGTAAAGATTTACAGCCTTGGAACCCCTGTTCAGGGTCACTATAGGTCGTAACCAACTCGACGGCACTTAACAACAACAACATAGCACACAAGGCCAGAGTAGTGCCTGTAGCCTTGGAGAGGCCAGACATTTTGATTTCTATGAAATGTCTGAGTTAAGAGGTTTGCACGGACCTATGCTTCAGCCCAACCAGGCTTCATGAGACCATGAGGCCTGAAGTGGGGGGTGGAGTGAAGTATTTGTTCTGGTGGTTTGGGTCCAGATTGGCAGTGAGCAGGGAAGCCAGCTCTTGGGAGGAGGCTGTGTTTTCCAAGCCCTCGTGGCTGGCCTCCAGGGCTGGGGTCTCCACTGAGCTGCCCGTGTGGTGGCCAAGGGCCCCGACGGATGCACTATACACGGTGAGGATTTATTGGGCTAGGGTGGTTAAGTGCTTTTTAAAAAAATCTCTTTAAAGGCATTTCGTGAGGACTCTTAAGTTCAACCATCACTTTGGCTGGATAGGTACAGCACCAGCTCTGCTCTTAGCGCCTTTGCTAAGTGGGAAATAGTTTATTTATGGAGGAAGAGGCTAAATTATCCACTGCAGCTTAAAACACTCAACGACGGTTTGTTTCCCTGAACAAATCTCTGTGCTCCTTTCTCAGCCTCTTGAAGGCGGGCTCTCCAGCCCACTATGTGGGTAATTAAACCAGACCCTTTGCAACTTTAGAATTGAGCCTCAAGCAGGGATATCAAGACATTTCACACTAGCTTTCGAAAGAAGGTCTAAAATTGCCGCAGAAATGAATGTTCTTGAATCAGGGGCTTCAGCAGAGATGGAGAGTTGCCAGCGCTGAGCTGGGTGGGAGGGGCCTGAGTTTGGTGGTCTCCAGCAGGCTCAGCATGAGGCACTGGCCAATCAGCAGTGGAAGCCAGTTGGAAGGAGAATGGCTGTGAGGTGGTCTGAAGGGGGGACCGGGCTATAGAGAATAGAGGCGCTTTGGGGAACAAGGGTAAGGACCTTGAGGGAAAGTAGGAGGCTTGGGGGGCATATAATGGGCCTGTAACAGCACTCAAGGACCAGGTTTCCAGGAGAAAGTACAAGGCAAAAGCCTGACCCGTTCCCAAACTGGACTGGCAATGGCGGCACAGAGCATTGAGGAAGGCACTAAGGAAACATTCAACATCCCCCATGTGACAAAAGGACAGGAGATCCTTGGGTTTTGCCAAGTTCTAGATATAAACTTATTTTTAACTTCTTGGGTCAAAACTCGGATCTGTTAGGAAAACTGCAAGAGGCAGTGTCAGTGGTGGACGCTCACTCCCTCGATGCAGGCAGCCTGCTAGACCTCCTGAGGGTCCCAGCCAGACAACCTTGTGACAGGGGCACAGAGGACCTGCCTCTCATGGACCCACTGGCGGCAGGACAGTGGGCTTAGCCTTCCCAAGGGCCCATTGGTCCAGCAGTTCTACATCCTGGAAAGCATCCTACATACAAAATGATGTGTGGTGAATTTATAGTGGTGGTGTGTGCTGAGTCAGTCCCGACTCATCACGACCCTGTGTAGGGTTTCTGTGGCAGTAAATCTTTACGGGAGCAGAAAGCCTCATCTTTCTCCCGAGGAGCAGCTGATGAATTTGAGTTGCTGACATTGCAGTTAGCAGTCCAACGCATAACCACTACACTACCACGATTTTCAGTATGATACAGTGTGTATTTTAATAGTTAAAAAAAAAAAAGGAAACAGGCTAACGCCCATATGTGGAACGATTGGTCAGATAAATGATGATGTTGCGTTGATACTGTGACATACTGAAACGCCATTACTTTTCAATTTCACATGTAGCATGCTGGAACTTTTTATTCACAGTCATTCCTCGTCCTTGAAGGTTGTTCAGAGCTCGTGTATTCATAAACTTGTATATTCAACAAAATCACTCATTGATTTTCATTAGGAAGGAAAATCCCCGCTGAGGTCCAAAAAGACTGGTCTGGTGTTCACTAATCCAATGTCCTGAGGACTTGATGGAGATCAGCTTCTAATCTAAATGATGGTAGTTTGAACCCACCCATAGGCACCTTGAAAGAAAGTTCTGGCAATGGGCTCTGTAAAGACGAAAGAAAACCCCATGGGGCAGTTCTAGGCCATTGAATGAACTCCATGGCAGTGGGTTCGTCTTCTTTTTTTTTTTTAAAAACTACCCTGAATAATGAGAATCAACTGTGTATGTAAGTGTATCAGGATGAGGGTGTGACCTTCTATCTGTGTGTGTATGTAAGTGTACCAGGATGAGGGCCTGACCTTCTATCTGTGTGTGTGTATGTAAGTGTACCAGGATGAGGGCCTGACCTGCTGTCTGTGTGTGTGTATGTAAGTGTATCAGTATGTGGGTCAGACCTGCTGTCTGTGTGTGAGTATGTAAGTGTACCAGTATGAGCGTCTGACCTGCTGTCTGTGTGTGTGTATGTAAGTGTATCAGTATGTGGGTCTGACCTTCTATCTGTGTGTGTGTATGTAAGTGTATCAGTATGTGGGTGTGACCTGCTGTCTGTGTGTGTATGTAAGTGTATCAGTATGTGGGTGTGACCTGCTGTCTGTGTATGTGTATGTAAGTGTATCAGTATGTGGGTGTGACCTGCTCTGTGTGTGTGTGTATGTAAGTGTATCAGTATATGGGTCTGACCTGCTGTCTGTGTGTGTGTGTATGTATGTAAGTGTACCAGTATGTGGGTCTGACCTGCTGTCTGTGTGTGAGTATGTAAGTGTA
>NW_006408741.1:5182502-5183229 GCF_000296735.1 Chrysochloris asiatica
ATGTGGGTCAGACCTGCTGTCTGTGTGTGTGTATGTAAGTGTACCAGTATGTGGGTGTGACCTGCTGTCTGTGTGTGTGTATGTAAGTGTACCAGGATGAGGGCCTGACCTGCTGTCTGTGTGTGTGTATGTAAGTGTACCAGTATGAGCGTCTGACCTGCTGTCTGTGTGTGTGTGTATGTAAGTGTATCAGTATGTGGGTGTGACCTGCTCTGTGTGTGTGTGTGTATGTAAGTGTACCAGGATGAGGGCCTGACCTGCTGTCTGTGTGTGTGTATGTAAGTGTATCAGGATGAGGGCCTGACCTTCTGTCTGTGTGTGTGTATGTAAGTGTATCAGTATGAGGGTCTGACCTGCTGTCTGTGTGTGTGTGTATGTAAGTGTATCAGTATGTGGGTGTGACCTGCTGTCTGTGTGTGTGTGTATGTAAGTGTATCAGTATGAGGGTGTGACCTGCTGTCTGTGTGTGTGTATGTAAGTGTACCAGGATGAGGGTCTGACCTGCTGTCTGTGTGTGTGTATGTAAGTGTATCAGTATGTGGGTCAGACCTGCTGTCTGTGTGTGTGTATGTAAGTATATCAGTATGTGGGTCAGACCTGCTGTCTGTGTGTGTGTGTGTAAGTGTACCAGTATGTGGGTGTGACCTGCTGTCTGTGTGTGTGTATGTAAGTCTATCAGTATGTGGGTCAGACCTGCTGTCTGTGTGTGTGTATGTAAGTGTACCAG
>NW_006408741.1:5183329-5184276 GCF_000296735.1 Chrysochloris asiatica
TGTATGTAAGTGTACCAGGATGAGGGCCTGACCTTCTGTCTGTGTATGTGTGTGTACGTGTATCAGTATGTAGGTGTGACCTGCTGTCTGTGTGTGTGTATGTAAGTGTACCAGGATGAGCGTCTGACCTTCTATCTGTGTGTGTGTATGTAAATGTATCAGTATATGGGTCTGACCTGCTGTCTGTGTATGTGTGTATGTAAGTGTATCAGTATGAGCGTCTGACCTGCTGTCTGTGTGTGTGTGTATGTAAGTATATCAGTATGAGCGTCTGACCTTCTGTCTGTGTGTGTGTATGTAAGTGTATCAGTATGAGGGTCTGACCTTCTGTCTGTGTGTGTGTGTATGTAAGTGTACCAGGATGAGGGCCTGACCTGCTGTCTGTGTATGTGTGTATGTAAGTGTATCAGTATATGGGTCTGACCTGCTGTCTGTGTATGTGTATGTAAGTCTATCAGTATGTGGGTCTGACCTGCTGTCTGTGTATGTGTGTATGTAAGTGTATCAGTATATGGGTGTGACCTGCTGTCTGTGTGTGTGTATGTAAGTGTATCAGTATGTGGGTCTGACCTGCTGTCTGTGTATGTGTATGTAAGTGTATCACTATGAGGGTGTGACCTGCTGTGTGTGTGTGTGTGTATGTAAGTGTATCAGTATGAGGGTGTGACCTGCTGTCTGTGTGTGTGTATGTAAGTGTATCAGTATGTGGGTGTGACCTGCTGTCTGTGTGTGTGTAAGTGTATCAGTATGTGGGTCTGACCTGCTGTCTGTGTGTGTGTGTGTGTAAGTGTATCAGTATGTGGGTCTGACCTGCTGTCTGTGTGTGAGTATGTAAGTGTATCAGTATGTAGGTGTGACCTGCTGTCTGTGTGTGTGTATGTAAGTGTATCAGTATGTGGGTCTGACCTGCTGTCTGTGTATGTGTATGTAAGTGTATCAGTATGTGG
>NW_006408741.1:5184776-5189701 GCF_000296735.1 Chrysochloris asiatica
AAGTGTATCAGTATGTGGGTGTGACCTGCTGTCTGTGTGTGTGTATGTAAGTGTATCAGTATGAGGGTGTGACCTGCTGTCTGTGTTTGTGTATGGAAGTATACCAGTATGAGGGTCTGACCTGCTGTCTGTGTGTGTATGGAAGTGTATCAGTATGACGGTCTGACCTGCTGTCTGTGTGTGTGTATGGAAGTGTACCAGTACGAGGGTCTGACCTGCCATCCTGTGATCTCCACAGTACTCCTGCCAGGAGCAGGAAGAGGAGGGCCGCAAGCGGTATGAAGCCCAGAAGCTGGAACGCATGGAAACCAAGTGGAGGAATGGGGACATTGTGCAGCCTGTCCTCAACCCAGGTAGGTGGGCATGGGGCTGCTGACCTCCAAGTGCAGGTGCTTCTCCTGGCTGTTTACCAGGTGAGACCCAGCAGAGTGCTTTTGGAACTGGGCTCTCTCTTCGACTTCCTGGAGGAAGGCTGTCCCAGTGCCCTGCCCCAAGACAGGTGTCCTGAACATGAGTCCCCAGGGATCTCAGTGTACTCTCCAGTTGACAGTTGAGCAGCTTGAAGGGACTCACTCACTCACTCACCTGGGTAGAGAGAAAAATGCCATGTGTGCCGAGTTCTTCTGGGCGTGTCTCTCCCCAGGTAGTCTCTGTAGCACTTCAAAGAGCAACAACAACAATCAGTGTTTGATAGGATATCCAGCTCATTCCCCTCCTGCACCCTTCCCAAAAAAATGATAAAATGCAAAATGACAGTGATTTTTACACATGACCTTTCTTACCTGTTCACTCCTGAGGTGTTTGGCTTGGTAAATAGATTATGATCTTATCACTGAATCACTCTGGGGGTGATCGAGTGCTCACGTATGCATGAGTTTCCCACTTAGGATTCATTTCTGCCATTCCTTTGACCTTTCATGGTGGTCCAGCCCATGGTAGTCCAGCTTTGACAAAATGTCCATCCAAAATACAAACGAAGGTTAAGGGATGTTTTCCCTAATGGGTGTTCCACATAAACATCTTTAACAGGAAACTCCCCAGCTTGAGGGTCTGTGGGGGCTGTTCTGCTGGAAACCCAGAACCTTTGGGGAGATGGGCTGTCTTGGTGGTGTTCCTTCCATTCACAAAATGATCACATTTTAGCAATGTTGAGAGGTGCTCCTTTTAAAAGGTAGTATACGCATAGTTTCTTTTACTGTGCTTCACTTTATTGTGTGTCACTGATACTCTGTTTTATACAAATTGAAGTTTTGTGGCATCCCGGTGTCGAGCCAAGTCTGTCGGCACCCTTTTTCCAACAGCAGGTGCTCATTTCGTGTCTCTCTGTGACATTTTAGTGATTCTGACAATATTTCAACTTTTTTACAATGCTACAACACACTTACTAGACTACGGTCTAGTGTCAACTTAGCTTTTATACGCACTGGAAAACCCAGAAAGTTCATGTGACTGTCTTTATTGCGATAGCCTAGAACCAACCCTGAGATTTCTCTGAGGTATACTTGTATGTGATGAGACAGCAGGGTTTAGTCTTCAGTTTCCTCAGGACCAGGGCCACGTGTGGTGCCACGGGCCCTGTCTGGTGCAAAGCTGGGCGAGCCCTTGGAGGAGAAGACATCCCACCAGGGAACCAGTGGAGGACTGGGTGGTGGGCTGGGGCAGCCTGTGTGTGGTGGGTACTCCTGGCCCTGTCAGTGCTGGGAGCAGCAGGAGGAGCAGTACTGGGGAGGGGCACCGTGGCTGGTGCTGACTGTCATGGCTGCTCAGAAGGGACTGGAGCAAGTCTGACCAGAGAACTGTGAAGAGACGAGAAGGTCATGAGGTGAAGGCATTTAACAGTGTCCAGCACAACAGCAGGCTGTGAGAGGAGTGAGAAGAGGGGGTCACATCCAGGGGACTGCTTGGATCCCCCTTTCATTGGACACTTCCTGGAGAATGGTGTGAAAGCTAAATCCCAAAGCGATGCCAGTAGGCATGAAGGCCTGGCCACTGGGCATATCTTGTATTTTGAGTGAGACCCATGAGTTTAGATCCTGGCTTATCCACTGACTGACCATTTGGGAAAATTAAAATGACTCAGGGCTGCTGAGATTTTTTTTCCATTTGCCATCTTCTGTTTGACGGTCAATCTGATACATAATTTTTTGCAGAACTATTATCCTCCCGTAATAGTAACCAAAGGTGGCATTTCGTGGCGGATTTTCCAAGTTTTCATTTTCTAATGAAAATTCGTCTTTTACAGGGCTAGAGACCCTGGCTTTTAAACATTTTGTCTTTCTGGACATTGACATTTCCGACCTGAATTTCCTAGTAGGACTAGCATCTGATGGTGGGGCAGGGATACTCCTCTTTAAGCAGTTTTCCCCAGCCCACCTTACCAGCCTCCCAGAGCCAAAAATGGAACCTCTTGGTCTCTGGATGATAGCTCTGCATGGACGAGTTCAATTTGACAGATGTCTTCATTTTCTAGGGCTGTTGTAACAAAATACCAAAAAGTGGGTGGTTTCTAAGAACAGAAATCTATTGTCTCAGTTTTGGAGGTTACAAGTCTTAATTCAGGGCGTCTGCAGGGCTCTCCTCTCTCTGTTGGCTCTAGAAGACCTGGTTGGATAGGGGTAAGGGTGCTTATGAAAGGTTTCTTGTCTTTTTGAGCTCCTGGTAGCCCTGGGGGTTTCTTGGCATGTGTTCCTTTGTTTACAGACAGATCCTCTCGTGAGGTCCTCTGTGACTTTGTTTCCTTGTGTCATCTTCTCTTTGTAAGGACACCGATCAAACCCACCAGCCGCTCCTCAGAAACCCTATACAGGGTCGCTGTGGGCCAGAATCGGCTTGATGGTACCTAACAACAACAACAATCATAAAGAATTAAGACCCATTCTACTTCCATACGGACTCCTGGTGTGGTGGTACAACATAATCACTAGACTGTGAACCATAAAATCGGTGGTTCAGACCCAACAACTGCTCTTTGGGAACCCTGTACAGCATCGCCAAGTCAGAATCGACTCTACGGCCTTTAACTACTACTCCCATTGGCAGCATTTTCAAAGAAAGACCTTATTTCCCACAGTCACAAGGACTTCATCCTGTTACTTGGGGGAAATGCAGTTCAGACTGTACCAGAGTGAATGCTGGGCCATATGACAGTCCATTTTGGGGGTTATTTTATGACAATATCGGTCCCACCTTAGACGAATTCAAGCATCTGCTCACACCCTCCCTGCTTGAGTTTAAAACGTGCTTCACTTTGAACTCTGCCCACCGCCTGCCCATGCAGCTATGGTGTTCTCATGTGGCTCCAGCCCCTGGTTCCTGGGGTCCGCCTTCCTAAGGAGGCGGGCTTATGAAAGGTTTGCGTTTGAGCAGTGCATCGCTTCTTACCGATTTATGCATGTGTAGCAACACCACCAGCTAAAACTCCCAAATCTGTGTGGCTTAACCCTGTCCTTCATAGAGCCTTTTTACATATCTTCTTGTGGTTGTTGCTGTTAAGTGTTGTTGAATTGATTCCAGCTCATAACAACTCTGTTTAGGGTTTCCCAGGAGGGGCTGGCTTAATAGTTCATTGCTTATCCTGCAGTGCCGCACCAGGACTTAATTCCACCTAAATAACAGAACACACGAGAACATAGGAGAGGCCATTGAGGGTGAGCCAGGATCCTGTTCCCTTCTCTTTAGGAAGCTCCTTCCCCCGGCTTTGAGCCAAACACAAGAATGAGCTGACACAGCCCCTCCCCACAGTTACACCAAGGGAAGTAACTCAAGCCATGTGTGTATGTATGTGTGTATAAGAATTTGGGTGTCTCATACCCTCGGAAACCCTGTACAGGGTCACTATGGGTTGGAACCGACTTGACGGCACTTAACAACAACATCAATCCAAATTCTAAGAACATTCAATGACTAGATGCTGATATTTTAAGAAATTAGAACAAAACAGTGGGACAATTCTCTGACGAGGGAGTTATAGTTATTTCAAACCACATGTATCTGAATAAATAATATCTGGCACTGCAAGGATTTTTGTATGCCATTTTTAATTACGTTTGAAACTTAAGAATTACTATGTCCTTGTCTACATGTAAATCCTTTAGTTGCTTATAGCAGTTCCTGTTGTTGTTGTTACGTACTGTTGAGTCATTTCTGACCCATAGCCACCCTATCTATATAGGATTTTCAAGGAGCAGCTGCTGAGCTTGAACCACTGACCTTGTGGTTCAAATGACTTTGCAGTCCAGCGCATTATTAGCCCACAGTGTTACCCCAGGACTCCATAGCAGTTCCTGAGATGGGGCCAAGTCTGAGGGTTTGGGTTTCATGCTGTATAAGCTTGGGTTTTTTGGGTTGTTGTTTTTAAAGCTTTTTATTGTGAATTGAGTGAAGGTTTACAGAGCAGATAATCAGTTTTACAATCATTCTATCATATACTTTGTTCATTACACTGATTGCCATCCCTTCCCTGTACCAACAGTTAGTAACATTTACCTCTGTTCACTTTAACTTGCATTCCTCCCTGTGTCTTCCACAACCTCCCTCTTATTTTACAATGTCTGTCTATCACTCATAGTAACTTGTATCTACCCTCTAGCCCATGAATAATTTTCCCTTCCTCCACCCCCATCCCCTGTAACCATAATTTTGTTGTTAGATGCCATCGGGTTGGTAACCAAGTCATAGTGACCTTATGCATAGATTCATCATGATTCTTCAACGTTTCTGGGTGTTTCACTGTGTGTATGTACCAAAGTTTGTTTAACCATTCTTCGGTTGATGGGTATTTAGACTGTCTCAATCTTTTTGATGTGTCTTTTATAAATAGCACTTTGAAGGAATGTGTTTTCTTATCCATACTGCTTTTTCTGTCTCTTGACTGGTACTTTCAATCCACTTGTTGTTGTTGTTGTCAGGTGCCATCGAGTCGGAAC
>NW_006408741.1:5212071-5219349 GCF_000296735.1 Chrysochloris asiatica
TCAAGTCACCACAGTACAACAAACTGACAGATGAGTGGCCCTGAAAACCTACCTTGCTGTAACTCCTCCCCACTGCTCCTTCTGTGTTTGGGAGACTGATGTGGTCAGAGGTTCATCTGCATTAGAGTCCCTCCCACATCTGGGGCCTTCTATTGGGAATAACCCCTTTCTTTCAAGACCCCGTTTGTCTGACTCAATGTCGGGATTCTGTACTATCCTGGTCACCCAACGTCCATATTTGTCACTCTTCCTGGTACCTGCAACAACACCTGTTGGTATTTGTACACGGTGGAATTATATTGCTATATGCACATTAGAATTCCAGTAATTTAGCCCATAAATCTTGCCCTTTCTGATCATCTGTATGCCGTTGTTAAGTGCTGTTGAGTTGGTTCTGACTCATAGCGGCCCTGTATAGGGTTTCCAAGGAATGAGTGGTGGGTTTGAGCCACTGACCTTGCAGTTCAGACCAACCTTGTGGTCCAGTGCATTATCCTGCAGCGCTACACCAGGATCATCTGTATAGTACTGTTTGCTGCTGATCAAATCCTCTATGGTATTTCCATCCCAGATTTTTGAGCTGGTTGCTAGGGTTTCGAGGGGAGCTGCCCTATTACAGTCCATTATCCCACAAGCATAGCAAGATGTTTTTGAGTACTGACTTTGTTACCTGACACACTGACTAGCTCACCTGACTTTGAATTTCTGTGGATTTTATAAGCATGCCTCTTCTGGCTTCATGTGTGACTAACTCATGACCCAAATTGTAGCCCAAACATCGAGTCCTACCTTTTCCCTTGATTGGTTTAATCAGATAGTCAGTCTTTCATTCCTGAGTACGTATATGCCAGGTTTGACATCAGACCAGTGACCCAGGGACAGTGAGCCATGTCCCCACTCAGCATAGGTTTCATTGCCACACCAGTATGGTACCCTCCCGGGGATGTAGGCGGAGTCACATGTGGGGTTGTGAACATGGTGTCACGGAGGAGTCTCACAGCCTCTAACTTCTTGAGGAGGGAGAAGAATCAAGGTCAATAGCCCAAAGCTGATTCCTGAGAGAGAGGTCAGACATGACTCCACCCTCCAGCCTTTTCACCATTTCTGACACCATCTGCCCCTCCCACTACGCACTCTGCATCTCTGCTGCGTTCAAGAGCTCACACACCACACTCATGATTATGGACTTTATTAGGGAAGTAATGGCCCTTGAGTTTCTGTGGATTTCGTAAGCCTCTTCTGGCCTCACCTGTGACTAACTCATGACCCAAATTGTTGCTCAAACATATGGCCATGAAAAGTACCCTCACTGGAAATGTAAAGGTGAATGTTTCTTAGCAAAAGGAAGAGAGTAATTGACTATGCAGTCCAGGAGCGGAGGTCCCTGGAACCATCAAGGGAGAAGAGCGGAGTGCGAGACCCTACCCAGAGAAGTAGTGATGCCAGAGATGGAGGCAGAGACAATGACATGGAGAGATGGAGCAGCCAGGGACTCTAGACCCAGAGAGGGAGAGCAACTGTGTGCTGAGGACCAGGGTGCAGGCTTGCAGAGTATACCCTTTGGTTGTATGATGATACATGGAGGGGATTGTAACCATGGCACTGAAACAATATACGATAGGATGAATGTAAAGCTAATGTTCTCCCCTGTAAACTATCACATAATTCACAATAAAACATTAAAAAAAAAGAAAAGGAAAGAAGTGCCCTCAGCCTTCCCGGCACCATGTCTGCTAGGCTCTCACGTATCTTTTCATCATACTTGTGGCAGCAACAATTGGGAGGCTAGCCCAGGACCGGGCAGTGTTTTGTTCTATTGTGCATAGGGTCGCTATGAGTCAGTGTGGACTCAATGGTACCTAACAACAACAATGACCCTTCTGTCAGGACAGCTTCTCCTCCCCTTTCTCTCTGGTTCCCACCTTCTCAGCCCTACAGCCTCTGCCCTGCTGGGACAAATGTTACAAAACTCTTTCATCTCTGCCTGTAGGTACCCAGAGGTACCCCACTCTGCTGGCAAGCATCCTGCCCATAAGCATTCAGCTTTCTCGCTCAGTGGTGGGTCCAGAAGCCCACCATGACGCCTCATGCTGGTCTCTTGGCTCTGTTGCCTCTGCTGCTGCCACCTCGCTGGCGTTGTTTCTCACTGTCTCTCAGCATCTCCACTGTCTCTGTCTCATGGATCAAGGAGGTTCTCAGCATCGGGATCCTGGCTCCAAAGAGCATGCTCCAGTCCTGGCTCTTCTTTCTTGGTGGTTATGAAATCCCGCTTTCTGCCTCTGGGGGTGGCTGGTTTGAAGCCTGGTAGTGGTGGTGTGCCATGGAGTTGGTTCCGAATTATAGCGACGCTGTACATCTTTACTGGAGCAGAAAGCCTCATCTTTCCCCCGCGGAACAGTTGGTAGTTTTGAACTTCTGACCTTGAGGTTAGTAACCCAATTTGTAACCATTACGCTACCGCTACTGGAGCTCCTAGGTTTGAATCCCAGTAGGATAGTAAAAGGAATCTTGCTGTGGTGCTGTGGGTTAATGTGTCAGACTGCAAAGCCATTTAAAATGCAAGGTTGGTGATTCAAACTTACCAGCTGCTCCTCAGAAACCCTGTACAGGGTCACTATGGGTCAGAACTGACTCCATGGCACTTAGCAACAACAATAGGATTGTTAAATTGACCAGAAGGCACTTAACAGCAACAACATCCAATCACCTTGATGGGTCATAAGCACCTCACATTTGCATAGTCTCACCCAGTCATTTTGGAACTCAATGGCTTTGTAGTATAAGCACTAGTTTACAAACCACAAGGTTGGTAGTTCAAGCCCACCAACTATTTCTTCAGTGGGAGAAAGATGAGGCTTTCTGCACCCACAGAGATTTGCAGCCTCTGAAGCGCTATACTGGGTCACTCTGAGTCGGAATCAACTCTATGGTACTTAACAACAAGCCAGTCATTTGGTGGGAGCTGTTGTTGTTGTTGTTATAAGTGCAATCGAGTCGGTTCTGACTCATAGCGACCCATTATAGGGTTTCCAAAGAATAGCTGGTGAATTTGAACCGCCGACCTTACAGTTCAAATCAACCTTGAGGTTGAGTGCTTATCCTACAGCCCCATAGGAACTAGAAGAATCAAATCAAGTCATTCCCTGCACCACAGGGGCAGATGGGAGCATTGCTTGAAGGAAGCTACAACTGCCTGTGTCTGGTGTTTGCACAAGCTTGCTGTGAAGTCTAACTCATAAGGACCACTTGTGTCAGAGTAGAACTGCCCCATAGATCGCCAAGTCTACTTCATGACTTCATCATCATTGTTGTTTTTAAGTGTCATCAAGTCAGTTCTGACCCATAGTGACCCCGTATGGTGAGCTTGAACCAGATTTGCAGTCCAGCGCATTAACCCACAGCGCCACACCATGGTGCTGTGGGGTGGGTTCAATCTACCAACCTTTCAGTTAGCAGCAGAGCACTTAACCATTGCGCCACCAGGGATCCTGGTCTGAGCTTAGATCCTGAATTGTTATTTGTAACCTTGGAGTCCCTTGTGGAATCTCTATGCTGGCCGGCCTACATTTGGGACAAATGGGGCAAAACTGCAATGTGAAGATGCTGATGATAACATCTTCCAGTCTTCACAAGTTCTGCGTTTAGTTTTATTATTTTTTTTTACAAGTAAGGGGTTAATTATAGGTACTTTGTAAGGTGCAAACAGTGCATTGCGTTCCAGTGCAAACTCTCTCTTCCTTTCTCACCCCTATTTACTCCTCCTTTCCGCCAACTAAGCCTCCCTGAACTGACGACAAAAGCTGGAGGCACTACTAGCTCTGGGTCCATGACTTTCGACTCCTGCACTATTTTGATGGCTAGGACCCCACAACAGTATGACCTTGACCTCCTGCTTATCTGCTTTCATAATCACACCTTGGTTTTGAATTCCATTTGGGAATCTCAATATGGTGGGACTTACAAGTGGCAAGGTTCGATCCCCATTCCTCCTTATGCTGTGTGAGTTTGAACACATTATTCCCTCTCTGTGCCTCAGGTCCCTGACTTATAGAATGGAAATAATAATGTCCCTCCTCTTGGAGTTGACAACCAATGAGGATTTATTCATTCATCTGCGCATCAAGTTCTGTTCCAGGTGCTCAAAAGGATTCAATGAACAAAATGGGCAACGTCCCTGTCTATGAGGAGCTGATCTTTTAGCACGAGTGATTCCATGTAAAGTCCCTGGCTCCAGGACCCTCCATGAACACCAGCCTTTTGCCTGGTATCTTGTTCGCAACATGAACGGCATCATTGCTTTTCCACACACATGTCCACTGTGTTTTGTCTCCGTCTCTCTCATTGGTTCTCAGAGCTGACTGTGGCAGAATTGCTGGTGACCCATCTCTGTAAAAGGAAGTCACACTAAGTGCAGATTCTGTCACAAGCCCTAAAATATGGCCATTAAAAATGCCCTTAGCCTTCCCGCCACTATTTCTGCTAGGATTTCACCTATCTTTTCATCATACTTATGGTCAGCTGTTCCTACTTATGTACCAGTACTCTGACACACATGGGTTCCCCATGAGTCGTAGTTACAACAGCAACTGGTTTGGTTTTATTTGTTTGTTTTGTTTCTTATAAAAACCACAGGACCCCAGAGAGTCATAACCATCTTTTGTTTTTCATAGGAACACTAGAAAGCTTTCAACAATGGATTATCTAACATAATAACAAAAACACTACAGCAAAAGAAAAAGTAAATAAATGGGACCTCATAAAAATGTAAAACTTTTGTTCATCAAAAGTGTTACAAAAATGTGAAAAGACAAGCTACCAACTGGGAGACTAGAAACCAGCAAGAATCAAATGACCAAAAATATATGTATAAACTGACAACTTAACAAACAGACAAATAACCCAATCATAAAGTGAGCTAAGAACTTGAATAGACATTACACCAAAGAAGACATTCAAAGGGCCACCAGACACCTGGAAAAATCGTCAGCATCATCCTCGTTGAGATCAAATGTGCAAATCAAAACCATAGTGAGGTAGAGAAACCTCCTACTCGCATGGCTAAGATACTGAAAAACAAAAACCAGAAAATAGCAAATGTTGGTGAGGGTAA
Source organism: Chrysochloris asiatica (assembly GCF_000296735.1). Taxonomy (NCBI): domain Eukaryota; kingdom Metazoa; phylum Chordata; class Mammalia; order Afrosoricida; family Chrysochloridae; genus Chrysochloris; species Chrysochloris asiatica. Next base: position 5,217,182 of record NW_006408741.1, read on the forward strand.
GATTAGAACCCTTATCCATTGCTGCTGGGAGTCTAAAATTGTACAACTGCTGTGGGAAACCTTGTGGTTGTTGTTGTTAGGAGCCATCAAGTTGAACTACATTTGATTCAGCAAGTACACTCTTCAGTATATACCCCCAAAGACTTGAAAGCAAATATTAAAAAAGAGACTTGTACACTAATGTACATTACAGCACTATTCACAATAGCCAAAAGGTGGAAACAACCTAATTGCCCATCCACAAATGAATGGATAATCAATATGTGGTCCATCTGTACAATGGGATACTACTCAGCCAGTAGGAGAAATGAAGTCTTGATACCTGCTATAGTATGGATGGAACTTGTTAAGTGCCTTCAAGTTGGTTCTGACTCATAGCAACCCTGTACAGGGTTTCCAAGAAGCGACTGGTGAGTCTGAACCGCTGACCTTGTAGTTCAAACCAACCTTGCGGTCTAGTGCTTTATCCCATAGTACCACACCAGGACTCCTTGAAGACATTATGCTGAGTGAAATAAGTTAATCACAAAAGGACAAATATTTTATGACCTCCTTTGTATGAACAGACGGAGCCACATTGAGTAAGGGTAGGGTTGTATAGCTAATTACTGTTACTGCTCTCAATAGATTGTACATCGTGAAAAGTTGAATTGGCAAAAGTTGTGTCACAGATATATTTATAACAATGATCCTCCCCCCCAAAAAAAGAAGAGAAAAAAGAGTAGGTGCTGAGACTGCTTATGTACAACCAAACACCTTAACGGGGTTCGGTTGCTTGATTTGGAGGTTTAGGTTTCATGGGGCATCTCATCAGTTAATTGTCCTAATAATGTATTTATTGTTGTTAAGTGCCATCGAGTTAGTTCTGACTCATAGTGACCCTGTATATGGTTTCTGAGGAGCAGCTGGTGAGTTTGAACCGCCGACCTTGAGGTCAAGTGCTTATTCTGTGGTGCCACACCAGGACTCCTATTTTACCTCCTAGTTAGTTGTATAGTGCCTGGGGTCCTAAAGGCTTGCAAACAACCATCTAAGGTACAGCAGTTGTTCTCTATTCACCAGGAGCAAGGGAGGAAGAAGGAGAGTCCAGAAGGAATTTTCACTGACTCCAGACTTTCTGAAGCCCTGGAGGGAGGGTGAATCCCTGAAGCAACTGCCCTGAGATCATCTTTAAACCTTAAACCAAAAATACTCCCCGAAGTCTTCTCAAAACTGATCAATACTGTAGCTTAATTAGTTTAAAAAGAAAAATAAAGTCTGCCTTGAGCATTACACTCTTTTAAGAACTGTTTATATGGGATCAACTTGGCAACAGCATGTTAAATGGGAGCGTTAGGGGACAGTGAATTTATTTTAAATGATGGAAGACCAACTCCAAAATGGCGAGTGAGAATGTTTATATAACACAAAGAATGTCATCAGTACCACCAAATTGTTCATGTAAAAACTGTTGGATTGGTGCATGTTTTGCTGTGTTGTGGGGGGCGGGCCGGGGGCCTTCAAAAGATATGTGGGAAAATTCCATTCTCTTTCAACTCCACTTTCCACAAACTTTTTGAAGCTCCCTTATATAGCCTCAGCAATAAAAAATTAAATTGAAACAAACAAAAAAAAAGATGAGGCCCCTTCCCCCCTCAGACTAGAAGGCAATCAGAATACACAGTGGCTGCTACAAAGCCCTCTAATAAACAAAGCTCTCTAGTGTTCTGTGTATATGGGGGAGCCAACTTCACAGTTACTAACATGTCGTTTCTAAATGACACCCACTCTTTCTTTTTAACATCCACAGTACCATCCTCATACCCTCCCAAAGAAATTGTTGTTGTTGTTGTTGTTAGGTGTCATCGAGTCGGCACCGACTCATAGCGACCCTATGCACAGCAGAACGAAACAATGTCCGATCTTGGGCCAGCCTCACTACTGTTGTCACACTTGAGTCCATCGATGCTGCCACATGGCCAATCGATCTCGTTGGGGGGTCTTCCTTTTTTTCTTGACCCTCCATCATCTTACCAAGCATGATAATCCTTCTCCAGCGACTGTTCCCTCCTGACAATATGTCCAAAGTATGAGGGACGAAGTTTGGTCATCTTGTCCTCTAAGGAGCACTCTGGCTGCACTTCTTCCAAAACAGATCTATTGGTTCTTTTGGCAGCCCATGGCACTTT
>NW_006408741.1:5219709-5220598 GCF_000296735.1 Chrysochloris asiatica
ATTAGAATCAGGATCCAAAACAGTGAGGACTTGCACATTCTGTGTGGTTGGTGTTCTATGTTAACCAGTAAAATCCCCTCCCTCTCCCTTCCATGCACCTTTTCTTTAGGTCTTTTAGTACATTTATGTTGTTGTTATGTGCCATAGAGTCAGTTCCGACTCATAGCAACCCTGTATAGGGTTTCTGAGGCTGTAAATCTTTATGGGAGCAGAAAACCTCATCTATCTCCCGTGGAACAGCTGGTAGTTTTGAACTGGTGACCCTGAGGTTCACAACCCAATTCATAACCACTACACTACCAAAACTCCTCCTGTCCATCACGGGAAAGACTTCTGTTCTTTTGTTAGTTATACTCAGCTCTGGCCCACACAGTAAAGAGATCTTCACTGATATTTATTAATCACCACCATTTAAAAATTGGTAGATTTCCTCATAAACATGCAATTGTCAGGCTGCCTTTGAAACATCAGAAGGCTACAAGCACCAACAGTTGGCAGGAGCCAGGCAGCAGCTGTCTTCTAGAAGGGGCCCTTGTTGGCCAGTTGCCCATGGCCCCTACCAGTCTTCCTTTTCTAACGCCCGCTGCCTGACCTTATGCTCACTGCCTTGAACGGGATAGATAGCATAGGATCCTGCCTGTCATGAGTGGAGTAGAATCTGTTTTGTTTTTAGAAATCATATTGTGTCCTAGGGTGAATGTACATAACTTTCTAATTTCCTGGTTAACTATTAAATTGATCAAAGAGCTCTGGTAACATAGTGGTTGGTTATGAGTCAGGCTGCTACCCTCAAGGCCAGCAGTTTGAAACTACCAGCCGTTCCATGGGAGAAAGATGAGGCTTTCTGCTCCCATGAAGATTTATAGTCTTGGAAACCTTATACAGGGTT
>NW_006408741.1:5222823-5223420 GCF_000296735.1 Chrysochloris asiatica
GTTCCAGCTCATAGTGATCCTGCAGGACAGAGTAGACATGCCTGTGTAGTATCACCACAATTGTTATCTTTATGAAGCAGACTGCAACAGCCTTCTCCCACCAAGTGGCTGGTGGGTTCAAACCACCAACTCTTCATTTAGCAACTGAGCACTTAACCACTGTGCCACTAGGGCTTCTCCTCCAGCCCTGTAGTTACAGTTAGGTGCTGAAGAGTTGGTCCCAATGCATAAAGACCCTGTGCATAACAGAAGAAAATACTGTGGCGTTGTTCCCCATCCTCACAGTCTCCACTATGTTTGAACCCAGTGTATCAGCCACTGTGTCAGTCCATCGTTGTTCCATGGAGCAGCTAGTGAGTTTGAACTGTCGACTTTATTGTTAGCTGGTTAGCAGCCTAACATCTAACCCACAGTACCACTGGAACTCCTTTGCTATTGGTTATTGTTGTTGTTAGGTACTATCAAGTTGGTTCTAAGTCAACGACCCTATGTACAACAGAATGAAACCATGCCCTCTACTATGCCATCCTTACAATTGTTGTACTCTTGAACCCATTGTGCTGCACTGTGCCAGTCCATCTCATGGGTGGGGGGGGG
>NW_006408742.1:0-5352 GCF_000296735.1 Chrysochloris asiatica
GACTCATAGTGACCCTGTACAGGGTTTCTGAGGCTGTAAATCTTTATGGGAGCAGAAAGCCTCATCTTTTTCCCATGGAATAGCTGGTAGTTTCAAACTGCTGACTCTGAGGTTAGCAGCCTGATTCATAACCATAACGCTACCAGAGCTCATTAGAGAGTTGAGTAGTATATATATTCTCAACGACTAACTGAAAAATAAGTGAAGTAGGAAAAGAGGGAGGAAGAAGCTAAGCCGTGCACACTCAGTTTCTTTTTCTAAATGTACAAATCAGATAAAGGCATTCCTTCCGCGTGGACAAAAATGTCTGGCCTGCAAAGAGGGCCCAGGTGTCAAGTGTCTATACCTCCATGTGGAAGGAAGCTGCGGTAGAGTTCCACTCTGCCACCTCAATTAAAAATGCCATCCCTACAGCCAAATGCTTGATCACTTGTGCTGAGGCCTGTGTCTCCTTTGATGCAGTTAGTGTTTCTTTCAAAATCAATTGAGAGGATAATGGCTGCTAGTTAAAAGGAGAAGTTCAATAAATGGAGAATGGAGAGATTCCACTTTAAATAAATAGACAAATTGTTAAAAAAAAAAAAAAAAAAGAGCAGAAAGCAGGAAAGGCTGCTGACAATCCAATTTAATTCCAAGAACCACACAAAATTCTTTGTCGCATGTTTTTGCCTATTGTTATTATTGTTAAGTGTCATGGAGTTGGTTCCAACTTCTTGAAAACCCTTATAGGGTTTCCAAGGAGCAGCTGGTGGGTTTGAACTGCCAACCTTGTAAAATTAAGCAGCCCAGTGCTTAATTTTGCCTATTAGTCTTTAATAAAAATAACTGTTAAGGTCTGAGTTTCTCATAGAGGTAAAAGAGCATGAAGTTCAGAGACAAACATGGGTTTGATTGTTGGCTCTACTCCTCACTGCCTGCTGGCATGAGCAAGTAATTTAACCCCCGCAAACCATCTTTCAAGATTACAACACCAACCCTAAAACCTGAGGATTAAGCATATGAAAGGCACCCAGTTGGGTACACGATACACAGTAGACAGTCAATTCATAGTAATTATTTCTAACTCTTACTGCTGTGGAGAAAAACCGCTCTTCTCTTAGACTCGTTGCAGGAGGACGTGGATTGTGGTTCCAGTCTTACTGAAAGTCCACCCAGCTGCATCACCTGGCAAGGTGGCTAGGAAGACTTCACCTGATTTGCCTCTCATTCTTATGAACCAATGCCGGCATCTTTTTTCTCCACACAGGTGGGAACACAGTGGATGGGACTATGTCCGGACACCTATCATTGGCTCCTGTGGCACCCAGGAGCAGGCGGTGGTAATAGACATTCCAGACATCAGTTGTCCAAGGGTAAGTCGAGAAGAAGGGTAATGAGGGGGCTATGCTATCAGATAGGAACAGCTATATTGAGGGCAGGAGTCCAGGAGAGAATGTGGAAGTCCAGCCAGTTGATGGCTCCAAGAACTAAAAAGGTTGGGGAAATCTGGTAGAATCTGCCAAACCATTGATCCTGAGAAACCTTTTTCCCAGTATACCTCTTTTCTGCACTGGTTGGATCAGTGTTACTTAAATGCAAGACTCCTGGGGGAAGGGAAGGAAGTACCATAACTCTTGAGGGTGAATTTCTCTGGTTTTCTTTCAGACCCGAAGTGGTGCGAGATGGAAGCGGTTCCTGAGTTCGATCTACAATTCCCGGACCAGAGTGCCACTGCTCGCAGCCATTTACTTTCTAATCGTTCATGTCCTGCTACTTCTGTGCTTCATAGGCTATTTATAAACTTTGTTGAACACTTTTTGGCCCATCTCTTGAATCATGGAACTCTCTCGCCGTAACATCATACCCATTGGTTCCAATGGAACAGCATTCCCACTTACAGGTCATCTCTCCCACTCTCTCTGGGAAGTGCCTGCAAACACAATTGTTGTTGTTGTTATGTGCCATCAAGTCGTTTTCGACCCATAGCGACCCTGTATAGGGTTTCCGAGGGTGTAAATCTTTACGGGAGTAGAAAGCTCATCTTTCTCCCGCGGTGCAGCTGGTAGTTTCGAACCGCTGACCTTAAGGTTGGCAGCCCGATTCGTAACCACTACGCTACCAGAGCTCCTTTTAGTGGGTGGATATGTGTACAGGCTGCAGCTTCAGGGACCAGCAAGCAAGTCTGTGTTTTCTCCTACTGCCCAGGGCCTAAGGACATTTGCAGAATCTGAGGAGGTCCCACACCTAATTTGTTGAGTCATTATTTGTTCAGATTTTGCAGGGCCCTGGCCATCTTGTGTAGTCTTATAACGATGCTGAGGGGGCATCTTTCAGCCAGGAAGATAATTCCAGTAAATTCAGTAATCTGAATTGCAGCATCATTTTAATTGATAACATTTTTCTTTGCCTCATTGCACACTATATTTTCTCCTTCATGGGGAAGATGCTGCTGACACATGCCACAAAGTTCCATGGAATGAACATGTCACCTGATAGGACATCTTACTACGTCTCTTGCAGAATTGGGTAGGAGCTAAAGAATTTCCTAGGGCCTAGCTTGGGTGCCAGGGGAGGGTAACATCTCCTTCCTGGCTGTTGTGACATACTGGGAATGAGAATTTGTGGCTCCGGGCTGTCCCAATAGGAACCCATGGCCTGGGCCTCTGATCTGCCTACCTTTAAATGCCAGCTGATGCACAGATATCATTGGACAGTTGAGAGAAGCCGAGGCTAAAATAAACAGAAAGAAAACAGTTGGTGGAGATAAAGACATTGTATGGATATGAAAACTCACAGAGTTCAGAAGATAATGCCTGAAATAAGAATGGGGGTTTTAAAAAGGGAGCCAACTGTAACATTTGGCAGAAAAAAAAAATAAAAACAATATGGCAGGCAAAAAGTAAATTTAGAAGAACAAAGAGAAAAAATAGTCAGTCCACAGAATCAAACATACAAACACTTGAAACAACAGGAAAATAAATCATTCCAGAATTCCCAGATTTAATGAGTTTTAGATGAGAAAGACCTACTGAGTGTCCAATGCAGTGGTCAGGGAAACCCCTACATCAAGGCACATTACTGCACAGAACTAGGAGCAGAAGGCTCCTAGTTTTTTTTTTTCTTTTAAGTTTTTTTGTGAATTTTGTGACATTGTGGGAGAACAGTAGTTTTGCATTCATCTTATCATATATTGTTTCATTGCCTTAGTTACAATGCCCTCCACACATCACCAATCAACGAAAGGGTGTGCATCGTATAAGGCTGCTTCCCATTCCCCACCCCACCCCACCCCCCTCATCATCAGCACACAGCCACTCTTTCTTCCTGGGTCCTGAGTCCCCAGCTGCTCCATCTCTCCACCTTGCCAAGCCATCATCTCTGCCTCCATCTCTGGGATCGCTGCCTCTCTGGGTAGGGTTCAGCTCTCTCCCTTCACGGTTCCAGGGACCTCTGCTCACTGCCTGCAAAGTCAGTCACTCTCCTCCTTGCCACAAAATGCCCACTTTTACATTTACAACCTTCACAATCAGTCCTGTTAACAATTATTCACCCTTGCATCACAAGAGACCTATCCGCATTTCCTTTAATCAGTCCTGCCTAGACAGATTTGATACTACTCAGTGGAGATTCTACCTTGCTCTAGGCTCTCTGGATCTATGTTCCCTCTTGAAAGTTTCCTCTTCTTTGTGCCCCCCTCCCCCATTTTAGATAGTAAATGTCCAAGTTGCCCATCTCTGTCTACTCTGTGTATGGAGGGGGTGGGAATGATCCCTGCTGCAAAGATTTGTTCCCTTTTTTGAGCTATTGCATCCGCAGGTGTAGGTCAAGTTAATCTAATTGTATTATGTTACTCTTTTTTTTTCCTCTTCTTTCTCCTCCTAGTTGAGCTCTGATCACCCAGTCATTGAGGCTAGGTCAAATGAGTATTCTCTGCGTGTGTGGGTGTTCTTGTGGATATGCCCTCTCTTCTTATCCACTGGACACTTCACCCTCCACCATTCCTCCATGTCTATGTCACTGACTCTGGGCCCAAGAGTCGCCAGCTCTTGCCACACTGCTGGCCAACCAGGTCTCCACCTGGGTTCACAGAAGTCTATTGACCATTGTAGGGCTTAGTTCACAGCCTTATAGCTGTTTTTCCGTCGTCGCTTCCCCTTGTTGGTGGCAAACGTGGTCATCCATCAGAGTGTGCATTGGGAGGGGGTTTACTCTGAGGGGACCTGACCCCTTGCCTTAATGTCTCCTGGGCAGGCAACTTGCTTGTTCTTGTAGTCATTGGTCGGTCTGTTTTGTGTTTTTCCTGTCAGTCTTTCTTTCAAGAGGTATCTTCTGTTCTTCTAGCTGCTCTAGGCTGGTCTGCCCATCCTCTCAGGGGGAAATTTCCCACCTCTGAAGGTTCTGGATGCTGTTCAGGATTCCACCTATAGTCTTATGTAATGCGAGGCTCTGCAGGCAGCCTCCTTCACTGGGCACATTGTATCCCCATTTTAGGTATTCCAATCGGTTATAGGCAAAAGATGGACTTACAAGCTTTCTATGGTGATATTTTTGGCTTTTCCTTTCTCTCCCCTTCCAATGTCTATTTTATAATGTAATGCAAGGAATACCAAGATTCAGTAGACTGCCAAGCATCTTAACATTATTTCCCCCTTTTTCCCTATTCCAACCATGTCTTACTCCATGTACCCCCTCGCCCTGTTGTTACAAGGTGTGTATACATTACTTTTTACCTCTGTCCCACTTAGCCTATGTGAACCTGTCTACTTGTTCTCCCCTCTGCTTTGTTCTTCCATTCCCCTCTCCCCTTTTGTGTATTGTCCCCTTCCCCAGCACCCTAACTAACCTGTGTCTATTCACTGCCCTGTGCTCTACCTTTCCATCCCTCCCCTCACCTCACCCACTACATCCCAGCAATCAGCAAAGAATCCCCCCATCCCCCTTTAGTTTGGGTTCTTTTTCTTAGTCTTTTACAGTAGCGGTCCTATGCAGTATTTCTCTTTTTGTGACTGACTAATTTCACTCAACATAATGCCCTCAAGGTTCATCCATGTTAACTGGTGGTTTTCAGATTCCTTGTTATTCTTCAAGGTAGCATAGTATTCCATTGAGTGTATGTACCACAGCTTGTTTATCCATTCTTCAGTTGACGGGCACTTTGGCTGTCTCCATGTCTTTGCTATTGTAAATAGTGCTGCTATGAACATTGGTGTGCATATATCTTCTCGTGTTGTGGCTCGTTTTTCTTGTGGGTAAATACCAAGTAGAGGAATTGCTGGATCGAATGGTATTTCTATTTTCAACCTTCTGAGGAAGCACCATATTGCTTTCCAGAGAGGTTGGACCATTTTGCAGTCCCACCAGAAGTACAGGAAT
>NW_006408742.1:5644-15349 GCF_000296735.1 Chrysochloris asiatica
GATATGTCATTGCAAATGATTTTTTCCCAGTCTGTGGGTTCCCTTTTTACTCTTTTGGTGAAGTCTTTTAATGCATACAAGTTTAAAATTTTGTCTATTTTTGTTTGTATACTTTTCAAAATGTGTGGTTGTCTGTATATGCCCTGAATTAGAACCCTCACGTTTGTCCCTATTTTTTTATTGATGATCTTCATAATTTTGGGATTCACATTTAGATCTTTAATCCATGTTGTGTTCATTTTTGTATAGGGCATGAGGAAAAGGTCTTGTTTCAGTCTTTTACATATTGCTTTCCAGTTCTCCCAGCACCATTTGTTAAAGAGACTGTCTCTTCCCCATGCAATATGTCTAGGCACTTTGTCTAAAATAGTTTGGCACTAAGTGGTTGGGTTAATATCTGGATTCTCGATTCTGTTCCATTGATCAATGTCTCTTTCATTGTACCAGTACCAGGCTGTTTTGACCACCGTAGCCATGTAGTAAAGTTTGAAATCGGGAAGTGAGAGACCTCCAACCTTGTTCTTCCTTTTAAGCAGTGGTTTGCTTATCCTGGGTCTCTTTCCTTTCCATATAAAATTAGTAATTGTCCTTTCCATCTCTTTGAAGAATGTTGTTGGACTATGGATTAGGATTGCATTGTATGTGTAAATTGCCCTGGGCAGTATTGACATTTTCACGATGTTGAGTCTTCCTATCCAGGAACATGGTATGTTCTTCCACTTCTGTAGGTCTCTTTTGGTTTCTTGTAGTAATGCTTTGTAATTTTCTTTGTATAAGTTCTTTGTTTGCCTGGTTATGTTTATTCCTAAATATTTCATCCTTTGTGTGGCTATTGTAAGTGGTATTGCTTTCCTAATGTCCTTTTCATTGCTATCGTTGTTGCTATAGAGAAATGCAATTGATTTTTGTATGTTGATCTTATACCCTGCCACTTTGCTGAATCTTTTGATTAGGTCTAATAGCTTTTTTACTGAATTTTTGGGTTTTTCTATGTATAGGATCATATCGTCTGCAAATAGCGAGAGTTATACTTCCTCTTTGCAAATTTGGATGCCTTTCATTTCTTTATCATGCCGTATAGCTCTGGCTAAAACTTCCAGCATAATATTGAATGGGAGCGGTGATAAAGGGCATCCTTGTCTGGTTCCTGTTCACAGGGGGAAGGCTTTCAATTTCTTTCCATTGAGCCTGATGTAGGCTCTTGGTTTTGTATATATGCTCTTGATTATGTTGAGGAATTTCCCTTCAATTCCTACTTTGTTGAGTGCTTTTATCAGGAATGGATGTTGGATTTTGTCAAATGCCTTTTCTGCATCAATCGATATGATCATATGGTTCTATTCCTTTGAGTTTGATATATTCCTTTGAGTTTGATATATATTCCTTTGACATTGATATATTTTTGGCCTTCAATTGATCTCGCTGCTCCTTTGAGTTTGTTGTTGTAGTCTCGTTCTATTCTGGACTCTGCTATCTGTTGGTTGTGTTCCAGGTGGTGGTGCCATACTTGTCAATCTCTGTTTGTTGTCTGTTCTTGTTACTTCTCTGTCCACAGAACTCCCTTTAGGATGTTTTGAAGTGTTGATACAATCTCTCAGATTCTGTTTATCCTGGAATGTTTTGATTGCCCCATCGCATTTGATTGATAGTTTTGCTGGATAGATGATTCTTGGTTGACAGTTTTTTTTCTTGCTGGGATTTGTATATGTCTCCCCATTGTCTCTTGCCTGCATGGTTTGTTCTGAATAATCAGAGCTGAATCTAATTTGCTTACCTTTATAAGTTATATTTCTCTTCTCCCTGGCAGCTTTTAGTATTCTTTCCTTGTCTTTGATTTTGGAGAGCTTGATTATTATATGTCTTGGAGACTTTCTTTTGGGGTCTATCCTTCCTGGAATATGTTGGGCTTCTTGAATGTTTATATTCTCATCTTTCAAGATGTTAGGGAAATTTTCTTCCAGAAGCTCTTCAACTATCTCCTCTGTGGACTTCTCTGCTTCTTCTTGTTCTGGAATGCCATTAATTCTTAAATTATTCCTCTTCATGTTATCCAGCATGAATCTCAGACTCTCTTCATATTGTTTTATCCTTTTAGCTGCTTGCTCTTCTATCTTCAAATCTATTGAGAGATTTGTCCTCCAGTTCACTAGTTCTGGCTTCCATCTCTTCTAGTCTGCTCCTTTCCCCATTCAGCCTATTGTCCATTTCTGATATCTTACTATTGATCACCTGGACATCTTTTTGCAGGTTTTGAATAGTTTCCAAAGCTGTATCAATCCTATTTGATTGTTCCTGCAGTACTTTCCTTACTTCTTCCTTATTTTCCTCAACCCCTTTTCAGAGTATTTGAATTTGTTTCCATATCATTCTTCTGAATTCCCTCTCAGGCATATCCTAAACCCACGCCTCTTCTCTATAAAGCCTTTGTCTCTCTGCAGCTCATTTGCATCAGCTGCCCTCTTATGTTTTTGGATGTGTTTCAATAATGTTTTTTTGTTTTTTTATTCATCATGGTAATTATTATTTATTATTATTATTAATATGATCAGGAGATAGGCTTCCCTTATCACCTGTAATGCGTAGCAGGTGTTGTTAGGTCTTGTCTTAGTGGTGGAGTATTATGGTGTATGCTTGTAGCTTGGATATATGGCCATGATTGCTGCTGCTTCTTAGGTGACTTAGGGAGGAATAGCTCCCATCTCCAGGGAAGATGTGTGATCAAAAGGACCAAAAGCAGAAGTCATATAAATGCATAGACAGAAATCACCACTTTGGAGCAAAGATGCATCTTTGGTCAACTTTTCTGTGCTACACCATCAGTGTGTGTGCAAATAGAAGCCTCTAGCAGTGATGGGGTGACCGCTCTTTCAGGCCTTTCCTCTAGCCACTGACATATAGGTGGGCAGATATATATTGGAGAGTTAATGAGAGAAAGATCAACCACTATTTTTGTCTCTGAATGTCAATTTTCTGCATGTGCTCCGTGCCATTCTTGGGATGGTTGAGACCTGTTCTGTTGGGTATTTATAGATTACCTTGAGTTTGGCCTGCCCACCTAACTCAGCTGGGTTGCAAGGTTGATAGCTGGAGATTCTAATCTGCTCCTTGGTAGAAAGGCTACGTGTCCCACCCAGGCTCACATGCACTGCCTCAGAACCCTCGTCCGGTTGTTTGCGGTTATCTGCTGTGTGCATAGTGCAAATCTCGGAATGGTTGACTATTATGCTGTGGGTTTACAGGTTGCTCTCTATTGATTGTATTGCTGCTAGACCAGTCTGGCAGCAGCAGCCACGGCTTACTAGAATAGCTGGAAGTTCCACACTGCTACCTGGAAGTAAGGCAAGGTGCCCTGCCTCGGCTTAGATACAGGGCTTCAGATTTGGGCTGGCAGGTGATGTCAAAAGTCGCCTCCCCTCTCCCTCTCTCTGTGCCGTGGGTAAACGGTCCTGCCTGATGTCCTAGCTGAGATCTCTCTCAAGCTGGGACAGGGAGGGATATATAGTTCCCTGTGGCTTTTTTGTTTTTTGCTGGAAACGCCACTTTCTGAACAGGTTGGCTTTAGCCCCAACCCTCTAAACTCTGCTGGGGCAGGGTAGTCGGTGAAGCGGTCCGGAGAGAGTCTTAAAATGCCCGTATTTTCCTTAGTAGCATGATTTTTTGAAAAAATGAGAGTTCAGGAAACTGAAGTTCTAGATCTTATGATAGTTCGGATCCTTCGTGAGATCCCCCTCCCTTCTCACCGGAGTGTTCCCTACCTGGCTCCCTTGGCTGCAGCCCTGAATTGGAAGTCTTCTTCACCAACTTTTAAAAGCCACCTCATATTATTCCCATTTTATATATTGGGGAATTGTGGCTCTCAGAGATTAAATGAGTTGCCTCAAGTCTAACAACTTGCAGAGAGAGGCAGTCCACTTTTAGAGTGTGCTCTCTTAACTTCAGTGCAATCTGCTGAAGATTGTGGTAAAATGAATTTCTTCTTTCAAAGATAATTGTGGTTAAAGGCCAGGATTTTGGAACTCTGTAACTTGCTTTGGGACCCTGGCACCATTACTTGTTAAATGCCATTGAGTCGGCTATGACTTATAGAAAACCTATGAACAACAGAAGGAAATGCTGCCGGGCCCCACACCATCCTCACATTCTTTGCTTGAGTTCATTGTTGCAGCCACTATGTCTCTCCATCTCTTTGAGTGTCTTCCCGCTTTTCATGGACTTTCCACTTTACCAAGCATATCTTTCTCCAGAGGACTGGTCCCTTCTAATAACATGCCCAAAACACATTAATGGTACTAAGAGACTTTTTACCAACACCATAATTCAAATGCATAAATTCATCTCCAGTTCTCCTTGTTCATTTTACAGATTTTACAGGCATATAAGGCAATTGAAAATACCATGGCTTGGGTGAGACATACGTTAGTTCTCAAAGTGACATCTTTGCTCTGTAACCTTTTCAAGAGGTTTGGTGCACCAGATTTGCCCAGTGTAATACCTCTCTTGATTTTTTGTCTGCTGCTTCCATGAATATTGATTGTACATTCAAGTAAAATGAAATCTTATACGACTTCAATATTATGTCTATTATCATGATGTATATTGGTCCAGTTGTGATGATTTTTTGTTTTCTTTACATTGAGTCGTAATCCATACTGAAGGCTTAATTCTTTGATTCATCCGTAAGTGCTTCAAGTCCTCTTTGCTTTCAATAGACAAAGTTGTGTTATCTGTACATCACAGGTAGTTAATGAGTCTTCCTCAAATCCAGATGCTACCATCTTCTTCATATAATCTATTTTCTCAGATTATTTGCTCAACATGCAGATTGATTAAGTATGGTGAAAGGATACACACTTGACATACACTTTACTGATTTTAAACCATGTAGTAAGTATCCTTTGTTCTGTTTGAATGACTGGTTTTTGGTCTAAAGTACAGTCTCAACATGAGCACAATTAAATGTCCTATAATTCCTATTCTTTGCAACGTTATCCATAGTTTGTCATAATTGATGCCTTTGTGTAGTTAATACAATACAATGATCATTCTGGTATTCTCTACTTTCAACCACATCCCTCTTTTCATATCCTCTTCTTAATCTGACTTGAATTTCTGGCAGCTTCCTATCTACGTAGTGTTGTAACAATTTTGGATTATCTTTAGATACTTGTGCGTGATATTAATGATACTGTTCAATTTGCCTTTTGTAGAGTTACCTTTTATTGGAATGAGCACAATTATGGATCTCTTCCAGTTGTTTGGCCAGGTCTTCCAAATTTCTTGGCATAGATGCGTAAGTGCTTTCAGCACTGCATCAGTTTGTTGGACCATTTTTAGATTGTGTTCTAGCAATTCCTGGATCCTTATTTTTTGCTAATGTTTTCAGTGCAGCTTGGACTTCTTAACTTCAATATCATCGGTCCTTGATCATATGCTGCCTTCTGAAATAGTTGAATGTCAACCAATTCTTTTTGGTACAGTGACTGTGTATTCCTTCCATCTTCATGTTTTCTGCATCATTTAATATTTTGCCCGCTGTTGCTAAGTGCTGGTGAGTCAGTTCTGACCCAGAATGACCCTGTATTGGGTTTCCAAGGAGCAGCTGACGAGCTTGAACCACTGACCTTGTAGTTCAAACCGACTTTGTAGTCTGGACCATTAACCCACAGTGGCACAGGAGGACTCCATTTTGCCTGTAGGATCCTTCAATATTGCAAACTGAGGTTTGAACTTTTTTTTTCAGTCCTGTCAACTTAAGAAATGTTGAGCATGTTCTTCCCTTTTCATTTTCTAATTCCAGGTCTTTGCACATTTTGTTATAATACTTTTGTCTTCTCAGGTTGTGTTTTGAAATTTGTTGTTTAGCTGTTTTACTTCATCATTTCTTCAGTTTGCTTTAGCTGCTCTATGTACGAAAACATGTTTCAGAGTGTCTCCAAGACATCCATTATGGCCTTTTTCTTCTTTCCTGTTGTTTTAATGACCTCTTGTTATGTATGATGCTCCTGATGTGATGCTACAACTTGTCTTAGTCTTTAATGTTCAATATCTCAAATCTATTCTTGAGATAGCCTCTAAATTTAGGTAAAATATGTGCTTTTGGAGCCCTGGGTGATACAGTAGGATAAGCACTGGACTCTAAACCACAAGGTGAGTGGTTCAAATCCATCAGTCACTCCTTGGAAACCCCAATCAAGAGCACTATGAGTCAGAACAGACTCTACAGCACTTAACAACAACAACAACATATTCAAGTTAGTATTTTGGTTCTTGTGGACATGTTTTGATTTTCATCACCTTCCACCAGAACTTGCATATGAGCAACTGATGATCTGTCCACA
Organism: Chrysochloris asiatica; assembly: GCF_000296735.1. Lineage (NCBI taxonomy): Eukaryota > Metazoa > Chordata > Mammalia > Afrosoricida > Chrysochloridae > Chrysochloris > Chrysochloris asiatica. Next base: position 11,983 of record NW_006408742.1, read on the forward strand.
GTTGACCACTGCCCTTGTTTTGACTGATATTATTGAACTTCTCCATTGTTTATTCCCACATTATCAGTCAGCTTGATTCCTGTGTCTTCTATCTGATGAGTTACATGGATATGTTGTTGTTGTTGTTGCTAAGTGCCATCAAGTCGGTTCCAACTCATAGCGACTCTGCATAGGGTTTCCAAGATGCAGTTGGTGGGTTTGAACTGCCGACCTTGCGGTTCACAGTCCAATGCTGATCCTATGGCATCACACCATTTATATTGTTTGTTGTTATGTTGAAATCCATTTATGTTGTTGAAAAAAGGTATTTGCAGTGATGAAGTTTAGTCTTGCAAAATTCTGTAATGCAGTTTCCAGTGTTACTTCTATTACCAAAGGCCATAATTTCCAACTAATGATCCCTCCTTTTGGTTTTTAACTTTTGTATTCCAATCATCAGTATTATCAGTGAATCTTGATTGCATGTTTGATCATTTTCAGACTAAAGAAGTTTGTGGAATTCTTCAATTTCTTCATCATTGGTTTTAGTGGTTGGTGTGTACTGTACATTAATACAATAATACTAGTTGTATTAATTTGTCTTGTAAGCGTATTGATAGTTTCCTATCACAGACAGCATTGTACTTCAGGATAGATCTTGAAATGCCTATTTTGACAATGAATGTGACACTATTTCTCTTCAACTTGCCATTCACATGCAACTTGCCTAGCATACCATATGATTTCTGGATTCAGTATGGCCAATGTCAGTCGATTTCAGCTCACTAATGCCTAGAATACTGATCTTTATATGTTCCATTTGTGGTTTTGATAACTTTCAATTTTTCTAGATTCACACTTCGTGCATTCCATGTTCTAGTTATCAATGGATATTTTCAGCTGTTTCTTCTCATTTTGAGTCATGTCCACTAACACACGAAGGTCTCAAAAGCTTTGCTCCATCCATTCTGCTTTGAAGAGGCAGCTAGCTCTTCCTCAGTCATATTTTGAGGGCCTTCCCACCTGAGGGGCTCATCTCCTGGCATGTATCAGACAATGTTTCATTATTATTTGTAAGGTTTTTAGTGGCTAATTCCTCACAAATGGAACTGTCTGTTCTTTCTTCCTTCTCTTAGTCTGTAGTGTACTGGTTACAAGTTAGGCTGCTAACTTCGAGGTCAGCAGTTTGAAACTATCAGCTGTTCCATGGGAGAAATATGAGGCTTTCTGCTCCCGTAAAGATTTACAGCCCCGGAAACCCTGCACAGGGTCGCCATGAGTCAAAACTGACTCCATGGCACACAATCACCACCACCACCAGTCTTAGTCTGGAAGCTCTGTTGAAATGTGTCCACTACACCAGTGGCATAGCTTCCAGCATCACAGCAACATGCAAGTCACTACACTATTACAAACGGACAGATGTGTGTGGCCATTACTTGCTAGCTAAATAGAATCAGAGAGTTTAGTGCTCTGATCCTCAGTTTCCTTGATTGTTAAATGGAAAGACTATTTCTACTTCTTAGAGCTGTGAAGATTAAATGAAGGTAAAAGGTTATTCTTCAAAAGAGCTAATTCCGTTGCTAGGTTTTTTTGTTTTTGTTTTTTTGTTGTTGTTGTTGTTTTAACAAAGGAGCAGTAGATACTCAAGTTGTTGCCAGTCCTGTGTCAGAGGTCCAGTGCTTCTCAGAAGTGTCTTGGTCCACATGAAAAGAACAAAAATGAAAAATCAGATGTGCTCCACCCATGCTTTGAGAAATCCTAGTGTGACACATGTACTGGGAATGGACCACGTGTGTGTGCATTTACTCATGCATTCTCACCTTGACCTCTTTTAATCAAGCAGACCATTTGAACATGTCTGCATTAGTACTTTTGGTATATCATCAAACTTTATAAGATTGACTTTACAGAGTTTTATGCAGTTGTCGGTGTCTAACTGCCTCGGTTTGAAACTGCCATTGGCTAGCTGTGCGATCTTGGGCAAGTTACCTCAGTGTATCACCATTTAGTACTTGGAAACCACCTGCTATAAGTTGTTGTGTGCTATCAAGTAGGTTCCAACTCAGCGACCCTCCATACAACAGGAGGAAACACTGCCCAGCCCTGTGTCCTCTTCTGAGTTGTCTCTGTGCTTGAGTCCACTGTTGCAGCCACCATGTCAATCCATGTCACTGATAGTCTTTTTTGCTGATCCTCTTCCAAGCATGATGTTCCCGCCTTACAACATTTCCAAATGTGTGGTGCACATTGGTGGTGGTGGTGGGCCTTGGAGTTGGTTCTGACTCATAGCCACCCTGTACAGGGCTTCCAATGCTATAAATCTTTACAGAAACAGCCCCATCTTTCTCCGTTGGAGCTGCTAGTAGATTCGAACTGGTGACTTTGAGGTTTGCAGCCCAACTCGTAACCACTACACTACCAGAGCTCCTTGTGGTTCATATTGTTGTTAAATGCCGTGGAGTCGGAACATAGCAACCCCTGTGGAACATAGCAACCCCTGCAGAGGGTTTCCAAGAAGCAGCTGGTGAGTTTGAACCGCCCACCATGGAGTTCATACGGCTTTGTATTCTGGCGCATTAACTCACAGAGCCACACTGGGACTCCAGTGGTGCACATTGGTGGTGGTGGTTATGTGCCATGGAGTCGGTTCTGTCTCATAGCGACCCTGTACAGGGTTTCCGAGGCGGTAAATCTTTACGGGAGCAAAAAGCCTCATCTTTCTCCCACAGAACAGCTGGTAGTTTCGAACTGCTGATCTTGAGACTCGCATCCCAATTCCTAACCACTACACTACCAGAGCTCCTTTGTTGTTGTTAAGTGCCATCAAGTCAATTCCGACCCATAGCGACCCTGTATAGGGTTTCCAAGGAGCAGCTGGTGAGCTTGAACCACTGACCTTGTAGTTCAAACAACTTTGCAGTCTGACACATTAGCCCACAACACCGAGCTCTTTATATTCAACTTAATGAGCTCTGGTAGCATAGTGGTTACGAATCAGGCTGCTAATCTCACCGTCAGCAGTTCGAAACTACCAGCTGCTCTGCGGGAGAAAGATGAGGTTTTCTGCTCCTGTAAAGATTTACAGCTTCAGAAACCCTATACAGGGTCACTATGAGTTGAACCGACTCCTGGGCACATGACCGTACTCAACTGCTTCTGAATTACTGATGCTTTGGACAGTGGGTCCCCCTGCTGGCCACTAACTATAATCTGTCTCTGAGCTGTGAGATGTGGTTGGTGCAGAGGCGATTGCAATCTTAGTTTTTGTAATTACTACTTTATGAGTTCTGGTAGCGTAGTGGTTACGAATTGGGCTGTGAACCGCAAGGTCAGCAGTTCGAAACTACCAGCTGCTCCGCGGGAGAAAGATGAGGCTTTCTGCTCC
>NW_006408742.1:22902-29822 GCF_000296735.1 Chrysochloris asiatica
GGACTAGAAAGCAATAGATTTCTTGCTTCTGCCACAAAATCCCCCAGCTGTGAGCCTTCCAACCTTCTAAGTATTCCTTTATATGTGGTTCAGAGTTCTGGGACCGTCCCCTGAGCCTGCCTGGTTGGGTATTCTGTGTTGTTGTTGGTGGAGCTCTGTACCACACGTCCACCCTATCCTCCATCTTGTTTGTTTTTCCCAGTCCATGGTACTTTTACTACTCTTCTCTGATACCATAACTTAAATGCATCTGTTCTTCTACAGTCTTCCTTAATCACTGTCCCACTTTCACATGCATATGAGGCTACTGAAAATACCATGGTTTGGGTCAGGTGCACCTTAGTCCTCAGATTGACATCTTTGCTCTTCAAGCAGGTTAGCCTAATGCAGTATGTTGTTTGATTTCTTGATTGCTGCTTCCATGAGTGTTGATAGTTGATCTGAGCAAAATGAAGTCTTTGATAACTTCATTCTTATTGCCATTTATCTTGAAATTATTTCTTGCTCTAGTGGTGAGGATTTTTGTTTTCTTTACATTGAGGTGCAAGCCATACCAAAGGCTGTGGTCTTTGATTTTCATCAGTTAGCATTTTAAGTCCTCTTTGCTTTCAGCAAGCAAAGTTGAATCATCTGCATATTTCAAATTGTTAATGAGTCCTCCTCCAATCCAGATACCATTTTCTTTTTCATAGAATCCAACTTCTTGGATTATTTCCTCAGCATATAGACAGACTGAGTGTGGTGTAAGACTACAACCCTGGCACACACCTTTCCTGATGTTAAACCATTTAGTGTTCTGTTAGAACAACTACCTCATGATCTAAGTACAGGTTCCTCATGAGTACAATTAAGTGTTCCAGAATACTCATTCTCCACAAAGTTGTTCATAGCTTGTCATGATCCATACATGATCATGCATAATCAATAAAGCACAGGTAAAACATCTTTCTGGTATTCTCTGATTTCAGCCAAAATTCATCAGATGTCACCAGTGATACCCCTCATTCCATGTCCCCATCTGAATCCTGCTTGAACCTCTGGCTGCTGATGTACTCCCTGTTGATGTACTGTTAACAGCTGTTTTTTAATTATCTTTAGCAAAATCTTACTTGCATGCGGTATTAATAATACTGTCTGATGATTTCCGCATTGTGTTTGGTCACCTGTCTTTAGATTGGGCACAGATATGGATCTCTTCCTTTCAGTTGGCCAGGAAACTGTCTTCCAAATTTCTTGGGAGAGATGAGTGAGTGCCTCCAGTGCTGATCAGTTTGTTGAAAGATTTCAATTTGTATTCCATCAGTTCCTGGAGCCTTGTTCTTTGCCAATGCCTTCAGTGCACCTTGGACTTCTTCCTTCAGTATCATTGGCTCTTGATCATATGCTACCTCTTGAAATGGTTGAATATCAACCCTTTCTTTCTGGTACAGTGACGCTGTGTATCCCTTCCGTCTTCTTTTCATGTTTTCTGTATCATCCAATGTTTTGCCCACAGAATCCTTCAGTATTGGAATAGAGGCTTGAATTTTTTCTTCAGTTCTCTCAACTTTAGAAATATTGAGCACATTCTTCCCTTTTAGTTTTCTAACTCCAGATCTTTGCACATTTTACTATAATATTTGACTTTGTCTTCTCAACCTGCTCTTTGAAATTTTTTGTTCATCTCTTTTGCCTCTTCATTTTTTCCAATTTGCTTTACCATTTCTACACTGGAGAACAGGTTTCAGAGTCTCTTCTGACATCCATTTTGGTTTTACCCTTCTTTCTTGTCTTCTTAATGACCTTTTGCTTTCTTCCTTTATGATGTTCTTGATATCATCCCATAATTCTTCTGGTCTTTGATCCTTAGTGTCTAATTCATCAAATCTTCTTGAGAAGATCTCTGCATACATGTGGGATGTATTCAAGATTGTATTTTGGTTCTTGTCAACTTAGTTTTCTTGAGATTCAGCCTGAACTTGCATGTGAGCAGTTGATGGTCTGTTCTACAGTCTGCCCCTGACCTTGCTTTAACTGATGATATGGAGCTTTTCCATCGTCTGTTTCCACAGATGTTGTCAATTTGATTTCTGTGTATTCCATCTGGTGAGATCCATGTGTATAGTCGTCTTTATTTTATTTAAAATAAGATGTTTGCAATGAAGAAGTTATTAGTCATGCAAAATTCTTTCATGGACTCTCTAGCATTGTTTCACTCACCAAGGCCATATTTTCCAACTACTGATCCTTTTTCTTTGTTTCTAATCTTTGCGTTCCACTCTTCAGTATCATCAGTGCATCTTGATTGAATGTTTGATCAATGTCATACAGAAGAAGTTGGTATAATTCTTCAATTTCATCAGCACTGGCTTTAGTGGTTGTTGCATAAATTTAATAATAATTGCATTAGCTGGTCTTCCTTGTGGTGATTGGTGTTTATGTGCTTTGGAGTCGGTTCTGACTCATACCGACCCTTCATAGGGTTTCTGAGGCTGTAAATCTTAGGCGAGCAGAAAACCTCATCTTTCTCCTACAGAATGGCTGGTAGTTTCTAATTGCAGACCTTTAGGTTAGCAGCCCAACTTGTAATCAATACGCTACCAGAGCTCCTTGGACTTCCTTTTAGGTGTATGAATATTATTTAATCACAGATGGTGTTGAACTTCAAGATAGATCTTTTCTTTTTTTAAGTTTTTATTGTGATTTCAGTGAAATTTACAGGGTACATCATTAGTTTTACATTCAACAAATCATATACTTTGTTTCATTACAATGATTGCAATCCCCTGCATGTACCATCAAGATAGATCTTGAAATGTGCTTTTTGATGTATGACTGTGACCCCGTTCCTCTTCAATTTGTCATTCTAGCATAGTAAATCTTCTGATTGTCAGATTCAGAATAGCCAGTATCAGTCCATTTCAGTTCACTGATGCCTAGGATATCGATGCTTATGTATTCCATTTCATTTTTGACAATTTCCAATTTTCCTAGATTCGTACATTCCATGTCCCAATTATTAATGGATGCCCCCTGTTGTTGTTAAGTGCAGTTGAGTTGATTCCAACTCATAGCGACCCTGTATAGGGTTTCCAAGGAGCAACTGGTGGGTTTGAACCGCCATGCACCCCAAATCTTAACCCTAGTGAATATGCCTTTACATAAGTTGTACTCTTTGCCCAGAATTTCCTTCTTTCCTTCTTGGGTCCTAGGATACTCTATACTAGTTCCCACCTCCCCTGAAAATGCCCTAATCCCTGGGTACAGTGCACGCTCCCTCCACAGCTCTCTACCCCACCCCCAGCATCGAAGCCGTGTCCTGCTTCAAAGACCAGTGAGCCCAGCAGGGACATTCACCGTGGGCAGGGGAAGGCGCCTGGGCCTGGACTTCTTGCCTCATGAGCCCAAGAATCCAGGTCGTAAACTTGTGGCTGGCAGGGTTCGTGAGAACCATTTTCAGGGTAGGCTGGGACCCACCTTGATTTACATAATTGAAATCCTTAGAGATAGAATCTGGCAATCAGTTCTAGGTGACCCTTAGGATCCCAATACTTGAAAAACTCTGCACTAGTTGAAGGGAGAAAACTTAGGGTTTTTGATCTTCAAACTACCAGAGACATCAGCATTGTCTTCTTGTCAGATTCTCAGTCAGAGGTAGCAGCCCGGGCCCTGTCCACGCCATTGCTGGATCTCTATGCGTTCCTTATTGTGATCTCCAGCCGGAGCTTCTTGTTACACACCCAGTGCTTCCTCAGCTACACGCCTTTGCTATGGCATTCTCTCTGTGAGAAGACTCTCACCAGTTCCAAGTCTTGCGTATCTTCAGATCCATCTCTTCCTTGGAGTTGTTCTAAGAGGCCCCAGTTGAACAGTTGTGCCATTGAGTCGATTTTGACATTAACAACCCTGTAGCAACCTTACATTGACAGTGTAGAACTGCTCCAAATGGTTTCCAAGAGTGTAATCTTTATGGCAAGGATCTCTGGTAGTGTAGTGGTTATGAGCCAGGCTGCTAACCTCAGGGTCAGCAGTTCAAAACTACTAGCAGTTCTATGGGAGAAAGATGAGGCTTTCTGCTCCCGTAAAGATTTACAGCCTTGGAAACCCAGTACAGGGTTGCTATGAGTCGGAACCGATTCTACGGCACACCATCACCAGCAATCTTTATGGGAGGATCCCTGGTATGGTGCAATAGGATAAATATTGGACTACTATCTTAAAGGTTGGCAGTTCAAACCCAGCAGCCACTCCTTGGAAACCCTATTTAGGGCTACTATGAGTATGGGGGCAGACTGCCTGATCTTTTCTTCCACAGAGTCTTTCAGTTAGCAGCTGAGCACTTACTGCACCCCCAGGACCCTTAATTTAGTCTATACATTTTCTTTCTCCCGCTTGTACCGACCCTTGGTGCTGTGACTACATCTTGTCTTCTGAGCCACACCCATGTACAAGGCCTGGCTACTTTGCACCAGAAATTGTAGTTCAGGGGTAGGTGCAGCCTCAGGATCAGGTCCTCATCTTGGAGTCTGTGTTTCATGCTCTGACTCTCTTCCTTTGTTGGGCCTTGTTCTGGGAGCCACAGCCCTCCCCTAGGCCTCCAGACAGTTGCCAATGAGCTGAAGGAGTTGACCTAGCCCTGTTGAGGTGGGAGGGTTGGGGACTTCTAGCCAGATGGCAGTGAGTGGTCATGTAAGGGTATGTTATGGTGGTGGTTGTGTGCCACCGAGTCACTTCCAAATCATAGTGAGCTTGTATAGGGTTTCTGAAGCGGTAAACCTTTATGGGAGCAGAAAGCCTCATCTTTCTCCTGTTGCATGACTTGTAGATATGAACTACTAACCTTGTGGTTAGCAACCCAGCTTGTAATCCAATGCGCTACCAGGAGTCCTGGTGTGGTGCTGCAGGTTACTGCACTGGACTGTTAAGGTTGGTTTGAATCACAAGGTCAGCATTTCAAGCTCACCAGCTGCTCCCTGGAAACCCTATATAGGGTTGCTATGAATTGGAATTGACTCGCTGACACTTAACAACAATTCACAACAAAAGCGAGGGCTCCTAAGGGTATGTTAGTCCTGGCCTAAAATAGCTCCCATTACTTTGAGTTCTTATTTTGTGAAACTGTTTTCAGTTTGTGATAAAGAGTGTTCCTTTTTTTTTTTTTTTTTTTTTAATGTGTACATAATTTTATTTGTGATTTAATTATTCCTCAGATTTGGAGTTTTCCTGAAAAAGAATACTTTTCTAGGCATCACTTCATACATGCCTTGCCCTCTGCTTTGAGTCCTGTCCCCCAGCCGCCAGCCTTAGCTAGGGCTCTCAGGTCTCAGCTTAAATGTTGTTTCCTGAACCTCTACTCATGCTGCACCTAATACTTTTCCTTACTGTGGTGCTGTGGGATAAAGTACTAGATCACAGGTTGGTTTGAATCCTAAGGTCGGTAGTTCAAACTCATCAACCGCTCCTTGGAAACCCTATTTAGGGTTGCTATGAGTTGGAACCGACTAGAGAGTACTTAACAGCAACATGTATTTATATCATGGCTGAATTAATTATTTGTTTGCCCTGCTAGACTAAAAGTTGAACAAGAATATGAACCCTGTCATCCTAAATGCTGCATCTCCAGCATCTCACATCCCATAGGACTGTTAGCTGGTCATACTATGGTAGCTTACATGTGGCTAAATTGTGGGAAGCTGTCCTACTGCTAGTTCAAATACCAGCAGGGTCACCCTTGGTAGACAAGTTTCATAGGAAGTTACAGATTAAGACCATTAGGAAGAAGGAATACGCAGGCTACTTCTGAGGGATTAGTCCCTGAATCCTTCTGAGGGATTAGTCTAATATAGTGCTGGAAGATGAGCCCCTCAGGTTGGAAGGTACTCAAACTACAAATGAGCTTCCTCAAAGTAGAGATGACCTTAATGACATGGTTGCAACAAAGCTTTCAGGACATTCATTTACTAATGGCACACAACCCAGAATGAGAAGAAACAATTGCAAATATCCATTGATAATAACGTAGAATGCTTGAAGTATGAATCTAGGAAAGTTGGAAGTTGTCAAAAATGAAATGGAATGCATTAAGATCAATATACTAGGCATTAGTGAATTGAAATGGAAAGGTACTGGCCATTTTGAATCAGACAATCATGGTTTATTTTTCCAGGAATGACAAATTCAAGAGGAATGGTGTCACATTCATTATCAAAAAGAACATTTCAATATCTATCTTGAAATATAGATGTGATATAAATATGTGATAGGATAATATCTGTAAGCTTACAGGGAAGACCAGTTCATACGATTTTTACATGAACCACCAAACTAGTGAAGATGAAGAACTCTACCTACTTCTGTAGTCTGAATTTGATCAAACATGCTATCAAAATGCATTGATCATTATTGGTGATTGGAATGAGAAAGTTGAAAACAAAGAAGAGGGATCAATAGTTGGAAAATATGGCCTTAGTGACAGAAATGAAGTTGGAGATTGCATGATAGAATTTTGTAAGACAACTTTTAACAACATAAACAGCCATTGTACACGTGAACTTCTCCGACTCATAGCCACCCTGTATAGGATTTCTGAGGAGTGACCCGTGAGCTTGAATTGCGAAAGTTGCAGTTCAAGTCGGCTTTGCAGTCCAGCACATTAACTCACAGCACTACACGCATTTGTTGTTGTTGTTGTTAGGTGCCAACGAGTAGGTACCAACTCATAACGACCTTATGCACAGCAGAACGAAACACTGCCCGATCCTGGGCCAACCTCACTACTGTTGCCACACTTGAGTCCATCTCTCTGGGGATCTTCCTCTTTTTCTCTGACCCTCCACCTTACCAAACATGATATCATTCTCCAGCGACTGGTCCCTCCGGACAATATGTCCAAAGTATGAGAGACGAAGTTTGGCCATCTTGGCCTCCAAGGAGCACTCTGG
>NW_006408742.1:29922-33975 GCF_000296735.1 Chrysochloris asiatica
CCAGCTGCTCCGCGGGAGAAAGATGAGGCTTTCTGCTCCTGTAAAGATTTACAGCCTCGGAAACCCTGTTCAGGGTCGCTATGGGTCGGAACCGATTCGATGGCACTTAACAACAACAACTTTATGATGAATAGGGAAAGCAGCTTGCTGTTTAAACTCAACAGCCCAGCTAGTCTTCCAAGTGTGAAGAGTGGGGAGAGGATTTAAGTCCCCCCCAAAAAATTGGGTAGGGGGAGTGTACAGAGATCTAGTTTTACTATATGTGTGCATTCAGTTTAATCTTTTTGCTAACAGAAGATCCGTGGGACGCCTCAATTTCTTTCAAGGATCAGCTTTGTTTTCTAGTATCTGGGGTTTAACTTCAGCAGGGACAGGAAGGAGTTCCCAGTAAGCAAGATACAGGTTTGAATCACAAGTAAGCCTGTGCTTACCTTGCTTACTGGTTACAATCTTGTCAGGGATTGTACATTTGAAATAAGGCTTTGATTCTGTGGGAAGGTGCTGGGTTTGGAGAGAGACATGCCATACATCCCTGGAAACAGAATCTTTGATGTAGAAAAAACCGTGAAATTGTTCACGAAAAATTAGTAAGCATGAGTAATCCCATGCTTACCTTATTGAGTAGTTTGACACTGAGTGCCAATTTGACAGATTTTGTAGCCTGCCAATCTTCAGCTACACGCAAAAAAAAAAAAAAAAAAAAAAAAAAAAAGCTACAGCTACATGCAGGCTAACCCCGGGAATCTAGGACCCAGCGGTTGCTTGGCATCCCCTGGTCCTGCCCTTTCGTGCATCAGCAGCCTAGGATTGGCTCTGGGTAGCCTGGCCCCTCCCCGCCATGGCCGCCGCCTGTCTCCTGGGCTGTTAGGTATCTGCTGGGGTGCTGGTCTCAGCTTGCGTTCCGCTGCAGTTTGTTCTGCTGGCGCGTGGCGCATGGGTCTACTCAGAGGCGGGTCCCCATGTGCTCGAGTCATGGCGCGCCTGGGCGCCGTGCGCTCCCATTACTGCGCACTGCTGCTGGCTGCGGCGCTGGCGGTCTGTGCCTTCTACTATCTTGGCTCGGGTCGGGAGACCTTCTCCAGCGCCACCAAGAGGCTGAAGGAGGCCCGCGCTGGGGCCCCTGTCGCGCCCTCGCCGTTCGCGCCCGAGGTGGCACGGAGCTCCGCGGCGCCGGCCCCGGGCGCCAAAGCCAAAAGCCTGGAGGGCGGGGGGACCGGGCCGGTGGATTACCACCTGCTGATGATGTTCACCAAGGCGGAGCACAACGCCGCACTGCAGGCCAAGGCCCGCATCGCGCTGCGATCGCTGCTGCGCCTCGCCAAGTTCGAGGCGCACGAGGTGCTTAATCTGCACTTCGTGAGCGAAGAAGCCAGCCGAGAGGTGGCCAAGGCCCTGCTGAGGGAGCTACTGCCGCCAGCCGCCGGCTTTAAGTGCAAGGTGAGCGGGGCCGAAGCTGGGGATTTCATAAGACAAGGACTTGTAAAACTCTACCCAGTTCCTGCCTGAAATGTGACTTCAGCCGGGGGCGTGCCGGGAGTAAAGTGAGCTCAGCCTGTCTGTAGTACCGCTGAGCTGTTATTATTAACCGATCGCCCGCCTTTTCTCTCTCTACCCCCGTGAAGTGCGGCACCCTCAGGAGAACTGACAGGTTTTTGCTAGTTTTACAGGATTCAGCAGTGTCTTCAGTCTGCACCTTTTTCTTTTCATTCTCATCAATCTTTAACTTTTGAGGATGGAACAGGTCATTTTGGAAGAACCAGTAGTCACACTGAACAAAGTGTTTGTGACGGGCCTGGTGAGGCTGCTTGGTGTGTTAAAGTTCCAGGGAGGTTTCTCAGTCAGCTCTTTACCTAGTTCAGTGGGATCTGGTCAAGCCCAAACCTAGCCAGTGAGAACCATCTCATCCTGTCCATATGCCTTTTCCGTTGCCCTCAAGGGTCATGAATCTGTTTAAAGAAGCTGCAAGTTCCTTTAAGGGAGGAAACAAAGCTATCATCCAGTCAGTTCTGACTCATAGTAACCTTATAAAATAGAACAAAACTGTGCCGCATCTTTACTGGAGCAGCCAGCCTTATGAGGAGCTCAAAGACCTGTGGTTAGCAGCCCAACGCTTAACTCTCTGTGGCATCAGGGCCTTAAGGAAAGCTCTAAGAAGTACCAATATGAGCTGGGGAGAGATGAACTAGCTGCCTTGTCTTCGGCTAGATCAGCCTGCATCAGGGGGATCTCCATCTCTCCACATCATCTCATCTCACCTCTTGTGTCTGCTTATCAGATTGGCTTCCTGTCTTACTGTGAATCACCTTGATCACATTACTTGCCTCCTTTTGACCCAGTAGTTGCATAGAAGGGATCCAAGGTTTGATTTTTTCAATAGAAGTGGTTGTTTGTTGTTGTTTAAATGCCTCCAAGTGGAGTCCAACTCATCGCGACCCTGTATTAGGTTTCTGAGGAGCAGCTGGTTGATTTGAACCGCTGACCTTGTGACTCAAATTAACCTTGCAGTCTAGCACAGTATCCACAGCATGGATAATATTAAGTAATGGAGATTCAAGTTGGAGGCAGCGGCTGTGAGGCAGGAATAGTGTTTCAAGTGTTTATGGCCCGTAAGTGACGAGGGGGAACTTCACAGTTCAGGGGTCTGCAGTGGCTTCTTGATGCCTAGAGAATTAAGTCCCAATTTCTAAATAGGGCTGTTGGCTGACCCTCCTCCCCAACCTCACCTCTCTTCTGTCCCAACTCATAATGAGCTTATGCACAACAGAATGAAACACTGCCGGGTCTTGTACCAATCTTAAAATTGTTGCTATGCTTGAGCCATTGCTTTTGCCACCGTGCCGATCCTTCATGTTGGGGGTCTTCCTCTTTTTTGTTCACCCCCGGTTTTACCAAGCATGATATCCTTTTGATAATATGTCCAAAGCATGACAGATGAAGTGTAGCTATCCTGGCTTCTAAGGATCATTGTGGCTGTATTTATTCCAACACAGATTTGTTTGTTCTTCTGGCAGTCCATGGTACTTTTTTTTTTTTATAAATCAAAGCCTTTATTCAACAATGTGATGCACTGCCAAAAATGACCACAGGAGATGGTAAAAATACAAACTGAATCTCTGCAGTGGAGAGTGATGGTCCTTCTTTGGTCTTAGCAAATTCTGTTATATTTGGAATACAGTATGGTGTTCCATTCCAGGAACTACCTTTTAAGAATGACAAAGATAAAGAACCCTTTATTCAAAGGAATGTATCCAAGATGGGAAGGAGACCTTGAAACCTTCGGAAGCACACAAAATAGAAATCTAAATGGCACAGTGTGTTTAAATGCAATTGGGCATAATATGTTGAAAACCTTTCTTTCCCTTATTAACAGGCTTATTAAGATACAATTCACAAACCATAAAACTCACTCTTCTAAGTTACAAAATTCGGAGTCCTGGTGTGGCGCTCTAAGGGAAGTACTGAATTACTAAGAACAAAGTAGGTGGTTCAAACCCACCAGATGCTCCTCAGAAACTCTATACATGGTCATTATGAGTCAGCTGACTTGATGGCACATAACAACAACAATGATAACAACAACAACAGAAATGGAGTTTCTTTCTGGAATGATGAAAAAATCTAAAATTAGATAGATGATGATGCCACTCTGTAAGTAGGCTTTGTTGTTTGGTGCCACCCAGTTGGTTCTGATTTATAGCGATTCTATGCACAAAAGAATGACACACTGCCTGGTCCTGTGTCATCCTCACAACTGTTGCTATGTGGCTGCCACTGTGTCAGTCAGTCTCACTGAGGATCTTCCCATACCGAAAAAAAACCACACTAAAATTTGTAACTTCTCATTGTTGTTGTTAAGTGTCATCAAATTGGTTCCAACTCGGCAACCCTGTGTAGAGTTTTCAAGGAGTGACTGGTGGATTTGGACCACCGACCTTGTGGTTAATGTTGTTGTTGTTGTTATGTGCCGTGGAGTCGGAACCGACTCATAGCGACCCTGTACAGGGTTTCCGAGGGTGTAAATCCTTACGGGAGTAGAAAGCCTCATCTTTCTCC
>NW_006408742.1:34577-35967 GCF_000296735.1 Chrysochloris asiatica
ATGAATCTAGAGTCCTCAGCCGCTCCCCGTCTCCATTCCCCCATCTCTGCCTCCATCTCTGGCACTGCTGCTTCGCTGGATAAGGTCCCACGTTCTATTTCTGTGTTCCTCTCTTGGTGGTCCTAGGGTCCTCTGTTTCTGGACTGTAAGATTAACCACTCCCCTTTTTTGGTTACAAAACTTCTACCTTTACAAGTGTAACAGTTGCAATTAGTCATGATAACAGATATTCACTATTGAATCTTATGAATTTTATCCCATCTCCTTTCACCAGACCCATCTAGACAAGATGATAACTATTCAGTGGGGACTCTTTCTTTCCCACCACACTCTTAAACCAAGCTCCTTCTTGAAACCTTGTAAGCCAGTCACTTCATGCCTTTATTGCTCCCTCATTTTAGCTAGCCAGTGTCTAAGTTGCCCGTTCCTATCTACCCTGTGCACAGAGCGGATAGCATTGATACTTGATTTGAAAACTCTTTCCCTCTCTGTTGGTATTTAGAGTAACTACCACTCTGAATATAGGTCAAATTCATCATGAAGATGTATCTTCTGTCACTGTAGCTGTTCCAGTCTGCTTGTCACCTCACAAGGTTGTGGATGGGACTCAGGATTCCAACTAAGGTCCTATACTCTGTAAAGGCTTTGCACTAGGCCTATTTCACTGGGCAAGTTATAGAACCTCTTTTAGGTTCTATATCAGTTATAGGCTGAAGGCAGGCTTATAAGTTTTCTCTAATCATGTTTCCCAACATTCCTTTCTATCCCACTCAAGTGTCTATTTTACAATAGTAGACGAGGGAAACTAATATTCATAAGGTAGTCAAGGAATTTAGTATTATTTACCCTCTTCAAGCTGTACCTAGATCCCTGTATCCCAGAGCCCTGTTGTTCCAAGGTTGAGTATGCATCACTACCTCTGTCCCACTAGGCCGTGCAAACCTGTCTCAGTGTTCCCCTACCTATCTTGTTCTTCTGCCTCCTCCCCCTTTCTTGTATTGCCCTCCCCAACACCCAAAATAAATTCCCGACCCCAACCCCATTGTGGTTACCTTATATTCCATTAGTTCTTCCCTCCATTTAAGACAGTCTATTTTATCCAGTAATCTACCTGACCTTCCCACCACCTGGATCTCTGTTCTTCTGTGTTTACCTTTTTTCACATTGTCATTGTTTTGATCATAGACTGACCTCCCAGATCCTCTGGTCTTATCATTTTATTCTGTGCTTGACTCTTTCATTTGTCGACTGAGTTCACGTTGATGCTGCTATGTGCGTCATTCTGTAGTTGTGTGTTCTTGTTGGTTCTCAGTCCACAGAACTTCCTTTAGGATGTTTTTCATAGCAGGGTTGACTTTGGCAAAATCCCTTAGCTTCTGCTTATCCTGGA
>NW_006408742.1:41677-83148 GCF_000296735.1 Chrysochloris asiatica
TTTCTTGACACTGAGATGTAATCCATACCAAAGGCTGTGCTCTTTGATCTTCATCAGTAAATATTTTAAGTCCTCTTCACTTTCAACAAGCAAGGTTGTGTCATCTGCATATCGCAGGTTGTTAGTGAGTCTTCCTCCAATCCTGATGTCACATTTTTCTTCATAGAACCCAGCTTCTCAGATTGTTTGCTCAGCATACAGGTACTAACACACATTAGGGGGTGAGTTAGTTAAATGTCTGACCAAATAGATCAGGCTAATTTTTAAGTTGATAATTATGTGTGGCCCATGAATGATGTTATAAATTTTGGCAGAAAAAAGATTTCCCACCATTGCTATACAGAGTCGTTCTGAGTCAGAATCAATTCAATGGCACTTAACAACAACAATGGGCAAAATGGGGAGTGCAGTGAATCTGTAGAATAATCACTGGACTGAAAACCATAAGGTTGTCTGTTCAAGCCCACCAGCTGCTCGTGGGAGAATGATGAGGGTTTCTATTCCCACAAAAATTTACAGTTTAGGGTAGCATATAAAGGGGTTACTATGAATTGAAACCAACAAGATAGCTTGTAATAACATGGACAAAATATTGAATGACCCAGGAAGCATGAAAAGAACACAGAGTCACTATACTAGAAAGACTAGGTGACATTTCACCATTTCAGGAGGTAGTATATGCTCATACTTATTGAAGAAAAAAGTCCAAACTGTACTCAAGGCATTAGCAAAAACCAGAGCTCCAGGAATTGATGAAATACAATGAAAATGTTTCAACAAATTGATGCAGTTTGTTGGAAGCAATCACTCATCTATGCCAAGGAATTTGGAAGACAGCTACTTGGCCAACCAACTGAAAGAGATCCATATTTGTGCTCATTGTAAAGAATTGGGCCCCAATAGAATGCAGAAATCATCAAACAATACCATTAATATCATGTGTAAGTAAAATTTTTCTGAAGACAATGGTTGCGGCATCACATAGACAAGGAGCTGCCAGAGATTCAAGTTGATTCAGAGGAGGATGTGGAAGGAGGGATATCATTGCTGACAGCAGGTAGATTTTGGCTGAAAGCATAGACTAACCGAAAGATGTTTACTTGTGTTTTAAGACATTCAACTGTGTGAGTCGTAATAAACTATGGATAATATTGCAAAGAATGGAAATTCCAGAACATTATGTTTATGTAGACTCTGTAGACAAAGAGGCAGTTGTTTGAACAGAACAAGGGGATACTTGTTTTAAAATCAGTTTAAAATCAGGAAAGGTGTGCGTCAGGTTTGTATCCTTTCACCATATTTATTCAATCTGTATGCTGAGCAAAGAATCGAGAAGACGGATTATATGAAGAAGATTGTGACGTCAGGATTAGAGGGAGGCTCATTAACAACCTGCGATTCGCAGATGATACAACCTTGGTTGCTGAAAGCTAAGAGAACTTAAGGCTCTTACTGATAGAGATCAAGCAATACAACATTCAATATGGATTGCAACTCAATGTAAAGAAAACAAAAGATCCTCACAACTGGACCAGTAAACAACATCGTGATAAATGGAGAAAAGATTGAAATTGTCAACGATTTCATTTTACTTGGTCCAACAATCGATGCTCATGGAGGCAACAGTGAAGAAATAAAAGTACTTATTGGGCAAATCAGTTTCACAAGATTTCTTTAAAGTGTTAAAGTGTCACTTAGGATTAAGGTGCTCCTGACCCAAGCCATAGTATTTTCAATTACCCCAATAGGGAAGATCAGAAAAGAACTGATGCATTTGAGTTGTGGTATTGGTGAGTATTGAAAGTACCATGGACTGCCAAAAGACCCAGTTTGCCTGGGAAGAAGTACGGTCAGAATGCTCCTTAGAATCAATGATGGTGAGGCCTGTCTTGTACTTTCAGCATGTTGTCAGGAGGGACCAGTCCCTGGAAAAAGACATGCTTGGTACAGTTGTTGTTGTTAAGAGCCGCCAAGTTGGTTCCAACTCTTAGCATAGCGACCCTGTACAGGGTTTCTGAGGAGCGGCTGATGAGCTTGAACCACCAACCATGCAGTTCAAACTGACCGTGCAGTCCAACAAATGGTCTTCTTTAATAACCAACTTTCTCATGCATATGAGGTTATTGAAAATACCATGGCTTGGGTCAGGCACACCTTAGTCCTCAAACTGACATTGTTGCTCTTCAACACTTTAAAAAGTTCCTGTGCAGCAAATTTGCCTAATGCAATATGTCATTTGATTTCTTGACTGTTGCTTCCGTGAGTGTTGATGATTGATCCAAGCAACATAAAGTCTTTGACAATGTCATTCTTTTCTCCATTTATCATGATGTTATTTTTTGGTCCAGTGGTGAGGAAACAGCTCTTTGGATGTCATGGCAAGACATTTCTAGGCAGAGCGAACAAGTGTGAGTACCTTTGATGGGAGAAAGTAACTATCCCGTTGACTTGTTTGCTGGCTGCCACTTACTATTAGCCTGTCACCTCCGTGAGGTTATGTTTACCTTCTTTATCTATCAGGGTTTGAGGGAACCACGTAAACGCCACTCTGTTTCTGGCCTGAGTTGGAAGTGATGGGTAGACACAGGAGAGAGGCTACCTCCTAACCTGGAAGAAAAGAACCAGAGTGACTTTTCCAGGGAGAGGCAGCCTGCAGGGATCTCCAGAGAAAAACTCCAGAAGAGAATGAGACGAGGGGGGTGGGTGAATGTGCCTCCCAAACTTACTCATCATCTAAGTTTCTCCCCCTTGCCTTAAGGGGGAAGTCAGTGTATGTGTGAGGAAGGGTAGGGGCTGGAACGGTGCGGGGGTGGGGTGGGGCGGTGCAAGAGGCCCAGAGGGCTGATCTAGTCCCCACTACCTTGGCACAGAGCTGAAATAAGGGGGATGGAAGTGTTCCCACCTCCCCCATCGCCATTGTATTCCCAGCACACTTTCTAGTTTCTCAATAAATATAGTTTACTTATTGATGACTATATGAATGAAAATCCAAGAAATCCTGGAATAGTCCTCCATGGTTGCCTCATCTTCCATCACACCTCACCCTTCTTCAGAGATTGCGGTTGGGTTGCTCAGGTATCCAGCTGGCAAGTTGGAAATAAGAAGAAAGCTATTTGTGTTCCACACTTCTAAGTGATTGTGGAATTCCAGCAGGAACATTTGCTGAGGAGGAGGACTGTGGCACTGTGGGCTAATGCACTGGACTGCAAGGTTGGTTTGAATGGTAAGGTCGGTGGTTCAAATTCACAAGCCACTCCTCAGAAACCCTGGACAGGATCACTGTGAGTCGGAACGGACTCCACGGCACTCAACAGCAATAGCAAAAACATTTGCCATTAAAGTCACTCGTGACTCCTGGCAGCCCCATGTGTGTAGAGTAGATCTGTCCCATAAGGTTTTCAAGGCTGTGACCTTTCAGGTCACAAGATCTGGGTGGGTTTGAACCGGCAATCTTTTGATTACTTGTTAAGCGCCATTGAGTTGATTCTGCCTCATACCAACTCTGTGTATGGTTTTTTGAGGCGCAGCTGATGGCTTTGAACAGCCACCCTGGTGGTTTGCAGTCCAGCGTTTAACTGGTTGCGTCATTCAGTGTTGAAACTCTATGCGTATGTTGGAGAATTTCCAGTTCTTTTAATGCAACAGCAAAACTGAGTAGTGATTTTGAAAAGATGAGTGCCTCCGAGGGCTCATAGTTGGGAACTGAAAACCCTGAATGTAGACTTCAGTGCTGGCTTTCAGGTTGCTGAAGCTAATGATAAACAGGTGATAATGGAAATAGCTTCTCCTACAGTGGTTACGAATTGGGCTGCGAACCAGAAAGTCAGCGGTCCAAAACTACCAGCTGTTCCACAGGCGAAAGATGAGGCTTTCTGCTCCCGTAAAGATTTACAGCCTCAGAAACCCTATACAGGGTTGCTATGAGTCGGAACCGACTCCACAGCACATAACAACAACAAAGTTGTCAGAACAGCAGGTACTTTGACCCTGAATGAAGCTTTTAGATAAGTTATGAGTCAGGGAAGGAGATGGTCAAGGAAATGTGCCCTAAAATGAGACGCTCTTTGAAAACAGGCTGACATTTTATACTATGGAATTTATTTAGAGAATACTTGTATTTTACCAAATGCATAAAACAACAAAACTCCAAATGTATTCATGAAACAATTGTAGTAGTGTGCATGCTAGAACATGTTTTTCATGGAAAGCTATAGTTATGGATCTGTAGGGAATAACTCTGTATGGTGTTATTGTATCACATATTGTAAACAGAATCATTCCATAGACATCTATTAAAACTATAATACAAAGCTCATAACACAGTCCAGGGATCATCATATTTTGTTGTTGTTGTTAAGTGCCATCAAGTCGGCCTTCTGGTTCAAACTGACCTTGTGGTCCAGTGCTTATCCTACAGCACCACACCAGGACTCCAGTCCCAGCCCTTGGCTACTGCTAATCATATTTTCTCTTTGGATTTTTCTGTTCTGGGCTTTTCGTATATGTTGAATTAGACATATATGGCCTGATTTCTTTCAGGAAGCATAGAATTTTAAAGATTCATCCATGTTGTAGCATGTATCAGTGCTTTGTTCCTTTTTTAACTTTTTATTGAGAATTCAGTGCAGGTTTACAGAGCAGATCATCAATTTTACATTCAACAAATCATATACTTTGCTTCATTAGAATGATTGCAATCCCCTCCATGTACTATCAGCTAGCAGTATTTACCTCTATTTCCTTTAACTTTTGCACTCCTCCCTGTGTCTCCTGCTATCTTCATTTTTCCTTTGCTAACCGCTCTCTTGTTTATTGTCAGCCCTGTCACTCTTGTTAACATGTATGTATCCTCTAGCCTGTGGACAATTAATTACCCTCCCTACCACCGTCGCTATGGGTCGGTACCGACTCAACGGCACTTAACAACAACAACAACAACCACCGTAGGAATCCTGGTGTGGCGCAGTGGGCTAATGCCTCAGACTGCAAAGCTGTTTTAGCTGCAAGGTCGGTGGTTCAAGCTCACCAGCTGCTCCTTGGAAACCCTACACAGGGTCGCTGTGGGTAGGAATCAACTCAATGGCACTTAACAACAACAACCATCATAGAATGTTTCTTTTATCAAGAAAAGTTTTCTTAGCTTTTTACATTACTATCATACAGTATTTGCCCTTTTGTGCAAATTTCACTCAGCATAGTGTCTTCCAGGCTCATCCATGTTGTGAGGTGTTTGGAAGATCATTATTTTTCAACACTGAGTAGTATTCCATTGTGTATGTATATGTACTAAAGTTTGCTTAACCAATCTTCTGTTGAGGGGCATTTAGGCTGTCTCCATCTTTTTTATGTGAGACTTGGTAGTATAGTGAATTACAAGTTGTACTGCTAACCACAGGTCAGCAGTTCAAATCTATCAGTCACTCCTCAGGAGAAAGAAGAGTTTTCTGCTCCCTTAAAGATTTACAGCCTCAGAAACCCTACACATGACCACTACCACTTGTAGACAACATATTGAAGGATCCTGTTTTCTTCTCCCTTCTGGCATTCTTTGCCTCCTGACTAGTGCATTTAATCGACATTCAGTGTGATCATTGATAGCCATGAATTGCTGTTATTGTGTTGTGTGTTGTTTTGTGGTGCCCCTGGCTTATTTGTTCCACATAATTTTCTGCACTGAGTTCATTTTGTTTGTGGGTTTGCTTTTCATTTCGATTGTGTCAATATTTACTAAATCTTTTTGATTTTCCTCTTTTTCATTTTGATGTTAAGGTATATTAATTTTCTTTGAGGTTGCCCTGTAATTTAGTCTCTTTTTTTACCCCTGCTTAAAGCAGTCTGTTTTATCTTGAAACATACTTGACTTATCTTGCCACTTGGAATTTCTATATCTACACTATTCCCTCTTTTTGCTTTGTATTTTGCTTCATTATAAATTGATGTCTCTGGTTTCTTATTTTTAGTCTTGTAGGTTACTTTACTCCTTTTTATGACTAAGTAGTGCCTCTTTGTCTGACTATACCACATTTTATTTGTTGACTCATCAGATAATAGACATTGGACTCAGTAGTAGAATTCTCACTTTTTGTGCAGGAGACTTGGAGTCCTGGTGTGGTGCTGTGGGATAAAGCACTGGACCGCAAAGTTGGTTTGAACCACAAGGTCGGCAGTTCAAACTCACCAGCTGCTCCTTGGAAACGCAATACAGGGTTGCTATGAGGCGGAACCAACGTGACGGCACTTAACAACAACGCAGGAGACCCAGGTTTGATTCCTGGCCAATGAATGTCTGTCAGTGAAGGCTTTTGTGTTGCTGTGATGTTGGACAGGTTTCAGCAGCACTTCCAGGCTAAGAGAGACTAGGAGGAAAGGTTGGTGTGTGAAAACCCTATGGAGTACTAGAGTCAGATCTGCTGTGCATGGGGTCACTCATGGTCCGGTGGCAGCTAGTAACAACAGTGGTGTGAAGCCGTAGTCATTTTTGATTTGTATTTCTCTAATGACAAGGTTGGTGAATCACAAAGTTGTTGGTTCCAGCTCTCCAGCCACTCCTCAGCAATCCTATACAGGGTCGTTATGAGTTGGAACTCACTCAGCGGCACTAACAACAGTGACTAATGATGAGCTGCCTAGATACTGACAATCACTTAAATGTATTTGGTATTTTCCTTATATATTTATCACAATAAATTCATAAGAAAAAATAATTATTTCAACTTTTCTTTTTCTTGCCCCCGAAACTATGTCATAACATCTCTGAGAACGTTTATATTCTAAAGAACATGGTTTAGAAACTGCAGATGTGTGTAGTACTATAGTGTTATGTCTAAAATCAGTGAGGGGGTGCTACTAGTATGAAGACTTGATTAAGAGAATAATAGTAACACCATTTGCTCAGCACTATAGAGATGTGGTGTGGTACTGTAGGATAAGCACTGGACTGCGAGTCATAAGATTAGTGGTTCAAATCCATCAGATGCTACTTGGGAAACTCTATACAGGGTCTCTGTAAGTCAGAACCAACTCCGTGGCACTTAACACAGCAGCATAGATTTTATAACAGTCAGGTTATTTGAGCCTCTTGGTGAAGGATGTATGAGCACTTGAATCTCGAAGGCTGAGTGATCAGGTGGTTTACTTAGTAAACTGGGGGCCTAGGGCTGGGCCATTTGGCAAAGCTTTGGGGACGTGGCAGGCACTGCAGAGCTGACAGAGCCAGTAACTGTACTGAGGGGGAGAGTTGGTGTGGAGATAAGAGGTGGGCTTTAACTCACCTCACAATCTGTATCATCTCTTGCTAAGCCACCCCCAAACAAAGTAGTGACTGCAGACAGGGTTGAATTAAGACATGTGAAGGACCCTAAACACTGATAATCTGTGGTACCACCTCCTGTCTACGCATATGTGTTACGTCATAGACTATATAATAATCTGTCTTTGTAACTACTCATGAGGGAGCCAGTTGCATATTGGATGAATATAGCAGGAGTTAGATTTAATAGTCCACCTTCACCTCTTGCTTATTAAAAAGGAATAGTATACTCCCAAGAGACTGGCTGAGATAGAGTTTATGTTACACGGGAGGGGACCACAGGAGAGAGATGTCAGTGAAGGTGTTGAAGTGGTGGTGGCCTCAGAGCTGAAACACCCTTGTGCATGGGTGCCCTTGTGACCCTGAGTGAACTTTGTTTCCCACCTGGAGTTCTCACACACTAGATCTGGTGTTGACCTCAGTACCCTGCCAGTGCTTCTCTAGACCAGTGGTACATTGTCCTTGTGTTTTATCTGCTTGGCATGTATGGGTCTTTGCTTTGGCCAGCTGGTGCCCCTGTTTTATTGATGCCCTAAGTACATATTTAGGAGTCCTGTGGGTTAATGCACCAGACTGCAAAGCCATTTGAACTGCAAGGTCAGTGGTTCAAGCTCACCAGCTGCTCCTTGGAAACCGTATACAGGGTCGCTATGGGTCAGAATCGACTCAACGACACTCAACAACAACAACAAGCACATATTTAAGGAGCTCTGGTAGCGCAGTGATTACGAATCTGTCTGCGAACCGTAAGGTCAGCAGTTCGAAACTACCAGCTGTTCT
Organism: Chrysochloris asiatica; assembly: GCF_000296735.1. Lineage (NCBI taxonomy): Eukaryota > Metazoa > Chordata > Mammalia > Afrosoricida > Chrysochloridae > Chrysochloris > Chrysochloris asiatica. The sequence goes on from NW_006408742.1 coordinate 49,767, forward strand.
GTGGGAGAAAGACGAGGCGTTCCGCTCCCGTAAAGATTTACAGCCTCGGAAACCCTGTACAGAGTCGCTGTGAGTCGGAATCGACTCCACGGCACCCAGCCACCAAGCTTACTGGGTAGTCTTTCCCTGGCTGCAGTCAGCCTTCCTAACTTGCTCAGTCTCGTGGAGTATCGCAGAATCACTGAACATTTGGGCAGCAAGGAAACGCTGAGACTTTGGAGTGCAGCATCCCAGAACTGACACCCACGTGGCCAGAGAGGGGCTTTTCAGTGTCACACTGAGCTGGAATTAGAACCAGCCTCGGCATTCCCCTCTTCTTTCTGAGCTTCAGGGTAATCCGCAGCCTTGGGTCCCTCATACCTACAGTGGAGTGGGAGCTTGCTGTGGTCACCTGCCTCCTCATAGATCTCCTGAGGAGCAGAGGCATCATCTTGACCCAATGGCCAAATCCCTGCTGGTCCCTGCTGTGCCATTGAATCAGTTCCAACTCGTAGCAACCCTGTATTGGGTTTCCAAAGAGTGGCTGATGGGTTGAATCGCCAGCCTTATGGTTAGCAGTCCATTGCTTATCCTGCAGAGCCACACTAGTACTCCTGCTGGACCTTGTTAAGTGCTGTTGAGTTGGCCCTGACTCTCAGCGACCGGCTTAGGGTTTCTGAGAGTCTTCAGAAGCTGGGGTGTTTAAAGCACTGACCTTGCAGTTAATAGTCCAGTATTTGTCCTACAGCGCCTTATGCAACTGCCTTGTGCCGCATTCCTTTGTGGGGATTGTGGTAGAGAAGTTTCTGGGAGGAAAACCATATTGGTTATCTGAGGGAGAGGGAAGGAGAGACCTCCATGGCAAAATCCCTGGCCTAGAGGAGCAAGAGCTCTGGGGCAGCGCACATCCATCCCTTCACTGTTTCCGGTCTGAGACGCCCTCTCGCGCTGTGTGCAGCGCTGGCCGCTGGAGGGCGGTGTCGCACCGCATTTGGGGGCTGGCCAGCCGGCCTTCGGAACGTGCAGCTTCTCCCACCGCTTGAGGCCGACACTGAGCTGTTTTTATTCTTTGTCTTCCATTCTGCACCCTCCCCCACACACACACATACTTTATTGTTATTATTATTTTTTTTAATAAAGGAAGACTGAAATGAAAGGGAGTCTGTGTGGCGAATTGTGGCTGGTCATTTCCTTCCTGCACTCGGTGTAAACCTGCTTTGATGAGGTCCTTTGAGAAAGGTGGATGAAAAATAAGCTCTGATGGTTGGATCCTCATGGAGAAGCCCCCTGCACAGTCGCAGGGCAGAGTGTGGAGGGCAGAGGGGAGGCATTTCTGCGCCTGGACCTCCTCACCCCGCTCTGTGACCCGTTATTACATGAGGTGCTGTCCACACAGCCTCACACCGCTCAGGCGCGGGCCACCTCCCTTCACTCTTCTGCAGTCTCCCGTGACTCCTAACACGAACTCATCCTGTTTAAGGGAGGGGGGCTTCTGCTTAAAATGTGGGCTGTGTCTGAGCAGTGTGGAGGCAGAGAGGCCTCTCATGGGCTGTGCTTGCTGCAGGGTGTCCTGGCAATGTGGGGACGTGGCAAGTAGCTGCAGGCAGACATTGCTGTGCACTGTGAGGTGCCTGGGGCCACGGGTCCTTAGCTTGATGGCTTGATGCATAATCTCATAGAGCCTTGTGCCCGCAGCTGCTCTCACTGGGGCTGTGAGATGGCAGCTCCCCCATCTGTCTCAGATTCCCTGAGGCTCCTCAGGGAGCAAAGAGGCAGGGTATCTGGCAGGGCTTGGGAAAGACTTTTGATATCCTTTCCTCACACTCTCTCCCAGTCCAGGCTTTTGCCTTTGATCTCTGGGACACTCTGTTTGGCCTCTAGGTCTTGGAGGACTTGTCTGAATGGCCAGAGGCAACATCACATTAAGGGTCCTTAGGGCTTTTTCTTAGTGGCTCTGGCACCAGGGGCCAGTTCTTTGTGCCCCCTATCCCTGTTGCCAGGTGCCTAGTCTGACGACTGAACCATCAGCTGGCAGGAAGCCGGCTGTTAACTTAATGTGTTTTAAATTAAAGTCATTTGTTTTATTTATTGGGGTGATCACTGTTAAACAGCCTTGATGAAGTGATCTTCCTCAGGGGACACAGTGCCCCAGAGGCATGCCTTCCCTGACCTTCTCAGACCAGGCCCAGGCCCAGGCCCAGGCTTGTGCACTCTGCCTCCTCTCCCTCCTTCCCTCCTGCTCTGTGGAGCTCTCTCCTCCCTGAAGCTTACTGCCCTGCCCTCTGGCAGGCAGCCTGGTGTGTCTGGGCCAGGGAGAGCCCCGGGGCATGAGTGTGTTACTCTGGGGAAGAGTGTGACTTGGAACCTGAGACTTTGAGGTCAACTTTACAGTCTGTGACATTTGGTAACACCATGGCCCTGGGCCCTGGATATAACCCCTCTGATCTCTGTCCTCCTCACATGTGACCCAGGATAATGCCAACTATACAGGGTGGCTTTGAGGTAAAAATGAGGCAGCACAGGGCTTGGCACCAGGCAGGTGATTAATGAACAGTAGCTAGCTCTGGTTACTTGATCTAGCTAGCTTGGACTGACTTTCTGACCTCTCCCAGCCCCAGTCCTGGGCACTCACTCTCAACAGTGGAGAACAGAGTCCTGCCTCAGTATTAGTACTCCTGAATTCCAGCCCTCTCTGATCCCGGCTTCCATTGGCATGTGTCTCTGAGCTTGTTTCTCATCTTTTTAAGTCCAGCCCTGAGTAACAGTCTTACTGACTGGTGGCGAGGAAGTTGTAAAGTCCATGGCCTTTCCAGACCCTCCTGTCCACCTCTCTCTGGAATAGCCCTGCCCAGGTCCTTGATGCCGACTCTTTTCCTCATTGCTCGGACTCTGCCCCAGGCAGCTGCACCTCTGTCCTTAGGAGGTCAGGGACCACCTGTGCCCAGTCACCGGCCATCTGACAGTACCAGTGCCTTCTCTCAGGCATTTGCTTAGTGCTGGGGCCACGCTGGAGTCTTGGCTTCATCGCCCCCTCTTATTGAATTCTCAGAATAGTCAGGCATTGTCCTGTGCCACAACTGAAGTTCCTGAGTCCAGAGCAGGCTTAGGTGCTGGCTCCAAGCTCCCCAGAAGAGACTGTGCCAGGATTGGAACCCAGTCTTTCTGACTCCTATGCATGAGACTGTCATGCCTGGAATACCTGTTTATCCTGATGGTTGGGTCTCCTGCCTCCAAAGTGGGGGCCTGCTGCTCATTGGAGCCTTGTCAACAGGTCTGGACCCAGCAGGAGTCACAAAATGCAGGGGAACCCCAGAGCCGGCACCCGCAAAGTTCTCATTCTTTCTCGCTGGTTCTGCCCTGCCTCTCTTTAGTCTGTAGGACCCTAAAGGTCCAGGATGTTGGGAGGGGAGCCCTACTTCTCTGGTTTGGCAGTAGGTCACAAGAAATTGGGGCTGAATGGGACTGAAAAGGTTATGAGGAAATTGAAGCCCCAAAAGGGCTCGCTCAGCTATGTGCTGAGACACACAGGGCTCCTGGGCCCCGGGGTTTCAGGTCTCCCACAACCCCAGCCCCCTGCCATCCCCTAACTGATTTCTTCTTTGTTTCTGAAGCCAGTTCTGGGGTAAGCTTGTCTCTGTGCAGCTTTTATTCCTGGCCTGACACATTTTTCGGCTCTTACCTACCTGCGCCTGCCCTGTGGATGTCTGTGTTTTGTGCATGTTGAATAGCTTTGATTCCCGCCCCACTGAGAGGGTTTGTGCCAGAGTGATGCTGAATGGGCCTCCTTAGATGCAGGCCCCAGAGAATTCTGAAAGGCTCCCACTGCCCTTTTGCTGGCCCTCAGCTCTGTGTCCTCACCAGACTTGAAGTGTTCTGACTCTGGGCCATGTAGGAGCTGTGCCTGTGTGTAAATGAGGGTGTATTGGTGAACTCCACTACTGTCTCCCTGACTCTTCTTGCCTAGTTCTGCACCCCATCACTCCCCAGGCTTTCTGTGTCTACTCCGAGGATCTCTGTGTCCCAGGGATAGTGTGGAGCAGAAAAGCAGGCACCCCCGAATCTCAGAGCGTGTTTCACATGTTACAGTTTCGTATAGAACCTAGCTGGTCACTGCCTCCATCAGGGAAGAATGAGTAGCTAAATCGTTAATTGACTTTGGTGAGCAGTCTTTGCAGAGGATGTAAAACATCATGTATGTTGGTTCTGTTTACTTGCCTGATATTAAAACTCTTTGAGCCACTTTTGCCTTGATCAGAAACATAAGCAGCTGAACTTATTGATATGACTGTCTCAATGAGTTGCAAGACATCTTAGAGCAACGCAAAAATGTTTCTCTTGACTTAAGGCAAAAGCGCTGCCTTAAGCAGTTGCCTTTGGGGAAGTAAAATATGGGTATGGGTCATTCCCCTGGTTTCTGGAGCTGTTGGCTGCTGAGCCCTTTTTTGTGACTTGATTTATGCAAATCGTTGTAGCCTAGAGAAGCAGTCCTGGTATAACAGCTAAGTAAGTGCTTGCCTGCTAACTGAAAGGCCAGCAGTTTGAATCCATCCAGCGACTTTGCAAGAGAAAAACTTGGTGATCTCTTCCCATAAAGCTTACAGTCCAGAAAAGGCCCATGGGGCAGTTCTGCTGTGAGTCAGAATTGACTAGACAGCACACTTAACAACAACAACAACAGATAGAGTCAAACTATGACTCTAATTCTAGTAAACCATTTCCATTTTCCATGTTGTGTTTGAGCCCTGTCCACATGCAGGCATTGTTTTTGTGGAGCAGGAGGATTTTGTCCTGGGTTCCTTGCACTTGATGTGGAACCCAGATGTGGTGATGTATGTCATAAGCGTTTTCGCATCTTGCTGTTCTGTCTTGTGATTATTGTTCATAGACTCTGTTGTTGTTAGGTGTTGTCAGGTCAGTTCTGACTCACAACTTGAAAGACTGTTCCTAAGGGTCCAGCCCCATCCTCACAATCATTGCTAGGCTTGAATACATGTGGCAGCCACTGTGTTGATCCACCTCATCTTTCGCTGATTCCCCCCTCTACTTTACCAAGTGTGTGACGGCCTTCTCTAGGAAGTGATCCTTCCTGATACAGAATGGAAGCTCATGAGACGAAATGTCACCATCCTCTCTTCTAAGGAACATTCTAGTTATATTTCTTCCAACACAAATCTGTTTGTTCTTCTGTCATTCTATGGTATACTCAATATTCTTTGCCAGCATCCTAATTGAGAAGCATTAATTCTTCTTCTTTGTTGTTGTTAAATGCCATAAAACAAAACAAAACAAAACAAAAGCCCCCATCCTTGTAGAACTTACTCTTTAGCAGAAGGAGGATTAAATGAGCTAATATTTGTGTACTTGCTGCCGGAAACACTGTGAAGTGGGGAATCAAAGGTTAGGTTTCATTTCATTTCAGTTCTTTGGTATTCCATGATAAGCACATGAGTACTTTATATTCAATGTTAGAAGGTGAGTGAATCACATCATGTATTATCAGGAGAAGAGGCAAAAGGAGAGCAGAGTGGCTGTATTTTTTATTAGGTGGGCAGGGAAACATTCACTGAGAAGGTGACAGTTTAGCAAGGACCGGAAGGTGTGAAAGAGCCAACCAAGCATCTTCTGGGGAAAGAGCATTCTGGGCACCAAGGGTCGGAGTCGGCAGGTGTGTTTCCGGCTTAGACTCTGAGTGAGAGGAGAGACTATTCTGGGTTTAGGGTAGACACAGACCCTCTGACTGCTGTTTGAAGAATAGACTGAAGGGAGGCCACTAGGAGCCTGCTTCAGGGGAGAGAGGACAGTGGCCTGACCAGGTGGAGGCATTAAGGTAGTGAGAAGCCAGTTGATTATGGATCCATCCAGAAAATGGGCCATTATTATTAGGCCTGGGGAATGAGGGTCTTAATCAGATTTTATCCAGCCATGGACTTGAAGCCTGTGGCATCCACACAGCTGTGAGCATGATGACTTTTTTTTAAACAGAGCTTGGGTTTATGGTGAATGTGCTCAGTGTGGGCTCTGCCCTTTAGTGAGGGAATAAAGGCAGTTCAAGGTGAAATAAGTGGGTGCCTGGATTCTGGAATCAGAAGGGTCCTGGCTGACATCTAGGCTTTGGCCGTTCCCTAGGCACCTTGGACGGATGACTTCACCTCTCCACCTCCATCACCTGCTTTAAGAAGGACATGGTTACAGGGAGAATTGAGCTCCTGCTTGTTTTCATTGCTGTCTGGCACATGTTCATTTCCTTGTCCTCCCCAAACTGCCCCATTCCCCACAGCAGATGAATGCGTGTGAATTGCGTGCCTCCCATGTGCTGCTTAGACATGTGCCGGCTGTGACTGACACCTGGCAGTAGACGCTTTTGGCATGAAGTTCCACGTGAGGATTTTGTGAGAAGATGTTAGAGGAGGAGTTAGGAGCTCTGACTGTGAGGTGGTCAGCGGGTGTGACCCTGGGGAAAAGGCAGGAGAAGGAGGGGCCACTGCTCTGCTGAACACCTCTTGGTATCTAGGCCCTGAGCTGGGCACTTTAGACACACCTTCCCTTCCATCCAAAGTAGGTGATGGACACTGTCTTTTAAATATGAGACGGCTTCGATAGGTACATGAAAAATTGGAATTGAAAGAAATGGAGTTTTTCCTTGAATGTTTTGAAGCCCCTTTATTTAGAGTCTTGGTGTGGCCTTATAGGATAAGCACTGGACTGCTAACTGCAAGGTTGGTAGTTAAAACCCACGGGCTGCTTCTCGGAAGCCCTAGACAGGGTTATTATGAATCAGAACTGACTTAACAACACTTAACAACAACAATAACATGTATGTGTATCTATATAGTTAAGATTTTATAACTCATTAGCAATCGATCTTCTATTAATAGCATTACATTTTAGCATGAGAGCATCCCATTCATTATATTGGTTTGCTTTCTAATTATAAAACTGTAGAGGAAAGTCTACTGTTTTGCATGAAAAATGGGTATCTGAAACAGGTTGGATGATGAGGTGAAAATTTAATGCAGTGAGTGTACTGTTAAGGTATAATACATCAGTTTTCACTTGGTAAATTTCGTAATAACAACAACAACAACAGAAGTAGATGATGGACAGAGCAGTGTCTCTCAAGTCAGAGAGCGTTTGAGTATTTCCTTCAAAGCTCTTGTTGATATCCTAGAGCTGTCTGCCGTCTTAACCTATTGCCTTTGAGTGCATTCTGACTCATATTGACCCTCTAGCACAGTGTAGGACTGCTCTGTACACTAAATCTTTATGGGACCAGACTGCCTCATCTTTCTTCCTTCGAGCAGCTGGTGAGTTCAAACTACCCACTTTTCAGTTGGTAGCCAAGTGCTTTAAGCACTACACCACTAAGGCAGTATTATTTACTTAATGTTGTTGTTGTTAAGTGCCATCAAGTCGATTCCGACCCATAGCGACCCAGTACAGGGTTTCCGAGGGTGTAAATTTTTACGGGAGTAGAAAGCCTCATCTTTCTCCCGCGGAGCAGCTGGTAGTTTCGAACCACTGAGCTTAAGGTTCGCAGCCCGATTCGTAACCACTACGCTACCAGAGCTCCTTAATGCATTTTAAATGGACTAACTTTATCCACCACCCCCCCTTTCTTTTTTCTTTGGTGCTATCTGTTAAATCATAGTCCTGAAGTACTATGGCTAATCCTTCTAGAATTCTATACATTGAAATCTTAGGAGTCCTGGTGTGGCGCTGTAGGATAAGCACTGGGCTGCTAATTGCAAGGTTGGTAGTTCAAACCCATCAGCTGCTCCTTGGGAACACTATACAGGGTCTCTATGAGTCGGAACTGACTTAGCAACACTTAACAACATCATTTATTAAAGCAAATTCATGAATTTTGTTGTTCTTAAGTACCGTGGAGTCGGTTCTGACACATAGCTGCCCTTCATAGGGTTTCTGAAGCTGTAAATCTTTACAGGAGCAGAAAGCCTCATCTTTCACCTGTGGACCGGCTATGAATTTTGAACTGCCAACCTTGAGGTTAACATCCTGATATAGAGCTTCTTGAATTCATGAATGTATTGTAAAAAACAAACCGTCATTGCTTTAAAAAGAGGTACCTGAAGGAATGATTATGCATAGTATGTAGGGTTTATTGGTTTTATAATGAGAACATTGGAAGGAGTCTTTATTGGATACTAAAGAAAGACAGGTGACTCAGTGAATTTGCTTTTAAAAATGAATGCTTAAGAATGTGCCCTTTGGTTGTTTAAATGATTATATATCCCTGAGTGTTTTTGTGTACATCCCCCTCCCCCCCCAAAAAAAAAACCCAACAACAACAACAACAAGAAAAATCCAGAAGGAATAGAAGCAAATACTGTTGAACAATGATGCACAGAGGCGATTGTAATCATTTCAGTGAAATGGTAAGTGTAAAACCAGTGTTCTCCCATGTAAACGATCACTCAATTCACACTAAAAACATTTTTAAAAAAAAGACTGCTCAGTGTTGAGAGACGGAACTTGGGATCAGGAGTTTGGAGCATCAGGTGGTGAATGGTGAGGTGATCCTGGTCAGCAGTCACCCTACGTGCACCCACCCTGACCACCTGTAGTATGTTGTATGGACGTGTTGTAGATTTATACTTAATGGATTTATACCCCTCAGCGATGTCAAGAACATGTGGAAGGGTATGGAGCCACAATCTAATGCCAGTGTTAGCTGGTCATGAATATATGCACAGTGCAGAAGGAGCCCCTGCACCCAGCTTTCCTTGTAGTTACTTGATAGTTTATTTATAGTCAGCCGTGGGTGACTACCTAGGACCTACTTCTCTATCTCCCTTCGTTCCTCTTCACTCCTCTCATGTGTTCTTCTTTTCTCAGACTCTTCCTTATCCTCCAGGGATATAGCTCTTTCCTGAAGTTTGCCATTTTCCTACATGGAAATGCATTTGAAAAGACCCAGATATTGAGCATCTAGAGTAGGGGTGGAGAATGCGCGACCCACAGCCCGTGTAAGACCTGCAGAATCATTTGGTCTGGCCCTGCCAAGGCAGCCACAGTTCCAGTTATGACGTTAGGGGTGAGTTAAATGTTTGACCAAGTACAGCAGGCTAATTTTTAAATTGATGATTTTGTATGGCTCTCGAATATTATTAAGTTTTGAGCAGAAAAAAGGTTCCCCACCCCTAGTCCTGGTGTGGCATTGTGGGTTAATGCGCCAGACTGCAAAGCCGTTTGAACTGCAAGGTCGGTGGTTCAAGCTCACCAGCTGCTCCTTGGAAACCCTATACAGGGTCGCTACGGGTCAGAACCACTTGATGGCACTCAACAACAACAGCAACAACCCCTGGTCTAGAAAGTGAAGTACACAAAGACAGACCAATCTTTTTCTTGCTTATTTTAAATAAGTATAATCTTTATACATTGTTGAGCTAACAAAAACTTCATCTCTTTACTTGTTAAAGACCCTTTTATCGCTGGAGGTAAGGGTAGCAAGAAAATGAACAGTATGAGGGAGGAGACGGAACTCTGGCTCTAGTTGCGTGGCCTCCAGGCTTTTGTCCTCCAATTATGATGGTTTATGTTTCTTTGGACTGATTGTTGATTGTTCTGTTGGAGACTCCTGAGCCAACAGACACTTGAAGGTTTGGAAGAGGGAGGGAAGTTTATCTGTACCATTTATCCTGTCTTCATTATGTTGTTGTTGTTTAGTGCCATCAAGTTGGTTCTGACTCATAGCAATGCTGTATAGGGTTTCTGAGGAGCGGCTGGTAAGCTTGAACCACCGACCTTGTGCTTCAACTGACCTTAAGGTTGAGTGCTTATCCTACAGGAACATAAAACTTGGTACAAACATGAGTTGGGGTAAATAGAGAAGTTAAAGAAAATGAACTGGTAAATATGTGAGATTGTATAGCAATGTCTGTTCCCTTTTCCCCCTTTAGGGCAAACACCCATAATTCCTTCAGCTGCCTCTCCCATGAATGGCTTCTGGACTCTGACGGTTTGGTCTTTTCTTTTGTACTCCCTTGAGAAGTGTGTCTGTAGTCTTCCTGCCGTGTGATTTTAGAGCAGAACCCAACCAGTTAAATACCCTGAGGCAGTCTGGCTGGCTTTGAGTAGTGTGGGTTTCTCAGAGTGTCTGAGGACCACCTCACTAGAGTCATTTGGGCCATTTAAAAATGCCTCACCCTAGACCTAAGAAATCAGAAGCTCTGGAAACAGGACCCAGGAATCCGCATTTTACACAAGACTTTTGCACATTAAAGCGGGTGGTGGTGGTGGTTATGTGCCATGGAGTTGGTTCTGACTCACAGCGACCCTATTATAGGGTTTCTGAGGCTGTAAATCTTTGTTGTTGTTGTGAAGTGCTGTTGAGTTGGTTCCAGCCCATAGCGACCCTATATAGGGTTTCCTAGGAGCAGCTAGTGAGCTTGAACTGCTTACCTTGCAGTTCAAACGACTTTGCAGTCTGGTGCATTAACCAACAGTGCCACACCAGTAGAAAGCCTCATCTTTCTCCTGCAGAACTGCTCGTAGTTTCGAACTGCTGACTGTGAGACTAGCAACCCGACTTGTAACCACTATACTACCAGAGCTCATTACACTGAAGCTGGAGATGTTCTCATCTGAAACTGCCCTGCTGGTACTGCAGCTGAGGCGTGCAGGCTTGTTGGAGACACAGACATTGCTTCTAACTCTCTTACATTACATTTCCTCCTTGTCCTACCTCTGTCATGTTAAGACCTTAGAAAACTGGAATACAGCCCAGTCCTGCAAACACGCTGAAAACCTTGCAGGACCCTCTGAACATGAACTGCAAAGTGCTGATGGAGTGGGAAACAGTGAGGTGGAGACAAGGTGGGAGAGGGGGGAACCCAGGGACCTGGTGCTTTGTAATGAATGATTGGGTACCCTGCAGTGAGAGGAAGGGAGGGCCTGCAGCTTTTGAACTGTTTGTAAAGTGGGTCATGAGCTTGGGTATTGGAAATTTGGAAATTAGATGGGGAGGTTTCTTTTTTTTAGCTGCTTGTGGACTGCCTGACAAAATTAAATTATATCTGGGACATCGTGCAGACACGATAAAAGTCACATTAGGGAGGGACCCAGCTTGTGGATTCATCCTTTTCTTTTCTTATAAAAACTGTATATGAAATTGTTTTTCACATTTCCATTTAAAATGAAGAAATTCAGAGTTTCCATTGAAAACTAATAAATTATCCTAGGAGTTCTTGATTTTCAAAGTGAGTTAAAAAGTTATTGAAGGGGGAGATGTCTTAGTTACCCAGTATTGCTGTAATACATGGATGGCTTTTACCAACAAATTTATGTCCTCACAGTGTAGGAGGCTAGAAGTTCAAATCCAGGGCACTAGCTTGAAGGGAATGTTTATATCTCAAAAGAGATTGATTTAAGACGCGTGCTCCACTAATACTGTCTCATTATCGTAGCAAAATTCATTCCCAAATGGGATTACATCTACAGGTATATTGTTGTTGTAAAGTGTCATCGAGTTGGTTCTGACTCATAGTGACCCTCTAAAGGGTTTCCAAAGACCATCTGGTGAGTTTGAACCACTGACCTTGTGTTTCAAACCTACCTTGTAATTCAGTGCTTTATCCTACAGCACCACACCAGGACTCCTACTACTTGTAGTTATTACGTGCCGTGAGTCGGTTCCAACTCATCGCGACCCTGTATATGGTTTCTGAGGCTGCAAATCTTTATAGGAGCAGAAAGCCTCATCTATCTCCTGTGGAATTGCTGGTGGTTTCGAACTTCTGACCTTGAGATTAGCAGCCCAACTCTGTTAAGTGCCTTCAAGTGAATTCTAACCCATAGTGACCCTGTGTAGGGTTTCTGAGGGGTGACTGGTGAACTTAAACTGCTGGTCTTATGGTTCAAATTGACCTTGCAGTCCTGCGCATTAACCCACAGCACCACACCAGGACTCCAACTATAGGGGTTAGGATTTACAACACATATATTTTTGGGATGCACAATTCAATCTATAATAAGAGGCTACATACAGCCAACTGAGAGCTGATGGTAGCGTAGTGGTTACGAATCGGACTGGAACCGCAAGGTCAGCAGTTTGAAACTACCAGCTGCTCTGCAGGAGAAAGATGAGGCTTTCTGCTCCCGTTAAGATGTACAGCCTTGGAAACCCTGTACAGGGTCGCTGTGAGTTGGAACCGACTCCACGGCACATAACAACAACAGAAGCAGTGATAAAAAGAAGCAAACAAACCAACAATAGATCTGTTGTTCTAAATAAACAAAACCCCAAACCCATTGCCACTGAGTTGATTATAGGACAGAATAGCACTGCCCCATGGGATTTCCAAGGCTGTAAATCTTTTTTCCGGAGTGGCTGATTGGTTTGCACTATTTACCTTTAGTTAGCAGCTGAGAAATTTAAACATTGTGCTACCAGAACTTCTCTGTTGCTCTACCTATATCTGTTAATCAAGTTATCTGTCTGCCACTAGTCCAGGAAAACTTTGAGAAAACACCATTAATATGATTTCAGAGACATACAGATTTAAAACCCCATAGTTTTATTCTGAAGCAGTCTGCAGAAGTTTATTATACAATACCTCCTTTTGACAAAGTGAATTATTGCAGCCTCACTCGATTGGACACTTTAACCAGTGAAAAGGAGGCACATGTTCCTGAAGGCTTAGAGTATATCCCACATGGAAGAAATGCCTGTCTTTTGGATAAGGGCCAAGATGAAGATGGAGAAGCATGTGACATTTCTGAAGGGGAGGTCCAGGGGTTAGGAGGGAGCTGCTGAGCCCTCAGGCCCTTCTAGGAACAGGTTCCACTAGGACACTGCTTTGTGTACCAAAACATGCTGTCATGTTACTCTTCCTCTCTGAGTGTCTGTCTCTGCCCATTCATTTGTTCTTTTATTTATGCACCAAGCAATTGCTGAATCTCTACTACATATACAGCATTTTTCTAAGAGCTGGATACATATACCCTTGAATGACAGAGACAAGGCCCTTGCCTTCTTGTTGCCTTATAGGCTTGTTGGGGTTTGGCAGAGACAGGTAATAAATGGCTAAACACTTTAAAATATAACATGTTTAGTAATAAACAGGTCTGTTGTTGTTGTTGTTGTTGTTGTTAAGTGCCGTCGAGTCGGTTCCGACCCATAGCAACCCTGTACAGGGTTTCCGAGGGTGTAAATCTTTACGGGAGTAGAAAGCCTCATCTTTCTCCCACGGAGCGGCTGGTAGTTTCGAACCGCTGACCTTAAGGTTCGCAGCCCGATTCGTAACCACTAAGCTAACAGGTCTGTAAGGGATACAATAATACTAGTTTGGTATGCACAACTTAGAATAGGCAACCATTTGAGATCAAATGGGAAGCATTTACCCAAAATCAAAGTTCAGAAAGGTTAGGAAAGAAGTAGTAATGGAAACACGAAACAGGGAAGGAAGTGGGATAAGTGATGCTACTTTGAGGAGATTGTAATCAGTGACACAAAACAAAATGTATATGAATTGTTGAGTGGAAAACTGATCTGTAAACCTGCACCCAATTTACTATAAAAGGGGGGGAAAAAGTCATGTGTTTTGTTGTTGTTGTTAGGTGCCGTCTAGTCGTTCTAATCTACAGCGACCCTGTGTACAACAGAACAAACCACAGCCCTGTCCACTGCCATCCTCACAATTGCTGCTATGCTTGAGGCCATGGCTGCTGCCACTGTGCCAGTCCATCTTGTGGGGGTCTTTGTCTTTTTCGCTGACCCTCCACTTTAACAAGCATGATGTCCTCTAGGAACTGGTCTGTCCTGATAATATGTCTGAAGTATGAGAGATGAGATGTAGTCATCTTGGCTTCTGAGAAACACTCTAAGTGCACTTTTTCTAACAAGGTTTGTTCGTTTTTCGGGAAGTCCATGGTACCTTTAATAATCTTCTCCAACACCCTAGCTCAAATGCACCAATTCTACTGTCTTACAGTCCATTGTCCAACTTTTACATGCATATGAGGCAATTGAAAATACCATGATTTAGATCAGACACACTTTTTTTTTTTTTTTTTTTAATAAGGTTTTTATTGTGGATTGAGTGAAAGTTTACAGGGCAGATCATTAGTTTTACATTCAACAAATCATATACCTTGTTTTATTACCATTATTATAATCCCCTTCATGTACCATCAGTTAATAGTATTTCTCTGTATTCACTTTAGCATTTAAAAAAAAAAAAACACACCATCACTCAGGCATATATAATAATTTACACCTCCAAAGGGTACATTCTGCAAGTCGGCCTCCTGGCCACCAGCTCTTAGACCCTCTCTTCCCATGAATCCAGAGTCCTCAGCCGCTCCCTCTCTCCATGACCCCATCTCTGCCTCTGTGTCTGTCATCGCTGCTTCTCTGGATAAGGTCCCACATTCTGTTTGTGCTTTTCTCCCTTGATGATCCAAGGGTCCTCTGTTTATGGACTGTAAGATTAACCACTCCCCTGTTTTTGTTACAAAACTTCTACAAGTGTGACAGTCGCAATTAGTCATGATAATAATTATTCACTATTGAATCATACAAATCTTATCCCCATCTCTTTTCACCAGACCCATCTAGATAAGATGAAAACTATTCAGCAGGTACTCTTTCTTTCCCCCCATACTCTTAAACTAAACACCCTCTTAAAACCTTGTAAGCCAGTCACTTTGTGCCTTTATTGCCCCCTCATTTTAGGTTGTTGTTGTTAGGTGCCATCTAGTTGGTACCTACCCATAGCAATCTTATGCTCAGCAGAACGAAACACAGCCCGATCCTGGGCCAACCTCACTACTGTTGCCATGCACTTGAGCCCATCAATGCTGCCACTTGGCCAATCCATCTTGTTGGGGGTCTTCCTCTTTTTCTCTGACCTTCCACCTTACCAAACATGATATCCTTCTCCAGTGACTGGTCCCTCCTGACAATATGCCTGAAGTATGAAGTTTGGCCATCTTGACCAACAGAAGAACACTCTGGCTGTACTTCTTCCAAAACAGATCTATTGGTTCTTTTGGCAACCCATGGCACTTTCAATATTCTCCTCCAACACCAACAATAGCATACATATTTTGAAGATAGGGTCTTTCCTTCCCGCTATACAGGTTGTTGTTAAATGCCATTGAGTCAGTTCCAACTCATAGCAACCTTGTAGAGTGGTTGGTGAGTTTGAACTGCCGACCTTGTGATTCAAACCAATCTTGTGGTCCATTGCTTTATCCTACGGTACCACACCAGGCTCCATCATACAGGTTAGGAGGTGATCATTTTAATGGAGAGAATAAATCTGGCAGTAGAATATCTAGGATTAGTTGTGTGTGCAAGGGAGATGGTGGTGGTAGTGGTAAGGGTGTGGAAGGGAATAGTAGCTACTGTTTTTGATCAGTGAAGCTCACTGAGTAGGGGACATTTAAACTGACACCTGAATGACCAGAGGATCTGAATACATGGAAATTCTGAAGGAGAGCATTCTGGACCAGAGAGGAAAAGGCAGTGCAAAGGCCCTGAGGTGTAGATTTGTATTGCATGTCTGTGAGTCTTGGGAATACACCTTTACCTTTATAATGCAGATCAATGGGAATCCCAGCTGCTTTCCAGAAAATCATCTGCCCACCAAGTCCTGTTGGAGTTCTTACCCAGATTAGGAATGTGTGGGTGGAGCTGGCCAACTTCAAAATGAAAAGCTGATCAGAATTAGAGGCCTGCATCTATCTCTGTGTGTGTGCTAGTGGAGGCCTAGGAGATTTGGGGGGGATTCTGTTCCTCCCTATAGCCCTCAGAGCAAATTATTCTGTGCTGAGGAATGCTGCCGGCTGGGGATTAAGGGGGAGTCTGCTCCTGCTCCAACAAGACAAGCACTTGCCTTTGGGATTGTGCCAAGTACTTGTTCGTTCTCTGGAAGATCCACTCTGCTGCCCGAGCTCAAAGAGCCTTTCCTCCTCGTACCTGCCCTAGTGGCCTTCCAGTGTGGAGGTGGTTCTTTTTACTAGTTACAGTTGAGTCAGCTCTGACTCATGTGACCTGATGCCTAACAGAACAAAATGTTGTCCGATCTTGCGCTGTCTTCGTCATCACTGGCATTTCTGAATCCTGTGTCAGTGTGTCTTATGGAGGGCTTCCCTTGTTTTCACTGACCTTCTACTTTACCAAACATGTTGTTTCGTTTTGTTTTGTTTTTAATAGCAGTTGGTTTTTCCAGATGATGTGTCCAAGGAGCTTCTAAGGAGTGTTCTTACTGTATTTCTTCTAAGACTGAATTGTTCATTCTTCTGGTAGTTTACTGTATACTCAATATTCGTCACTAACACCCGCTTGAAGAAGGGGGTGTTATTTCCCAATGTGATGCAGATGTTCCTACGTAGTAACCTTTTTTGATACATTAAGACCTCTTCAATTCACATTTTGTGAGCATTCAGTAGCAGCTGAAGTTTCTTAAGCTCTGAGTTGGAAGAGGTTATCAATAAACAAAATTTCTGAAGTTATGTATAATCTACCTAACTGGAATATTTTAATAATGTTTAGTTCATTAGTTCGAATCTACCTGCTGCTTCCACTAGAGGAAGATGAGATTTTCTGTAAAGATTTAAAGCCTCGGAAACCCTACGCAGGGTCTCTGTGACTTGGAACCAACTCTATAGCACACCACCAACATCACCACCAGTAGTGCTAGGGACCTGGTTTGGATGAAAACTGTGAAGGAACCTTGTTGGGCACTGGTCAGTCCCAGCAGAGGTGGGTTTTAGGGTGTGGACTGAGAGTACCAGGTGAAAGACTGAGAAACCACCTTCCATCTCAGCCAGAGTGTCGCCTAGCCAGCAATTTTGATGGTTGCCATAAAGCATCATTGTTTTTAGGTGCTGTCGAGTTGGTACCAACGCATAGCTACCCAGTGTACAACAGAATGAAACACTACCTGGCCGTGCACCAACCTTTTGCTACACTTGAGTCTATTGCTGCCATTGTGCCAGTCCATCTTGTGGGGGTACTCTTCTTTATTGCTGACTTTCCACTGTTCCAAGCACTATGTCCTTCCTACTCCAGGGACTGGTCCTTCCTGAAGTATGAGAGACCAAGTCTGGTTATCCTAGCTTCTAAGGAGCATTCTGGCTGTACTTTTTTGTTGTTATTGTTGTTGTTTTAATGTTTTATTGTGAATTATATGATAGTTTACATAGAAGAACATTAGTTTTACATTCATTCTATCGTACATCGTATCATTGCCATGGTTACAGTCCCCTCCATGCATCATCAACCAACCAAAGGGTATACCCTGCAAGCCTGCCCCCTACACTCCCCCCTATTCCCCCCCAGTCTTCAGCACATAGTCACTCTCCCTCTCTGGATCTAAAGACCCCAGCTGCTCTATCGCTCATGCCATCGTCTCTTCCTCCATCTCAGGCATCACTGCTTCTCTGGGTATGTATACATTTTTTTTTGGATGGCAAAACACATGACTATCTTGTGTTGAAATAAAGTTATGTATATTGAAATAAATTTCCATCACAGGGAACTAGCTGATAACCAACAGTCAGTTCATTATGGGATGTCACATATAGCAGAATGGCAATTGAAAAGAAAAGTCCTCACATGTTGCAGAGGCTTCAAGAAGAAACAGATAGTGATACCATGGACTTGGTTCCCTGTGACAAACAGCATCCTAATTTCTTCTCAGAGAAGAAACTGCGACCATGCAGGCAACTTTTGATAGATGTTGTTGTTGTTGTTATGTGCCATCCAGTCAGTTCTGACCCATAGCGACCCTGTATAGGGGTTTCCGAGGGTGTAAATCTTTATGGGAGTAGAAAGCCTCATCTTTCTCCCGCGGAGCAGCTGGTAGTTTCGAACCGCTCACCTTAAGGTTCGCAGCCCGATTCATAACCACTACGCTACCAGAGCTAGCTATATTATTTGGTTATACTTCTTCCAACACAGATTTGTTTGTTCTGGCAGTCAATTAATTCCTGGAGCCTTGTTCTTTGCCAATGCCTTCAGTGTACCTTGGACTTCTTCTTTCAGTATCATTGACTCTTGATTTTATGGTACCTCTTGAAATGGTTGAACATTGACTATTTCTTTTTGGTACAGTGACTGTGTGCATTCTTTCCATCTTCTTTTGATGCTTTCTGTATCAGTCAATATTTTCCCTATAGAATCCTTCAATATTGTAAGTTGAGGCTTGAATTTTTTCTTCAGTTCCTTCAACTTGAGAAATGCTGAGCATGTTCTACCGTAAAACTGATGATTACACATGCATTTATCTTCTCAAATTTGTTGTTATTGTTGTTAAGTGCTGTCGAGTTGGTCCAACTCGTAGCGACCCTGTATAGGCTTTCCAAGGAGGAGCTGATGGGAACTGATGACCACAGAGCAGGGGGGTTACATAATGGGAGGTGCATGTGTGGACTCACGGGTTATTGCAGAATCTACCCCCCTAGCACTCTGGGCAGTCCTTTAGGGCAGGTCCTACAGTAGATGGATTCCATCATTTGGCAGGAGCTATGGGAATGGAAACCCTATACAGGGTCGCTATAGGTCGGAATCAATTCAACGGCACTGAACAACAACAACAGGAATGTTAGATTTGGGTTGGTTTCCCAGGACTTTGTGCTGGCATTCATTTTTCCAAAGTTTCTCCTGGCTGAGCAGGGGGAGGGACCGCTGGCCAGTTCTTGCCCTCCAGCCATCCTGAGGTGCTGTTGTTTAGCTGGAGAAGCAGCTGCTCTTCAGGAGGGCCTGGTGTTTCTTGGGAAGCTAATGTCTTCCTGTGCCCAGGGTCAACCCTTGTCACCTTTCTTCTTTGCTCCAGAAGCGCAGCCGTGCCCTGACTCGCAGTGGGATCTTTTCCACCATGCTGGTGTTGAACTAGGGGCTTAGCATAGCCTTTTGTCCCCAGTGAACAGAGAAGCAGTGACCTGGCTCCTCAAGCCTGTCTGTTACAGTGAAAGTCGGGCCAGCTGGCAGAGATGCCCGCTCCTGGCTGCCACCCGGCTCTGCCATTACTGATGGCCGTGGCCTCCCTGTGTCTGGAATGTTGACAATGTGTTGTGCTGTGTTGATAATGGTGGAATGTGAGGTAAACTCTTCCCCACAGAACTGTCCATTTTAAAAGAATTGAGTCTTTTAAAGTCTCTTGTGTTTGTTACACAGCACTCTCTCAATTACTTAGAAACTTTATTTTCAAAAGCAAAGTCATGTTTGAGGACACCTTTGCCTGGAACAGCCTCAAACACTTCTGAATTTGGGTGTTTTTAGAAGTCATTCACAGAATTCATTAAAAATAAAACGCAAAGAAATTTAACACAGATTTAGTAATTACTCTTGGGGGTGTGGAATATTGTCATAAATGAACCTTTTATAAAGATCACTCATAAAAAGTCGATTATTATGTTGTTACTATGGGCTGTCAAGTTGGTTCCTACTTACTCATAGCAACTCTGTATAGGATTTTTAAGGAGCAGCTAGTGGATTTGAACACTGCGGTTAGCAATCCAGTGTTTATCCTACAGTACCACACCAGGATTCCTAGATCATTATAAATGTTGTTGTTAAGTGCCATCGAGTCGATTCCGACTCATAGCGACCCTGTATAGGGTTTCCAAGGAGCAACTGGTGAATTTGTACCATTGACCTTGCAGTTCAAAAAGACCTTGAGGTCCAGTGCATTATCCCACAGCACCACACCAGGATTCCTTGTCCTTGGATGATTATAGATGGTGGTGGTGGTAGTGTGCTGTGGAGTCAGTTCCAACCCATAGCGACTCTGTATAGGGTTTCCAAGGAGCAGCTGGTGAGCTTGAACCACCGACCTTGCAGTTCAAACGACTTTGCAGTCTGACGCATTAGCCCACATCACCACACTAGGACTCCAGATAGAGGGATAGAAAAATGAACTGCTTTAATGATATGATATGGGCTCTTGTGGGTTGAGGCAACATTTCCATTGACAACATCTTACATGAATTTATACAGAGCTGTGTGTAAAACATGGATGGTCTTGGGATGGTGAGGATGCTGTGCTCAGGATGATTCAAGTCACCAGTGGGCTGGGAAAGGCCTAATGCTGCGGATGGACTTGAAGGGTTGATAAAGAAGTTATCTTATAAATGGGGTATGGGAAAAACAGTATTTTATGTGTTAACATGCTGGACTGCCAAGTCAGGTTCAACCACAGTATCGACAGTTCAAACTCACCAGTTGCTCCTCGGAAACCCTATACAGGGTTTCTACGGTTTGGAACCAACTTGACAGCACTTACCAACAACAACAATGACAATAGGGTCAAAAAAGTTAATATATATAAATATTAAATACAATGATGAAAGTTATAAATAGCTTTTTGACTCTTCTCTACATTCCTAAAAACGATACATTTGAGTTGGCACAAACAATTTTTTGGATATTCTCATTGCCATCATATGGGGTCTTCTCATATTTTTTGACTTTGTAGGTTGTGTGGAATTATTTCCTCCAGCTCCTGTGATGAATGGTTTGAAAGAGAGAAGGACAGAACAGAGTAGTGGTATTTTTTCTCCCTCTCTTTTTCTCAGCCTCCTGCACTCTTGCTTTTCTGCCCTCTGCCAGGCACCAGATTCTGGACTGGGTTTGAATAGGGGCTTCTGAGTGTGCCAGACAACACGACCTGGCCTCTGAGACATGCGGCTACAGGCCTGTCTTTGGCGTCGGTGATATGGGAGTTTAGATTCACACTTACAGGGTCTGTACTTTGCTTCCTGCTGCACGGAGTACTTGTCTGAACATATGAATTTATCTTTGAGTAGATTTATTATTTGAAATATTAATTTGAGTGTGCTTCACGGTACAGCATCTGGAACAATGTACCGAGTACAGTTTGTCCTCATAAATCTAGTAATGCTGACAGGATGTAATTGTCTCCTGTAAAGCTCTGTGTGAGATGGGGTGAAGGAGTCAGCTGGCTGCTGGTTACCACCTCTAGCTCTGAAGGGGCAGGCTCTGCTCTCTCTCTCTCTCTCTCTCTGTGTGTGTGTGTGTGTGTGTGTGTGTAGTTGTTCAGATTCATTCTTTTTCTTCCTCTCTAACAAATACAGAGGCTTCCATGTCTGTGAGAATCCTCCGTCAGCATCCGGCTCCTTGTTACATTCCAGCTTCCGTTGATGGTTTGGAGATGTAATGAGGCTCAGAGGGAAAAGCTGGCTTCTGGGTGCAGACTGGTCTGTGAGGAGCAGGGATTCAGGAGATGAGGAGAGTGAAGGGGCCAGGATGCTGATGGGAGAGACTGCAGTGTCGTTTCCATGCTTGTTGTATGCATTCTCACTCCTGGATCACACCTGAAGATACTGAGGCTCAGAGAGATTCAGTAACTTGCCTAAAGTACAGTTCACTTAGTTTGTTGTTAAGTGCTGTTGAGTCCGTTTGGATTCATAGCAACCCTGTACAGGAGCAGCTGGTGGGATTGAACTGCCAACCTTGTTGTTAGCAGTCCATCACTTATCCTGTAGTGCTACACTAGGACTCCCTTAGTTTAACAAACTTATATTGATGGCTTGTGCTGGGCACAGGGCATGGGGCAGTCATATCCTCTGGCCTCGGAGCTCCCCTTTCAGTGGGCATAGAAGCCAAGACCTACCTAGTGAGTCAGTCAGGGTAGGCAGGGGTCTGTGTAATGGAGACTGTGGGGCAGAAGGGGGCATCCAAGCAAGGTTAGAAGATTGGATAGCAGTTTACCAATGGTTCTGGGAAGGGAGTGCATAAAGATGAGAATTGTGTCCCAGGGATTGGGAAAAGCAGGCCGAAATATACAAGGACATGGAACTTCAAGGTGTGGTCAGCAAGAGGGTGGGGGGCTGCTGGCTAAGTCCTGCCTAAGCACAAGAGGAGGGTAGGGTGGGAGAGGAAACCAGAGGCACTAGTGCTGGGGCTGTAACCGAGGGCACTGAGAGGCCATCCGAGGTTATGCAGCCAAGGAGAGAAATAGATTAATTTGTGTATTTGAAATATGAGTCTAGAGGTATAACAGGTGCTAGTGTGGAACAAGGTGAGGCACCAGGTAAAGCAACTGGCCAGCATTGGTGATGAGCCTGCAGCCAGGAAGCAACAGCTTATACCAAAGCAGGAGCAAGGGGGAAAGAGAATGAAAGGTGTGTGAGAAGGGAAAGACGTAATTGGTACTTGTATTGGGAAATGGAAGGAACTGGTCTGAACTCCTCATCTCTGATTTAGTGGACACAACAAAGAAAACTGTCAAAGGAAAAACAAGACAGTTAGGAAAAGGATAAGGAAAACAGTTAGTACATTAGAGGAAAAATGGCAAGAACTTTTAAAGGACATTTATATGGCTGTAATCTTAAAAGTTCATGAGCAGCCATCTAAGGTGCAAAACTATTGTCCTCTCCATGTGTGGAAGAAAGAAGAGTGGTAACATTTGAGAATGCTTGGAATCAATTAGCTCAGTGGACTAATGGAGCACGTGAACATCAGTCATCATGACTCTGAGACCAGAATAACTAGAGGGTGCCTAGCTACCACTGCCAACTGCTCTAAAAAGGAACACATTAGAAGGTTCCAGATAGAGTGGGAAACAATGTGCATCAAAATTATTGAAAAGGCTGGGCTTACTGGTCAGGAAAAGACTGGAGGAACCTGGAACTACGGTCCTTGGCCATGCTTCAGGTCTGGAATGGAACTCACCTTCATGTCCCAATTTTCAACCAAATGATGGATAGTTATATGGGGGGTGGGAGTGGGGGGCAGTAACACTAGTGAAATATGCTTTCCATGGAATGGTCAGCCATTCAAGATCAAAGGGCAATGTTTACTTGGGGACAAGGTTCAGAGGGGTTGGGCAGAATGGTGAAATGGAAATAGGAAGCAGAGGGAGAAGTGGGGTCACTGGTTGCATGTAGGGGATTGCAGTCATTGAGATGAAGCAAAGTGTATGCTTTGTTGGAGGTAAAGCTAATGATCTGCTCTGTAAACTTTCACTCAGTTCACAATAAAAAGTTAAAAAAATTTTTAAACAAAAATAAGCTAGTTTTTTATAAGAATATAAGAGCCCCTGGGTGGCACAAACAGTTAAGCGTTTAACAACTAACTGAAAGGTTGACTGTTTAAAAACCACTCAGAGGTTCCTCAAAAGGACCACCTGGCTGGTGATCTGTTTTTGAAAGGCCGCAGCCCACTGAAAACCTGTGACTCGCAATTCTGCTCTTAAACACATGGGGTCACCATGAGTCTTAACTTGACAGCAACTGATTTGGGCTTTTTTTGCTTTACAAAGAGAAAACATACTTAAAAGAGTTATAGAGAACAAGTTAGGGAATGACAAGGACTAAAGTTTAGAAATTTAAGTAGGCCTAAGGATTCCTAGTATGGCTCTGTAGGATCAGCACTGGAGTGCAAACCACAAGGTGGGCAATTCAAACCTACCAGCTGTTCCTCAGAAACCCTATATAGGGGCGTTGTGAGTCAGAACTGACACAACGGTAGTTAACAACAAGGAAAAAAGCTGAAATCAGAGAATACTAGAAAGATATTTATCATTGTCTCATTGGCTATGCAAAGGCATTCGAATGCGTGGGTCATAACAAACTGTGTAGCACTGGGAAGAATGGGAATGCCTGAACACTTCACTGTGCTCATGAGGAAGCTGTACACAGAACAGGAGGCAGACATTTGAACAGAACAAGAGGATACTGAATTGTTTAAAATCAGAAAAGGTATGGACTAGGGTTGTATCCTTTCACCATACTTAATCTGTCTGCTGATCAAATAATCTGAGAAGCTGGATTATATGAAGAACAACAATGGCATCAGGATTGGAGGAAGACTCATTAACAGTCTGAGATATGCAGATGACACAACCTTGCTTGTTGGAAAAGATAAGGACTTGAAAATCAAAGACTATACCCTTCAGTACAGTCTTTATACCTCAACATAAAGAAAATAGAAATCCTCATAACTGTACCAGTAATCAGCATCACAATAGATGGAGAAAGATTAAAATGGTCAAGGCCTTCAGTTTATTTGGATTCACAATTAACACCCGTGGAAGCAGCAGTCAGGAAACCAAATGACATATTGCATTGGGCAAATCTGCTACAATGACCTCTTAAATTTGTTAAAAAGCAAAGATGCCAACTTTGAAGATGAACGTGCAAGCGTGCACCTAACCCAATCTTTTCAATTGCCTCATATGCATGCAAAAGCTGGATAATGAATAAGGAAGAGCAATGGAGAACTGATGCCTTTGAATTATTGTGTTGATGAAGAATATTATACTGTGTACTGGCAGAAGGATAAATCTGTTTTGGAGGAAGTGTAGCCGTAATGCTCCTTAGAAGCAATGATGAAGGAGGACCAGTCCCTGGAGATGGACATCATGTTTGGTAAAGTAGAGGGTCAGTGAAAAAGAGGAAGGCCCTCAATGAGATGGATTGGCCCAGTAGCAGCAAAAATGGGCTCAAGCAACAATTGTGAAGCTGGCTCAGGACCAGGCAGTATTTTGTTCTGTTGTACACAAAGTCACTATGAGTCAGAACTAACTCAATGACACTTATTGTTGTTAAGTGCTGTTGAGTCAGTTCTGACGCATGGTGACCCTGTATAGAGTTTCCGAAGAGTGGCTGGTAAGTTTTGAACCTCCAACCTGTGGTTAGCAGTCCTTATCTTAGAGTGGTTACCAGTGTTTATCTTACAGTGCTACACTAGGACTCCCAATGTCTCCTAACAACAAGGAAAAAACCCAAACATTAAGTAAGTTAAGGGATAAAAAGAACTTTCTGGCCAAAGGCAGAACCAAAAGTAGGGAAGAACAGATGGGTGGGCTGTGACCTACTGTCATGGAGTAGGTGCTGACTCATAGCGACCCTGTATAGGGATTGGAGGCTGTAAATCTTTATGGGAACAGAAAGCCTTATGTTTCTCTGGAGAAGCAACTGGTGGGCTTGAACTGCTGACCGTGTGGTTAGCAGTCTAGTGTTTATCCTGCAGTGCCACCACGGCCCCTTCCAGGACCAGGAGAGGGAATTTTTCTAGTCATCTGATGACAGGAGGCCTTGGAAGTATAGTGAAGTGCAGGCTGGACTGTGAGGTGTGGAACGGAAGGAACCTGGGCAGGGAAGGGAAAAAGTAGAAGGTAAATAGTTAAACAGAACTTCCCTCTTTGAAAAATTCTTGGGCATTGCCACATCTGTCTTTTCTCCAGATGACCCACCAGTATAAACCAACCAGCCTGGCAGATTACACGGCCCTACCTTCTTTCCCTGTTGGCCTCAGAAAGTTAGAAGAGATTGTAGCAGTTGGCAGCCTCACTTACTTGTCCTGGTCCTTAAGCTCCAGGGAAGAGGGAGGTTGAGACAGAGTTGTCAACATATCTCATGAAGGTTGAAGGAAAAGGAGGAGCATGTAGACTTCTGGTTTGGACCATATTTATTGAATGCCTCTTGTGTGCTGCAGATTGTTCTAGATGTCAGGGAGAAGAGCCGGGTATGGGGCAACAGAGAAAACTAGCAAGACACACGGCAATTTGGTATGTCCTGGTGTGGCGCTGTGGGTTAATGCGTCAGACTGAAAAGCTGTTTGAACTGCCTGGTCGGCGTTTCAAGCTCACCAGCTGCTCCTTGGAAACCCTATACAGGGTTGCTATGGGTTGGAATCGACTCAACAGCACTTAACAGCAACAAGTCTGGGGCTACATGTGTGATGGACTCGTTATAATCTTCTGAAATAATGTCTGACAAGGAAATCCAGCTAATTAGGGTCCTATTAGCATTAATATCAACTCTTACCACAGGTCTGCATTGATGTTCTCCTTCTTTGTCCTTGCTGTTAAGGAATGAGAATACGTTTACCATGGAAATCACATAGGTCTTGAAATCTGGAGAGCAGGATTCGAGTTCTGACTCGACTACTTACTAGCTATTTAACTGTGCAAGTGTTGGTATCTGCTTTCTCATTTGTAGTTTGGAGGCTGCCTCACTGAAGTTTCAGGGTTGTGGGTATCAGTGTGTTGGAGGGGGCTTCAAAAAGTTCATGAAAAAATGTCAATCTCTTTTACTTCAATTTTCCCACAGGCTTTTTGAAGTGTCTTTGTATATATATATATGAGTGTTTCATGAGCTGTGAAGTTCTGTTCAGCATCTGGTGACATCTCTATACTTTAAGTGTCTCTGAGGAAAACCACAGTACCTAGATATTTCTTATACTCCCACAATACCTCTAAATTGTCTGGGGTGTTCAAGTCATACTGACTAAGTCAGTGGATGAGTTTGCTGTGACACTAAGAATTGTATGAGTTAAATTTTCCAGTGATCAGCCTTTCTCATTATTCACCGCCTTAGGTTAGGAAGGTGGAGCTGGACCATCTGGCCTGCCTGGGGGGCATGATGGACCCCGGGGAGGTGGCCATCCATGGAGAAGTGTTGGTCACCCAGACCTGCAGAAGGTCTGGTCCAGAATTTTAGGACCAGACAGTGGAACACGGTTTCCAGGCACTGGGCACAAAGTTGCTTTCATGATGGTCCTGCTTGAGATTCTGGAGCAGAAAAGCAGACTGGGGAATATTTCCATTTCCTGTCCTCCCTCTGATAGTTCTTCCACCACACGTATCCTCCCACACATGTCTGTAGCACCCACCCCTCTTCACATGAGGCCCTAGGCCCCATAGCCAGCCTTGACTCTGACTCACCATTCCCTGTTTTCTGAACTCAGTTGGAGCCCCCACTCTCAGCCCAGGCTCCTGGACCTTGGAGGCTCCAGCATCTGTTTACCCTTTCGTGGGCTCACGTGTGTGCTGCTGTGTTCACAGTGCAGTTGAGGGCCAGGTTGCTCACTCCGTGACTCTGTCCCGCCCACCCTGCTGCAGGTCATCTTCCATGATGTTGCTGTGCTGACAGACAAGCTCTTCCCGGTCGTGGCAGCCATGCAGAAGCACTTCAGCGCTGGCTCAGGGACATATTACAGCGACTCCATCTTCTTCCTCTCGGTGGCCATGCATCAGATCATGCCCAAAGGTAAAACCCTGTGTTTGACTTCTGTGTTGACGTCCCTGGCTCCAGCCATTTCCCTGTATCAGATATAAGAGCTTCATTACACATGATAGGCAGTGGGAGAGAGCCAGCAAAGCCCTTTGTCTAATAGAGCCTTCTTCCCAAGGAGTCAAGGGCCAGGCCTGGGCTACATAGCTTGTGGACCCATTTGTAAGGATGCAGTACAAGTTGTGCACTGTGCTGTTCTGGACGTAGGGAATCTGGGTCAGTCTTAACTCTACCTCAGTTCTCACATCTGTACAATGACAGGTTGAACTAGCTGATCCTCCATCCAAATCTCTGATCTCATTCTTTCTAGTTTGAATCTATACTTAGCAGTTTTTAAATGATTATGTCTGTGTGTGAGGGTATGCCACAGTGGTTTAAGCACTTGGCTACGAATTGAAAGGTTTGCAGTGTGAAGTTTCCCCAGCTGCTCCATGGGACAAAGATGTGGCAGTCTGCTTCTGTAAAAACTGGAGGTGGTGTGCCGTGGAGTTGGTTCCGACCCATAGAGACTCTGCAGATCTTTACGGGAACAGAAAGCCTCATCTGTCTCATGTGGAACAGCTGGTAGCTTCGAACTGCTGACCTTGTGGTTAGCAGCCCAGCTCAATCGACTATACTACCAGAGCTCCACACAAATTAAAGCCTTGGAAACCCTATAGGGTCGTTGTGAATCAGAATTGACCTAATGGCAGTGGACTTGGGGGTTTTTAGCATTTGTTTTTGTGGCTGATAGACAATTAAAGGAGTCTTGGTGTGGCATTGCTGGTTAATGCAAGGACTGCAAGGTCAATTTGGATCACAAGGTCAGTAGTTCAGACCCACCAGCCGCTCCTTAGAAACCCTGTACAGGGCGTCTATGAGTCGGAACAACATACAATTAAAATGATTTTCTGGATTTCTGTGCCAGGGAAGAAGAAATGTGACTGTTCAGTCTGTGGTGGGTCTGGTTAGTACAGGAGTGCGGGGACAGGCGGGTGTGGTCAGCGCAGGAGTGCGGGGACAGGCGGGTGTGGTCAGTGCAGGAGTGCGGGGACAGGTGGGTCTGGTTAGTACAGGAGTGCGGGGACAGGCAAGTCTGGCCATCTCAGCACTGGATGCCTTTGTGGGTGGGGCTCTCATTCATAAGTTTCCTTCCATTCTCAGTTCTCTTCTGAATGGCCCTTGGTTGGTGCTGGAGACCTGGCTAGTGCCCAGTTTCTGGCCACAGTGCACCTTGACTTGAGTCTGTTGGAGATGAGAAGAGAGGAGTTGCAGGGTCTTGGGAGCAGCTACCTGAGTTGTGGCAGGTGGTGATGTTTCCAGCAGGCCCCAGACCAGGTAGGACCTGATTGGGCCTGGAGACCACCAGGCCATTTGCAGGAACGCTGCTGATTCAGTTCAGCAGACCACAAGGAAAAGGGGAATTGGTAAAGCAGGAGCTGAACGTTGAAGCTCTTTCCATTTGTCAGGTTGTCTACCTCCGGAAAACCACATTCATTCATTTTGCGTAAGACCTTGTCTCCACAAGGCAATTTCCTGCAGCCTGGATGCCTCTGGATGCTCTGCTAGCTGTAAGACAAAGGTTCAGGGGACTTCGTTGCCCTGGATTCTGAAGGAGACAAGAGACTAGCACACCAAAAGGATGTAAGGAGAAGAACTAGCATGTATGATTCTTTACAGTAAACCAAGTTCAGCTCTGTTCCCTCATCCAGTGCCCCCACTAGCCCTGTGAGACTAAAGATCAGAACCAACTGAGGAGTTAAAGTGTCTTGCCCAGGGTTAGAAACCCATTTGGGTGGCAGAGCTGAGATTTGAACACAAGTCTGTCTGACTTGGAGCTCTACTTCTTCAAATAGCATTTACTTCTGTCCTCCTAAGGTGTCCTGTATGTGACTTCTTGGGCCAGGCCCAGTGCAGGTTCTGTGGACAACTCAGACTTAGGATGGTGTAGTTCCTGCTCTCCTAGAAACGAAGGAAGGCAGGCGTAGGAGCTGGTCATGGCTCTGCCACTAGCCTCCTGGGTGCCTTTGATGGTGCCACTTTGTCTTGAACTCAGTTTCCTGCCTGTAGGATGCAGAGGTTGCACTAGTAGCAGTAGTAAGCAGTTCCAGCTTGCATTCTGAGGAGTCCTGGGATCTAAGAATTCCCATAAGGGTTTCTGTAGTTCTGGAAGTCAAAGTAAGAGGGGTTTTATTCTTAGGTTACCCCTCTTCCTTGCCCCCATTCCTATCATTTCATCTTGATCTGCTTAATATATCAGGATTCTATTTTAGAGCAGGATCTTTTTGGTTTGTCTCAGGGTTCAGTGACTAAACAAGTTTGAAATGACTGTTAGACAAATCTAGAGGTCCTGACTAGAATCCCTGGGTGGTGCAAATGGCTAACTTGATCACTCAAGTGCTCACTGAAAGGTTGGTAGTTCTCATGCATCCAGAGGTGCCCTGGACTAAAAGCTTGGTGATCTAATTCTGAAGATCAGCCATTGGAAATGCTGTGGAGCACAATTCTACTCTGACACATATGGGGTCACTGTGAGTCAGAGTCGAATCAATGGCAACTGGGTTTTCAGGGACTGAATGTTCAGGATTGGCATTGTGATGTGAGAGGACCCACCAAAGGACAACAGAAGACTGGGGAGGTAGCAGTAGTTAGGGGCACCCAGGATGTCATTCCTCCAGCTTTTTGTTACACCAGCATGTCTACTTTGACCCTTGGACTGTCCCCTGCCTGGTATGTACACAATGGTTGGATTAGATCACCAGCTTCTCTCCACACGTGGTCCTTGGCCCTCTGGAGATGGGGAAGGACTTGCTTTTGTGCCTCAGGTAGACTAAACGCTAAGTCATTTCTTGGGCTCTTTAGACAAACTTATGCCCAAGGTCCACTTCCTAAGAAGGAAGTTATTGCTAGTTCCCTCCTAAAATGTGACAGTCATAATATCAAATGAGCAGCCCTGTAGTGTCCTGTGGCGTCTGAATGTGATCTGCTGAGAAATCTGACCACCACACAACACTTGGCAGCTCTTCAAAGCTCTGACTGGGCCGACCATTTGGAATTCCTGCAATTTTCAGAAGGATACTTTGCTTTCAGGCATCATTAGTGCCGCCTTGAGTTTATCATAGTTTTTATTGCTGCTTTTTTTTTTTTTTAATTATGGAATTGCTTTGTGCTTAGGTTGATGGTTTTGTTCTTGTGTAATTGCTGCATTCCTGCCCTTTTGATTATTTTGTTTCTTTTTCAAAGTTCTTTTTTGTTTTTTTCTCCTAGAAAGTGAGAATGGGGGCCTGAGTGGGTTGGTTACAAGCCCACAGGCCCACCCGGAGGGTTTAGAAAGCTTAGCTGAGTTCTGTCCCCCAGGAACTCCCATCCAGTGTTTGCTGTAAAAATCTAGGTTGTTTCTCTATGTCCAAACCTCTCCTTCCCTGTGTCTTCTGTATCATAAGCATCATCCTTCCTCACTTAAATGACTTTTA
Organism: Chrysochloris asiatica; assembly: GCF_000296735.1. Lineage (NCBI taxonomy): Eukaryota > Metazoa > Chordata > Mammalia > Afrosoricida > Chrysochloridae > Chrysochloris > Chrysochloris asiatica. The sequence continues at coordinate 80,207 of NW_006408742.1, forward strand.
AAATATTAAAAAAAATTTCTATTTTAAAAGTAAAATCCACAAAAGAATATCTGAAAAGTACATTAAAAGTAGTAAAAGAAAAACATGGGTTTTCCCTTACTGCTCTGTAAACATCATCACTGTTAATACTCTGATTATCTTCTAGTCTTCTTACCACCCAAGAGGACTGAGTAGAACTGACCCATAGGGTTTGCCAGGTTGCAAATCTTTATAGAAACTGCCACATATTTCTCCTACAAACTGGTTGGTGGATTTGAACTGCCTGTCTTCTGGTTAGCAGGTGAGAGTTTTTACCACTGCACCGCTGAGGCTCCTTCCTCATGTATAAAATTAAAATTCTCTGATTGGTTCTGTCAATAGCTGAAACGAGATCCATGTTATCATTTCTCTGTTCTCTGCTACCTAGACAATTTCTATTGGTTTGAACATGTGATGTGTATCCATATACATACAAGCTATTTTCTGTATTTAAGGTGATTTCATTCTGATAGTTCTCTAAGCATGGAATTACTAGGGGCAAGGTGATCCTTACAGAAACCATATGGGATGGAGGGGTGGTGGTGGTTGTGTGTGTGTGTGTGTGTGTATGTGAGGGGGAGTGCTTTCTCTTTCCTCTGGTATTATCAGCTTACACGTGTGAGGTTCTAGACACTGGCATCTCCCCTCTCAGGTGGCATCAGAAACCCACATAAGCGATTCAGACCCTTAGCAGGTGACCGTTCTCACTGGACAGGAGGAAAAAGCTAGGCACTGAGGGGTTAGGCCCTTTGAGTTCTGGGGCGAGTGGGGCCTACCACCTGCTTTCTGATCCCACAGCTATGTTGGTTCTGATGTCTAGACCTGAATTCCTGCTTCGTTTCCCCTGCACACTCCCTTGAGGCTTACAAACCTTGGCCTCCTCTCTTCTTCTCTCCTTGGCCCCTCACTGCAGCCCTGCACAGCAGGCCTGGCTGGAGTAGGCAGGGGTGGGAGCACCCTGAGTGCTTTGCCCTGGCTCTTCCCCTTGGAACAGCGCTGCCCAGAACCACTTCTGCAGAGTGAGTGCCTCTGGAGGAATGAAGGGCCCCTGCCAAGCAGAACACTCTGGCTTTGATTTTGGGCAGAGCTTGTTTTCCTTTCCCTTGCTTGTTTGCAGTCACGTGTGGTCAGCGAGCTGACCCTGTAGCTCCCACTTGCCCGCCCAGTGCCTTTCCACAATCACACAGCCCCTCGCTTCTGACTCACGTCCACAGGCCTTTTCTCGCCTCCTGTCCATGGGGTCAGGTTTTCACCACTGGGAGCTTCTTATGCAATGAAAAAGAAAACATTTTTGCCCAACTGGAGCTGGAGGGAGTGACAAGCACTTCCCAGGGACAGTCAGTTCCCCTCTTCTGTGTCACATGGCTCCAAGGATTATAAAAACTGCCCTTTATGATGGAGGCTGAGTTCCATATAATGAGTGGCCTGTGGTGTGGTTGAGGTGGGGTTCTCCTTGGGCAGGCAGGGCAGGTACTTTAGGCCAGCCAGTGGCTCCAGTAGACTTCTCTCTAGTCTCATTTACTCCACCGCCCCACCCCCATCCCCAGGCTCATCTTTCCTGCGGTCTGTCCTTTGTCAGTAGACAGCCTTTGCCAGGAGTCTGCTGTCTGCACGACATGGTGCTAGCCACGAGGGGCATCTCTGAGAGGCTCTTCCAGGCTGTTGCTTTCATGGGCCCATGTTAGTGGGGTGGCTGGAGCAGCAGTAAGACACTGTCCACACATCCAGCCATCAGAGAGCAGTGTCATAAAGGCCATGAGAGACAGCCTTCTTGTGTTGAGGGTCTCAGAAGAGGAGGCGTCTCAGGCATTTGACCGGAAGGAGGAAGGCTTCACAGGCGAGTCTTTAAGGGGTGGGTAAAGGAGTAGTGAGTGGCTTAGTAAGAGATGTTGGTGGTTATGTGCTGTGGAGTCAGTTCTGACTCAGCAACCCTGCATAGGGTTTCCAAGGCTGTAAATCTTTATGGGAGCAGAAAGCTTCATCTTTCTCCCATGGAACCGCTGGTAATTTTGAATTTCTAACCATGAGATTAGCAGACTGACTTGTAACGACCACGCTACCAGAGCACAGATAACAGTAAGCTCACTCTACTTTCCCTCTCTACACCAAGGAGCTCTGGTAGCGTAGTGGTTACGAATCGGACTGCTAACCTCAAGGTCGGCAGTTCGAAACTACCAGCTGTTCCGCAGGAGAAAGATGAGGCTTTCTGCTCCTGTAAAGATTTATAAGGTTGCTATGAGTTGGAACCAGCTCCACAGCACATAACCAACCAATCAACCAACCTACTACACTACCAGGGCACACATGTACGATACAGAGAGATACACATGTACAATACAGAGAGAGAGAGAGAGAGCATGTTGTATGCATGGTTATGTACACCAAGAGTGTACACGTACAGAAGATGAGGTATAGTGACTGATGAGACCCGACAGGCATCTCCAGCTTAGTATACACAGCCTCCCATTTTCCATATGAGCCCAAGGGCTGCAGGATTCTTCACAAGAGGCTATGAGAGTAGGCAGAGTTGATAGCCTTCCACCTGAAGTTCCCCTCTGATCTGTGTATGTTGTGGGACCATGGTTACAGTGTGCCCTGTGTGCCCATTGATTCCATTTTCTGAAGAATGAGGAGCACAATTCTACACATTATCATCTAAAAATCCTCACCACTGGACCAATAAACAATGGAGAAAAGATTGAAATTGTCAAGGACTTTATTCTTCTTGGATCAACTATCAACACTCACAGAAGCAGCAGTCAAGAAATCAAACGACATATTGCATTAGGCAAATCTGCTGCACAAGACCTTTTTTAAGTGTTGAAGAGCAAAGTTGTCAGCTTGAGGACTAAGGTGCGCCTGACCCAAGCCATGGTATTGTCAATAACCTCATATGCATGTGAAAGCTGGACAGTGAATAAGGA
>NW_006408742.1:83248-88148 GCF_000296735.1 Chrysochloris asiatica
AGTGTTGAAGAGCAAAGATGTCAGCGTGAGGACTATGGTGCGCCTTACCCAAGCCATGGTATTTTCAATAACCTCATATGCATGGGAAAGCTGGATAGTAAATAAGGAAGACCATAGAAGAATTGATGCTTTTGAGTCATGGTGTTGGAGGAGAATATTGAAAGTGCCATGGGCTGCCAAAAGAACCAATAGATCCATTTTGGAAGAAGTACAGCCAGAGTACTCCTTTTAGGCCAAGATGGCCAAACTTCGTCTCTCATACTTCGGACATATTGTCAGGAGGGACCGGTCACTGGAGAAGGATATCATGTTTGGTGAGGTGGAGGGTCAGAGAAAAAGATGAGGACCCCCAACGAGATGGATTGGCCAAGTGGCAGCATCGATGGACTCAAGTGTGGTAACAATTGTGAGATTAGCCCAGGATATGGCAGTGTTTCATTCTGTTGTGCATAGGGTCGCTATGAGTCAGTACCGACTCGATGGTACAACAAACCCAGGGTTTGAGTTATGGCAGCCGGCTCCTGACTATGCTGGTTAGTAGGAGAATTAGAACCTCTGGACTCAGGATTCCCATGGTGTTTCCATCTGAAGTTCATGGTCACTGCCTGTGAAATGGACAGATAGCCTCTGGCATCTAGACTGTTCCTCATCTTTTGCGTGCCTGGGAGGACTCAGGTGGGCTCATCCTTGGGGTGTGGAAACTGCTGCTCAGGGCGAGTCTCTTTGGGAAACGCTGAGGAGGGGTCCCCTGAGGTGAGATGGGGATGTCCTCTGTCTATCCTGTAACTGTCATCTTTACAGAGGATATTCACATTCCATCACATCAAGGGTACCTGTTATCAACATGGCTCAGCACTGTCTTGACCACCGGGCTGAGGTATGTATGTGTCAGGTTTCTCCAGTGTCAAGTTGCTTTGCACCCCCTGCCCTTTTTTCTGTTCTGTACCCTTTGGAAGTTTGTTAGTCTGCAAATCCTACATTGACAGAATGTGGATGGTCACTTTTCAAAGGCTCACCCGCCCACACATCCTGCTGCTGATGCTGGCTCCCTCACAGTGCCACCAGCTGTGATTTGTGAAAGCTCAGAGTGTTTCAAAGACGGCTTAACCACTATTTCTGTGTTTTGATCAAGGACCCAACAGATGGGTCCTGATCAAAAGGAGGAAAAATGTGGAACATCAAATTCTTATGAAAACCAGAGTTACTGGGTCCATTGAGACTGGAAACCCTTGATCTATTGTCCTGAAATAAACTTGAATCCCTAAACCACTGAAACGATCCCTTGAAGTCATCTGTAAAGAAAACAGTTGTTGTTTTTGTTAGTGTCATCGAGTCTGTTCTGACTCATAGTGACCCTGTATTGGGTTTCTGAGATTGTAAATCTTTGCAGGAGCAGAAGGCTTCATCTCTCTGTTGTGGAGCAGCTGGTGGGTTTGAACCACTGATCTTGTGGTTAGCAGTCCAGTGCTTAACCCTACAGAGTCACAGAACTCCCTAGAATTTTCTGTAGGTGATCAAATTGATAGCAGTAACTCTAAAGCACAGACTAGAATTTAAGGAAGCCAGAGAGTAGAAGTGAATGGTGGTTAAAAAGGAATGGCTGTTGACAATGAAGGCTATTGACTGATCTGTCCATGTAGAAATGGCTGAACAGGTATATGTTGTGTTGCATATGTTTTCTTTTTAAAACTTTTTCTTGTGATTTGGGTGAAAGTTTACAGAGCAAATAAATTGGTTTTCCGTTCAAACAATTCTTACACATTTTGATTTGTGACACTAATTGCAGTCCCCACAATGTAACATCATTCTTCCTACTTCTTTCCTGTGCTTACCATTTCCCTTCATTCTTCTCTCCTATCTCTTCCTGCCTTCTGAGCTTTATCCCTGGGCAGATGCTGCCCTATTGAGCTCATATTTGTTTTAAGGAGTGTGTACCTCCCCAGTGTTAATGTTCATCACATAGGCCTGCCTATTTTTTGGCTGACAGTTGAACCATGGGGGTTAGTTCAATTTGTTGCACATGTTTTCGCCAGGAAAAAAAAAAAAAAAAACCACACCCCAAAAAACTGCATAACCATTCCTGAAGAAGGTCCTGTGTTATGGCATGGCCTTGTACATGGTCATTTCTGAGCTTTTCTTGTTTTTCTGGTCCAGAGTCTGCAGGGAGCACAGAACCAGGCAGGCCTGAGGAGGCGGAAAGGGGATGAGTGTGTCTGAGAGTAGGAGTTCAGACCTTGAGTCGGATGGAGCTGGCTACAGACCTCATTTCTGCTACTCTCTAGCTTTGTGAGGTTGGCAAGTTACTTAAAAAAGACTATAAGGTATTATGTTAATTGCGCAGGTGTAGAAGCCAGAATGTCTGGGTTCAAATTGCAGCCTTGTCACTTAATAGCTGTGTGACTCTGGCTTACCTACCTAACCTGTCTATGCTTAGGTTTTCTCTGCTATAAAATGGGCATAAGAACAGTTCACATAACATAGGATTGCTATGAGAATTCTATTTTTTTTTTTTTTTAGTTTTTATTGTGAATTATGTGATCGTTCACATGGTAGAGCATTAGCTTTGCATTTCATCCTATCTTATTTCATTTCATTGTAGTGATTACAATTCCCTGCATGTATCATCAAACAGCCAAATGGTACACCCTGCAAGCCTGACTCCTGGATGTCAACACCCAGCCCTCTCCCTCCCAGAGTCTGGAGTCCTTAGTCGCTCCATCTCTCCATGCCATCGTCTCTGCCTCCATCTCTGGTGTCACTGCTTCTCTGGATAGGGTCCCGCACTCTTTTCTTCTCCCTTGATGGTCCCAGGGTCCTCGGCTCACGGACTGCAAAGTCAACCACTCCCTTCCTTTTGTTACAAAACGTCTACCTTTACATTTGCAACACTCACAATCAGTCCTGATAGCAATTATTCACTATTAAACCACAAAGAGTCTTATCTCCATCTCCTTTTACCAGCTCTGTCCAGACAGGTTGGAAACTGCTCAGTGGAGATTCTACCTTCCCCTGCACCCTCTGAAACTAGGTTCCCTCTTGAAAGTCAGTCATTTCTTGCCTTTGTAGCCCCCACCATTTTGCAGAGCCAATGTCTAAGTTGCCCATCCCTGTCAACTCTATGTCCCAAGGAGGTGGGAATGATTTTTGCTGTAAAGATTTGTTCCCTCTTTTGAGCTACTACATCTGCAAGCATAGGTCAAGTTCATCAAATTGTAGCGGAATACTCTTTTTTTCCTCTTATTTTTTCCTCTAGTTGAGTTCTGGTTATCCAGCCATTGAAGCCAGGTCAAATGGCTACTATCTGTAAGTATGGGTGTTCTTGTGATATCCCCACACTTCATATCAGCTGGACCCTTCACTCTCCACTCTAGTCCTCTGTGGCCATGTCCCTGTCCCTGGGCCTAGGCATCCCCAAGTCTCATCATACTTCTGGCCAACCAGGTCTCATTCCAGGTTGACAGGAGTCTATTAAACATGGTCGGACTTAGCTTACAACTTCATTGCTGTTCCACTCCCCCTCCCCCCTTCCCTTTATCGGTGACCAACATAGTCAGCAGCAAGACCACATGACTGCTTGTGTATTCCCCTTGAATCTCAGTCTTGGAAGGGGGTTTGCCCTGAGGGGACCTGATCACTTGCCGTGATGACTCCCAGGTGAACAACTTGCTTGTTCTTGTAGTAGTCATTCAGACTGCTATTATTGTTTTTGATTTTTCCTGCGAGTCTTTCTTTCAAGTAGTGTCTGTTTCTTCTGGCCATTCCAGGCTGGTCTTCTTGTCCTTTCAGTGGAAATTTTCCACCTCAAAATGTTCTGGATGAAGATCAGGATTCCACCTATGGTCTTATGTAATACAGAGGCGCCACAGGGAGCCTCCTTTACTGGGCAAGTTGTAGCCCATTTTAGGTATTCCAATCAGTTATCGGCTGAAGACAGACTTACAAGCTTTCTATGGTGATGTTTCTGGCTATTCCTTTCTCTCCCCCTCAAGAGTCTATTTTACAATAGTAGGTAAGGGAAAGCAAGATTCAAAAGACAGCCAAGCATCTTAACATTATTTCCCCTCTTTCACACATTCAAACCATGCTTTAATCCCTGTGTGCCAGAGCCCTGTTGTTCCATACGTCATTATTTACCTCTGCCCCACTTAGCCCATGCAAACCTACTTTACTGTTCTCCCATTTGCCTTGTTCTTCCATTCCCCTCCCCATTCTAGTGTATTACCACCCCCAGCACTCAAACTATCCAGTGACTATACCCTACCCTGTGCTCCATCTTCCCCTCCCTCTCCTCACCCCACCCCATACACTCTGATAACCAGCAAATATCCCCCCCCCCACCACACACTTTTAGCGTGGGTACTTTTTCTTAATCTTTTACAATAATGGTTCTATGCAGTATTTATCCTTATGTAACTGACTAATTTCACTCAGCATAATGTCCTGAACACTCATCCATGTTACGCGGTGGCTTGCAGCTTCCTTTTTATTCTTCAAGATAGCATAATAGTCCATTGTGTGTATGTACCAAAGTTTGTTTATCCATTCTTCCATTTATGGGCACGTAGATGGTCTCCATCTTTTTGCTATTGTAAATAGTACTGCTATGAACATTGGTGTGCATATATCTACTTGTGTTATGGCTTGTATTTCTTGTGGATAAATGCCAAGTAGACGAATTACTGGATCATAAGGTATCACTATTTCCAAACTTCTAAGGAAGCACCATGTTGTTTTCCAGAGTGGTTTGATGATTTTCCAATCCTAGCAACAATGTAGGAGGGTCCCAGTCTTTCTGTATCCTCGCCAATATTTATTGTCCCCTACTTTTTTGATCTTTGCTGTTATTGCTGGTGTGAGATTATATCTCATTCTTGTTTCGATTTGCATCTCTCTAATGGCT
>NW_006408742.1:88750-89826 GCF_000296735.1 Chrysochloris asiatica
TCCACTTTTGTTTGTGTAATTTTCAAAATGTTTGGTAGTCTGTGTACCCTGTATTAGGTCCCACACATTTGTCCCTAGAGAATTTTATTGCTTTTTATTCTATTTCCATTGTTATCTATTCTATTTCCATTTTTCCATGAACTTATTGAAGCTCTCTCATAGGTAGTAGGAGCCCTGGTGTTGCAGTGGTTAAATTCTTGGCTGCTAACTGAAACACTGGTGCCTTGAACCCATCCAGCTCTGCTGGAGAAAAAACTTGGTTGTAAGTTCCAGAAAGATTACAGCTCTGGAAACCCTGTGAAGAAGCTCTACTCTGTCAGTTTGTTGCTGTTATTAGATGCCATTTAGTCAGTACCGACTCATAGCAACCTTATGCACAGCAGAATGAAACACTGCCCAGTCCTTGGCCAACCTCACTACTGTCGTCACACTTGAGTCCATCGATGCTGCCACTTGGCCAATCCATCTTGTTGGGGGTCTTCGTCTTTTTCTCTGACCTTCCACCTCACCAAACATGATATCCTTCTCCAGTGATTGGTACCTCCTGACAATATGTCTGAAGTATGAGAGACAAAAGTTTGGCCTCCAAGGAGCACTCTGGCTGCACTTCTTCCAGAACGGATCTATTGGTTCTTTTGGCAGCCCTTGGCACTTTCAGTATTGTCCTCCAACACCATAACTCAAAAGCATCAATTCTTCTACGATCTTCATTATTTACTGTCCAGCTTTTGCCTGCAATGGGGTTATTGAAAATACCATGGCTTGGGTCAGGCACACCTTAGTCCTCAAGCTGACATCTTTGCTTTTCAACACTTTAAAAAGGTCTTGTGCTGCAGACTTGCCCAATGCAATACATCGTTTGATTTCTTGACTGCTGCTTCCATGAGTGTTGATAGTTGATCCAAGGAGAATGAAGTCCTTGACAACCTCAGTCTTTTCTCCCTTGATAAGAATGTTGTTTATTGGTCCAGTGGTGAGGATTTTTGTTTTCTTGATGTTGAGATGTAATCCATATCAAAGGCTGTGCTCTTTGATCTTCATCAGTAAGTATTTTAAGTCCTCTTAAAGCAAGCAAG
>NW_006408742.1:92344-119040 GCF_000296735.1 Chrysochloris asiatica
GTCAACACTGAGTTGGAAAGACTCGCTGGCATGCAACAACAGCAGTATATGTAGTAGGTCTAGAACAGTGCCTGGCCCTGGTAAAACTTTTGTGTTAGTGTGTCCTCTCTTTGGATCTTAGTTTGCTTATCTGTAAAATGGGCATAATAGTAGTACTTACTGCAGAGGATTAACAAGATGATACCTGTAACAGCATTTAGCTTTGTGCCTGGCACTTAATGAGTACCCAGTAATTGTTGGCTTTAAGCTCGTGATGAGGGGTTGAATGCCTCTAAACACACACAAGAGGAGCTGGTCCTGGAGTTATCCTGAGAGTTGCAGGCCATCATTTTTGCCTTTTGGAGAAAGCTTTTGAGAAAGGATAAGGAAATTCTCTGAATATTCAGGTCCTGAACAAGTCAAGTCACCTCTTGTCCTAGATGAGGATTACCATCTCTGATCTGCCTTGTTCCCTTGGTTACTGTGAGTTGGAAATGGAATAATGAAGCTTACAATTCTCAGTCTGACCCAGAGGACTTTTTCTCCCAGCTCCCAGAATTCAGGTGTCTGAAATTTGCCCAATCACAGCATGTTATAATTACTGCCTTGCCTGTATTAGGCTGAGTTCTCTAGAGAAGCAAGTCATGAAGCTTATGTATATATACAGAGAGATTTATATAAGGAAGGACATACTCAGAATCTCTCAAGCTGCAATAACTAAAAAAAAAAAAAAAAAATCAAGTGTCGACTTGAAATATTGATGTATTCTCTGGGCAAAATATTGGATGAAACAGTAAGCATCAAAAGGAGATGGAAGGAATACACAGAGTCACTGTGCCACAAAGAAATAGTTGATGTTCAACCATTTGAACAGGTAGCATATAATCAAGAGCCTACTGAAGATACTGAAGGAAGAAGTCCAAGGTGCATTGAAGGCAAAGATCAAGGCTCCAGGAATTGATGGAATACAAATTGGAATCTTTCAACAAACTGATGCAGCGTTGGAAGCACTCACTCATTTATGCCAAGAAGTTTGGAAGACAACTTACCTGGCCAACACATTGCAAGAGATCCGCATTTGTGCACATTCCAAAGGAAGGTGACCCAACAGAATGTAGACATAATTGAACAATGTTATTAATTATCACACACAAAAGTAAAATAATTTTAAAATGGTTGCAGCAGTGCATCCACACAGGGAACTGCCAAAAGAAGTGTGGCATCAGGATTGGAGGAAGACGCATTAACAACCTGGGGTATGCAGATGATACAACCTTGCTTGCGGAAAGTGAAGAAAGCCCAAGCAAATGCAAAATGCCCGTGGCTTGGGGAACATTACTTGGAACTGGGATTGTGGTGGATTTGCAGAAGGTGAGAGACCAAGAGATAGGGCTGTTTAAAGTAAGGGGGTGCGTGTCTGTGGCTTCTCTGAGGACAGAGTACACTTACACTTTTGACAACCTGCAGTGGTTTCAGGAAGTGCAGTGGCTTTGCAGGGTAAACACTGGACTCTGAATCCACAGGTCAGTGATTCAAGTCCACATGTAGCTCCATGAGAGAAAGTTGAGGATTTCTGCTCCTGAAATGATATATAGCCCCTCAGAATAACGGGATCCAGAGGGTGACCGAAGGATCTCAAAGTTGACTGTGGTATAAATCCCAGAGAAGAATTGCTGTCTTCTGAAAGGCTGTTCTAGGCAAGAGGAAGCAGGCCCCCAGTACCGCTGACTAGAATTTCTGCCCCAGCTCCCCCAGTACCTCTCTGTGAAGGTGCCTCCCTCTCCAGGTTGCAGGTCCTTAGCTGTAGATTGAGGCACTGGGTAAGATACAGAGGGATAGATAGACTGCCCATGATATAGACTGGTTCTGCTTGGCCAGTCTGTCATCCTTCCGGGGGTTTGGGAAACTGTAAACCTGGGTAGGTAATGCCTAGTCTGTTCTCCCAGCTCTGGGTTGTACATCTTTATGTCACCTGCAGTGCCCCCTGTAGGTGTTTGCATGTGGCCCTGGCCTCGTCGTTGCTCCTGGTCATGGCACCTGCTGCAGTGGCCACCACAGCTCTGTCTTACGCTCACTCTACCACAGCCACGTCAGCTCCCTGCTCCCTCTGCCAGGACTGCTCTCCCACACATAGCCCAGGTTGTGAGGCCTTCCGTCATAGTTTTGTTTAAAATTTCATCTAGTTCTGCCATGTTCCATAGACTCCCAATGACCTGCAGATGAACAAGAGAAAAGGATGGGCTGGTTGGTCCCAAGTGTGGTGAGACCTGGGGACTCCTGAACCCATGGACAAGGACCTCGCCATGGAGGGCTAGAGTTGAGAGTGAAGCATCCAGCTGATACAAAGTGAGGGGAGATGAACAAGAACGCCCAAACTTGCAGATAGTACCCATGTGACCTAGCCATGATGGTTTGATAATCAGAACTCGACTTGTTGTTGTTGTTAGGTGCCATCGAGTCAATACCAACTCATAGTGACCCTATGCACAGCAGAACGAAACACTGCCTGATACTGGGCCAACCTCACTATTGTTGCCACACTTGAGTCCATCGATGCTGCCACTTGGCCAATCCATCTTGTTAGGGGTCTTCCTCTTTTTCTCTGACCCTCCACGTTACCAAACATGATATCCTTCTCCAGCAACAGGTCCCTCCTGATAATATGTCCAAAGTATGAGAGACGAAGTTTGGCCATCTTGGCCTCCAAGGAACACTCTCGCTGTACTTTTTCCAACACAGATCTGTTGGTTCTTTTGACAGCCTATGGCACTTTCAATATTCTCCTCCAACACCATAACTCAAATGCATCAATTATTTTACGGTCTTCCTTATTCACTGGCCAGCTTTCACATGCATGTGAGGTTATTGAAAATACCATGGCTTGGGGTCAGGTGAACCTTAGTCTTCAAGCTGACATCTTTGCTCTTCAACACTTTCAAACGGTCTTGTGCAGTAGACTTGCCCAATGTGATATGTCATTTGATTTCTTGACTAGAGGACGATTTAAAAAAAAAAAAAAAAAAGCTAGAATGAATACAGAAAAATACTATTAACTGATTGTACATGGAGGGGGTTATAATCATTGTAATGAAAAAATATAATTGGTTGAATGTAAAACTGGTGATCTGACCTGTAAACTTTCACTCAATTCACAATAAAAACCTTTAAAAAAATTGTACCCATATCCTCCGTGGGGGCCCAGAACCCTACCTTACTTTCCTTCATAGTACCTATCTGATACAGAATTCATTTGACTTTTAAAAGAATCCTCCCTCTCCCCTACTCAGATATAAGCTCCTTGGTGGCTGGATGTTTTATCTTTTTTGTCCCTGTATTCCCAGGGATTAAATCAGCACCAGGCCTATAAGAACAAGCAAACAAAAAAAACAGCTGTCACTCAGTCACTTGTAACCCATGGTGGTCCCCTGTTTGAAGGGGCTTCAAAAACTTGGTGAAAAAATGAAATTACAAGAAGATACAATTTTCCCATGAACCTTTGAAGGACCCACACATGTCAGAATAGAACTGTGCTCCATAGGATTTTCAGTGGCTGATTTTTTAGAAAGACTGCCAGGCCGTATTTATGAGGTGCCTCTGAGTGGACTTGAACTTCTGACATTTGGTATAGCAACTGAGTGAATTAACCATTTTTACAACCTGTGACTCCTATACCAGGCACATAGTTTCCAAAAACCAAATCAATTCCAACTCATAGCAGCCTTGTGCAGGGTTTGTGGGAGTGGGCAGCCTCATTTTTCTCCCATGGAGCAGCTAGTAGGCTTGAACCAATGACCTTTTGGTTAGTAGTCTAGTACTTATCATACTGTGCCCACAGGGCTCCTTATACCAGGCACATGTTAAGTGCCAGCAAGTTAGTTCTGATTCACAGCCACCCTGTATAGGGTTTCCTAGAAGTGGCTGGTGGGTTTGAACTTCTGACCTTATGACTAGCTGTCCAACGTTTATCCAACAGTGCCATACCTGCACTCCTTTGTTGTTGTTGTTAAATGCCATCAGGTCGGTTCTAACTCATAGTGATGCTGTATAGGGTTTCCAGGGAGTGGCTGGTGAGCTTGATCCACTAACTTTGCAGTTCAAACTGACCTTGAGTCCAGCACATTAACCCACAGTGCCACACCAGGACTCCTTATACCAGGCAAATTGTTGTTGCTGTTAGGTGTCATTGAGTTGGTTCTGACTCATAGTAACCTGTGCACAACAGAACAAAACATTGCCCAGCCCTGCGCCATCCTTACAATTGTTACGCTTGAGTGTTTTCATCTTCTGGTACTGTATCTGACTGTGTGTCCCTGCTACTCTTAAGGTTTTCATTGGCTCAATATTCAGAAGTAGTCTGCTTCTCCTCTGAGTCTGTCTTAATCTGGAAGCTCCGCTGAGACCTGACCACATTGGTGACCCTGTTGGTATTCAAGTAGCAGTGACATTGCTTCCAGCAACACAAAAGCAACCATTGTGTGACAGCCTGACAGACAAGTGGTAGACCAGGCACATAGTTGGTATGAAATAAGTATTTGCCAAGTGAATTGAATGAGCGTATTTTTTGGAGGCTTCTGTCTTCAACTAAGGAGCTCTGGTAGCGTAGTGGTTATGAATCGGGCTGTGAACTACAAGATTAGCAGTTCGAGACTACCAGCTGTTCCACGGGAGAAAGATGAGGCTTTCTGCTCCCGTAAAGATTTACAGCCTCGGAAACCCTGTACAGGGTCGCTATGAGTCAGAACCGACTTCAAGGCACACAACAACAACAATATCTTGAACTACTTTATTTTGGCGGTCACCTCAGTGCTTATGTCAGAACTTACCTATAGCTTCAGCTCCTCGTCTGAAGGCTATTGTAGAACTGTGTGAAGAGGGAATTCAATGACCTCTGAAAATTTGCACAGATGTTAAAATGCTTACTGTGGGTTGGGGTTTAGTCAAAACTGTTGTTAGTGCCATCAAGTCAGTTCTGACTCATAGCGACCCTGTATAGGGTTTCCAAGGAGCAGGTAGTGAACTTGAACTGCTGACCTTGTAGTTTAAACAGACCTTGCAGTCCTGCACATTAACCCACAGCATCACACCAAGACTCCTACTCAAATCTAGGAGTCCAGATTTTCTGAACAGCCAGTTCTTAATTGGCCTCAAGCCTTGAAGGCACACACAAACTTGGATGTGCTGGTGAAGCAGATGACACTCCTGAATGCCAGTGGTCAGCGTACGTGAGCGGCAGGAGTGCTCGCGTGGAAGAAAGCAACAGGAAATAATAGACATTCAGGAACTTGCCTGAGTGAAAACATCTGAGTAAATACTGAACAAAGGTTATAAACATGTATCCAGAGAGTTCAGTGAGAATTACTTCTGGCAGCTCCTATGGAGCAAATTTGAGGCATTTGAGTCCTCTTACTCTGAAGTGGGACAGCCTAGGAAATTTGTCATAAAATGCTAAAAATAGATGATGGAGACCACTTTCTACTAAACCTAGTGTCAGCAATTCTTTCTAAACTAATGTAAATAGTTGCCCAATTCATGAACAGTCAGTCACTGCATCCATTTTGATCCCCTCTGTTAGATTTTGTCTCTTTTACTTTTTAAGTTCCTCTTTTAAATTCTTGGCTACCTGTCAAAGGCACAGTTAGCTTTTATTTTGTCAAGACACCCACTAGCTTTTATCCTAGGCATCTTGTCACCAGCGAAGGTATCTCGCTCCCTGCCATGTGCAGAGCTCTCTTGGAGCTCACCCAATGGGAGAGAACCCATTGAGTGGATGGTCACAAAAGATCAAAGGTTAGAGGTCAGCAGCACTGGCGGCACTATGCCAGGATTGAAGGAGATAGTGTGGGATAATTTGCTTGGAAGATGGATCAGATGGTGTCAAGAGTTCAGAGGGGGAAACTTTGAGGAGGATGTGGAGGGGTTTGTGTCAGGCCTTGAAGGCTGAAGCAGGGGCAAATGTGGACAGGGTAGGTATTCTAAGGGAGGGATGTGCCCAGGCAGCCTGGGTCTCAGCTCAAGCAGAGACCAACAGACTCAAGGACTGCTGTCTCTTCAAGTGGTAACAATCCCAAATGCATCAGTCCCGTGTTCTTGACAAGCACTTCTGGGGTTGATGTTAACTATTCCTCTTCTATTTGTCCCTGCTGTGGTGTCCAGCTACTGACGTGGGAAGACTCAGTATCTCTGTGCGGAATTCCTGATGACCAGATCCTATTGGTTTGCTATCTTGGATTGGCTATCGGGCTTGCTTTTCCTTTCCTCTTCTCACCCACTTGCTCTGGCTTCTGAACATCCCTTGCAATGTTTCTGGTCACACCTGGGCCTCCAGAAAGAGCTGCAGACATTGATTGGGTGCCCTTGAATCTCCAAGTCTGAAGTTTTTTTCCCTTCAGCATCATTTCTTACTCTTCCCCTCCATCCATCCTTTCCTCAGGTCAAAGTGGCTGCCTTCCATTTTTCTTGATCAAATGCACCTCTGCTTTTCCACTTCATGGGCTTGCTCAACTCTTCCTGTGGGAGTATGAAAACCCCTTAGGGGTCCTAAGTCAGCCCTGATGACTTGAACCTTAACTTATTTGTGAAATCTGAAAGCCCTTGGAGAGGCAAGAGTGATTGCCATCATGTATGGATAAGAACTCCTGGCAGCTGGGTGATTCCACTCAGTAAACAGCATCAACCAAGGACTTTGAAATTCTGAGGATAAAACACTGTTTTAGAGTGACTTGTCTCTAGGGAGCTAGTGTATGTGTTGTTTGCTGTAAATCTTGCCTTTTTTGACATCTTTTACTCCTCATATCAACTTTTTTCCTTATTTAGGACAAATTTCTTAACTAGCTATTACCCATTCCTGTCCTAATCTCATGTATGTTTTAGCTCTGGGACATAGACTCCCAAGATGTGAGTGAGCATTTGGGATGCCATGGGTGGTGGTTTCCTTCTGCACTGAGTTGGTGTTCTTGTTCGGTACCATTAAGTCAGTTACAACTCTTAACGATTCCATGTACAACAGAAAGAAACACTGCTCAGTCCTGCATCATCTTCGCAATTTTTGTTATGCTTGAGCCCATTGGTGCTCTTACTGTACCAATCTATCTCGTTGGGGGGTCTGCCTCTTTTTTTTTTTTTTTTATAACCTTTCACTTTGATGTCCTTCTCCAGGGACTGGTCCCTCCTGATAATGTGTCTGAAATATGAGAGATGTAGTCTAGGTGTCCTTGCTTCTAAGAAGAATTCTGGTTGTATTTCACCCAACAGATTTGTTTGTTCTTCTGGAAGTTCATAGTTCATTCAATATTCTTCTCCAGCACCTGAACTCAAATGATCAATTCTTATGCAGTCTTCCTTATTCAGTGTCTAACTTTCACATGAACAGGAGGCAATTGAAAATACCATGGCTTGAGTCAGGCATACCTTAATCCTTAAGCTGATCTTTTTGTTCTTCAGCATTTTAAAGAGATCTTGAGAAGCACATTTGCCTAACACAATATGTCATTTGTTTCTTGACTGCTTGAGTGTGGATCCAAACAAAAAGAAGTTTTTGATAGTCACGATGCTATTTTTTTGGTCCAGTTGTGAGGACTTTTGTTTTCTTTATATTGATGTACAATGAATACGGAAGACTGTGGTCTTTGATCTTCTTCAGTAAGTATTTTAAGTTCTCTTCGCTTCCAGCAAGCTTGATTGTATTGTTTACATGTCACAGGTTGGTAATGAGTCTTCCTTCAATCCTGATGCTACATTCTTCTTCATTTAATGCAGCTTTTTGGGTTATTTGCTTAGCATACAGATTGACTTAGTATGGTAAAAGAGTACAACCCTGGTATGCACCTTTCCTGATTTTAAACCATTCATTATCCCCTTGTTCTTTTCTAACAATTGCCTCTTGGTCTATGTACAGGTTCCTCATGAGAACAAGTGTTCCAGAATACCCTTTCTTGGCAATCTTATCCATAACTTGTCATGATTCACACTGTTGAAAGCCTTTGCATAGTCAATAAAGCACAGTTAAAACATATTTATGATATTCTCTGCTTTCAGCCAAGATCCATCCGACACCAGTGATGATATTCCTAGTTCCCCATCCTTTTCGGAATCTGGCTTGAATTTCTGGAAGTTCCCTGTTGATGTACTGTTGCAGTTGTTTTTGAATTATCTTTAGCAAAATTTTACTTGCATGTGATATTAATGGTATTTTTTGATGAGTTCTGCATTGCATTTGGGTCACCTCTCTTTAGAATGGTCACAAATAATGCTTCCAATTGTTTGGCCAGGTAGCTGTCTTCCAAATTTCTTGTCATAGATGACTGAACACCTCCAGTGCTGTATCAGTTTGTTGAAAGATTTCAATTTATATTCCTTCAATTTTTATAGCCTTATTTTCGCCAATGCCTTCAGTACAACTTATACTTCTTTCTTCAGTACTGTTGGTTCTTGATCGTATATATACTACCTTTTGAAATGGTTGAACATAGACCATTTAATTTTGGTACAGTTGACTATGTATTCCTTCCTTCTTGTTTTAATGCTTTCTGCATCAGTCAATATTTTTTCCCATAGAATCCTTCAGTATTGTAAGTTGAGACTTGAATTTTTTCCTCAGTTCTTTCAGCCTGAGCAATGCTGAGCATGTTCTTCCCTTTTGCTTTTCTAACTCCAAGTCTTTGTACATTGCATTATAATACTTGACTTTGTCTTCTAGAACTGCCCTTTGAAATTTTCTGTTTAGCTCTTTTATTTCCTCTTTATTCCATTCACTTTAGCAACTCTATGCTGGAGAGCAAGTTTCACAGGCTCTTCTGACATCCATTTTTGTCTTAATTATTTTCTGTCTTTTTAATGACCTTTGACTTTCTTTCTATATGATGTTCTTGATGTCATCCCACAACTCATCAGTGTTTAATTCATCAAATCTCATCTTGAGATGGTCTCTAAATTCAGATGGGATATATTCAAGGTCACTGTTTTATTCTCATGGACTTGTTTTCATTGTCTTCAGCTTCAGCTTGAAATTGCATATAAGCAATTGATGGTCTGTTCCATCGTCTGCCTCTGACCTCAGTTTGGCTGATGATATGGTGCTTTTTCACCATCTGTTCCCACAGATGTAGTTAGTTTGATTTCTTTGTATTCTATTTGGTGAGGTCCACGTGAGAAGTCACCATTTATGTTGTTTAAAAAAGTATTTGCAATGAATAAGTCATTGGTCTTGAAAATTTTATCATGCTTCCAGCATCATTTCTATCACTAAGGTCATATTTTCCAACAATTGATCCTTTCTTTTTGAGTCTACCCCTTGCATTCCAATCACCAGTAATTATCAATGCATCCTGATTGCATATTTGATCAATTTCAGGCTGAAGAAGTTGGTAGAATTCTTCAATTACATCACCACTGGCTTTAGTTGTTGGTGTGTAAATTTGAATAATATTGGTATTACCTGATCTTCTTTGTAGATGTATGGATCTTATCACAGACAGTGTTGTACTTCAAGACAGATTTTGAAATGTTTTTTTTTTTTTTATGATGAATGCTTCACCATTCCTCTTGAATTTATCATTCCTGACATAGTAAACCATATAATTGTCATATTCAGAATAGCCCATACTAGTCCATTTCAGTTCAATGCTTAGGATATTGACGTTTATGAGTTCCATTTCCTTTCTCACAACTTCTGATTTTCCTAGATTCATACTTTGTACATTCTGTGTTCTGATTATTAATAGATATTTGCAGCTGTTTCTCCTTATTTTGATAATTGCCCTGTCAGCTAATGAAGGTCCTGAAAGCTTTACTCATTTCGGGTCATCAGCATTAACTCTATTTTGAGGAGGCAGCTGTTTCCCAGTTGTATTGTGAGTGCCTTCCAACCAGAGGGGCTCATCTTCTGACATTATAGCTAACAATATTATGGTACTATTCATAATATTTTCATCTTCTGGCACTCTATCTGACAGCGTTCCACTGCTACTCACAGATGTACAGTGGTTCAATATTCAGAGGTAGTTCTCCTCTCCTTCTTACTAATCTAAGTCTGGATGCTCTGCTGAAAGTTGTCCACCATGGGTGACCCTGCTGGTATTTCAAATAATGGTGGCATCGCTTCCAGCATCCCAGCAACATGCAAACCACCACAATACAACAAACAGACAGACAGGTGGTGGGAGTTGGAGTAGTAAACTACAATATTGACTTTTTTTGAAAGCATCATCTATCACATAATGATGTTGATCCATTATAGACATTAATCACAGAGATGTGCAATTGAGGAACTAATAATGCCCAGGATAGGAGAGAACTTCAGACTGTGAGCTGATTTAGTAGCTAATTTCAAACTCTCCTTCAGACTTCTGACAGTGTCCTTGCCCTCTTCCCTGATGACGTCCTGGGGACAGTAGATGTTCTCTTTCTCCCTGCATCTCTCCCTATGTCTCTCATGAGTCTCATGAGTGGTATTTCTGTTTCTGTCTGCACATCTCCATGTTCTCCTTTCTTCACAGTCCTGGAATGGTACTGTAGGATCAGCACTGGACTGCTAACCTCAAGTGGTTTCAACCTACCAGCTTGTCTACGAAAATCCTATACAGAGTAGCTATGAATCAGAACTGACTCGATGACACTTAACAACAATGACAATTCACCTTCCTCATAAAATGTATTTTCTGTTCCCACATGACTGAAGCTTATACGGGGCTTTGGCTTATGTGGACTTGTCCATGTTGTTGTTGTTGTTGTTAAGTGCTGCTGAGTCAGTTGCTTATTCTATAGTACCAGGACCATCTCTTGGCATTTTCTGTTTCAGATCCTGAGATAGCGATTATTTTGGCTAGCCTATAGTTATAGATCATCAATTGTTGATTTTTGCTTTGTTGTTGTCCTTGGCCCAGTCACCTGGAACCAGAGCAGGTGGACAAGTGGCACCAAACCCAGCTACTTCCGTTTGGTATTGTGAGTGTGATGACTTTCAGACACTAAGCAGCTATTGGGTACTGGCTACATCGTTAGGCACAGGAGGGGAAATGAGGATTTTGCCCTCATGACTTCATTTTTCTATCAGAGGAATTAGACATTTACATGAATTTGCAAATACCTGCCATTCAAGAAAGAATGTGTTCCACCTGTCTTGGCATATGTGGTAGGCAGTGTCTAAGGTGGCTCCCAATGATCCTTGCCCACTGGTTTTAATGCCTTTGTGTAATCCCCTCTCTTGAGGCTAGGCTGGACCTCTTGACTTGCTTCTAGTGAATGTTGTTGTTGTTATGTGCTGTGGAGTTGATACTGACTCATAGCGACCCTTACAGTGTTTCTGAGGCTGTAAATCTTTACAGGAGCAGAAAGCCTCATCTTTCTCCCGCGCAACAGCTGGTAGTTTCGAACTGCTGACCTTGCACTTCACAGCCGATTCGTAACCACTATGCTACTAGAGCTCCTTATAGACTGTGTCAAAAGTGATGAAATATCACTGCCGGGATTATTTGATAGAATATTACGACTTCCATCCTGGGTACCTTCTCTCTCTTTCTCTCTCTTAGTTTCTCTGTTTCAGTCTTTGCTCTGGAGGAAGCAAAATGCCATGTTACGAGCTGCCCTACAGGGAGGCTCAAAGGGCAAGAAAATGAGGTCTCAATCTCAGGCCAATAGCCAGAGAGCTTCTGAGGCCTGCTAACTGTTGCGGGAGTGAAGTTTGGAAGTGGATCGTGACTCACTTGAATCTTAAGATGATTGCAGCCCCAGCTGACATCTTGATTACGGCCTTGTGAGCAGAGGCCTCCAGCTAAGCTGTGTCTGCGTTGTCTCAGAAGCTGTGAGATAATACATGTTTGTTGTTATAAATTGCTAAGTGTGGGGCGAACTTGTCATGAAGCAATAGATAACTACTATAGGAGATAGAAGCATAAAGCTGTGGGAATACAATGGCAAGCTCACCTTTGGTTAAGACACTTGGGGAAAGCTTTGAGAAGGATGCAGCAATTGAGCAAGGCCTACTCTTTTTCTAGAGAGGTCTCTTCTAAAAGGTGGACAATATGCACATGACAGTGGGCAAGCAGCCCATCTGGTAGCCCTGCTTTCCAAGGTGGGTCGCATGAAAGATGGCCTTTCCGTACCTCCAAATATTCTGCTGAGGAAAGGCAGGGCCTGCTATTTCCTGAGCCCTCGTTTGATGAAGGTTGGGTTTCTTAGGCCTTGGTGGCCTCCATCCACAATACTGCCGACTATGTGAGATGCTTGCCACACCTCATACACTGACTAGAGAACAACAATTTGGGTCCATAGGCCTGGCCAACCACTGTCTCCTTAGACTTGTGGGTTTTCTGAAAGCCTGTCCAGGGGCATGTTCTCACCAACTCGGTAGTGGGCTTTTCCCAACTCAGTGGCTTTTCCATAAAGAGCCCACCTCAGCCTGGGAAAGACTCTGAAGACCCAGGTTAAAATCTTGTTTCTCTATGTTACTGATGCCTTATGTAAGACAAGTGTCTTCTCTGGGACCTGTTTTTCTTTCTTCTTTTTATTACGGAAAATTTCAAATACGATACAAAAGCAGGGAGACTCACATAATAAACCCCCATGCACTAGCATAAAGCATTCCCAGCTTCAGTCATCACCAGTGCATGGTCTATCTTATGTCATCTCTACTGCCATCCCACATTCTCCCCCATCCTGGATTGTTTTGAAGCAGATCTCAGATGTCATATTATTATTTTATTCTTAAATACTTTGATAAGTATTTTTGACAGCTAACTGCTTTTTCGTACATCAACGCAATGTCTTTATCATATTTAACAAAATTAATAATAATTCCTTATTATTCTCTAATATCCAAGCAGGGCTCACATTCTTCAGTTGTCTCAGAACTGTGTTTTTGTAGATTTACTTAAATCAAGACCCAGGAAAGTTCTGCAAGTTTCATTTGGTTGACTCTTGAGTCTTTCTCTTTAATTTAACTTTTTTCATTTTTGAGATAATTGTAGATTCATATGCAATTCTATGAAATAATACTGAGACACCCTTTCCCCAATTTTCCCCACTAGTTGTTGTTGTTGTTAGGTGCCATCAAGTTGGTACTGACCCATAGTGACTTTGTGCACAGCAGAACAAAACACTGCCCAATCCTGGGCCAACCTCACTATTGTTGCCACGGTTGAGTCCATCGATGCTGCCACTTGGCCCGTCCATCTCATTGGGGTTCTTCCTCTTTTTCTCTGACCCTCTATCTTACCAAACATGATATCCTTCTCCAGCGACTGCTCCCTCTTGACAATATGTCCATAGTAGCATCTTGCAAACTGCAGTATAAATTCACAGCCTGGATATTGACATT
Source organism: Chrysochloris asiatica (assembly GCF_000296735.1). NCBI lineage: Eukaryota > Metazoa > Chordata > Mammalia > Afrosoricida > Chrysochloridae > Chrysochloris > Chrysochloris asiatica. The sequence goes on from NW_006408742.1 coordinate 105,636, forward strand.
GATGCAGGCGAGACACACGGCATTTCCTTTATCACAGGGACCCTTCCTGTCACCCTGCCCTAACCCATCACAACCACCAATCTTTTCACCATTTTTGGAACTTTGACATTTTAGGAATGTTGCACAAATGGAATCATAAAGTATATAACCCTTTGTAACAAAATTTTTCACTTGATGTAATTCTCTGCAGTTACAAAGTTTTGGTGTATCAATCACTTGTTCCTTTTTATTGCTGAATAGTATTCTAGGTTATGGATATACCACAGTTTGACTGATCGTTGACCAATTTAAAGACATCTGGGCTGTTTCCAGTTTGGGGCTATTTTGAATAAAGCCGCTGTGAAAATTTGTGTGTAAACTTTTAGGTGAATCTAAGTGTTTATTTCTCTGGGATAAATGTCTGAAAGTACAGTTCAGTTGGTGGGTTCTATGGTAAGTGCTCTTAGAAAAAATTGCCACAGGATTTTTCCAGACTGGCTGTACCATTTAACATTCCCACCAGCGATGGCTGAGTATGTCTTGAGGCTCATTTAACCTCTAGGTTCTCTCTCTGTCTGCTCTGTTTCCTGACCTACCAATTAGAATAAAAACTTTTGCTCTGATTATTTTGCATGGTTGAGATGGTACATCTGAAACTGCTTTATAGACTTCCTAATTGGGATTATCAGTGCTTTCCATTTGTGGGAGTATTTGAAAACGGTATCTCAGAATCTTAAGTACTGTAGACATTTATTAAGTATCATTTAAAGACATTAAAAAACCCTGCATTTACTAGTCTGGCTGGATTCTGTGGAGTAGCGGGGGGCATGAGGCTGCTGTCAGGCTAGGTTCAGCGTGGCTATTAAAGGTCTTTGGGGGCAAGAGAGGAGATCTGGTGACACAGTGGTCAAATGCTCATCTGTTAATTGGAAGATTTGAACCTACCAGCCACTCTTACTTCCATAAAGATTACAACCTATTATAGTCACTGCTGAGTCCGAATTGTTAATTGAAAACATGAGTTTTAAAATTTCTTTATGGCAGGAGTGAGACAGTAGGTTGCCTGAGCAGTCTGTGAAGCTATAGTCCTTACCCACAGACCAGGCCCAGACAGATACCAGTCATGACAAGTCTGTTTGGTAAGAATGGTTCTTGTTCACCAGCATCCTGACCAGAACCTGGAGGTATGACTATGTGTATATGAGTGTTCCTTAGGATTGTCACAACAAATTACCACCATCTAATGTGGTTGTGAAGTGCCGTCGAGTCAATTCCGACCCATAGCGACCCTATATAGGGTTTCCAAGGAGCAGCTGGTGAGCTTGAACCACTGACCTTGCAGTTCAAACGGCTTTGCAGTCTGTCACATTAACCCACAGTGCCACCACACCACCATCTAGACATCTTAAAACAACAGAAAAATGTCTTTTCTGAAAGTTCTGGAGGCTAGAAGTCTGAAATCAAGGTGTTGGCAGCCCATGCTCCCTCTAAAGGCTCCAGGGAAGTTTCTTCTTAACCTCTTCCTAGCTTCTGGTGGTTGCCAGTAATCCTTAGTGCTTCTTGGTTGTAGATACATCACTTCAGTCTCAGCCTCTGCCATCACATGACCTTCCTCCTATGCATCTACGTCTCCTCATCTGCTTAAAAGGGCACCCATCACATTCGATTGTTGTTGTTGTGAAGGACCATTGAGTTGGTTTCAACTCAGAATGACCCTGTATAGGGTTTCTGAGGAGCAGCTGGTAGGTATGAACCACCAACCTTGAGGTTAGCAGTCCTGTGCTTATCCTACAGCACCACACGAGGAATCCATATTAGAATGAGGCCCCCCTAATCCAGTATGATAGCATTTAACAATCCCATCCACAATCCAGTGTGATCTCACCATAATTCTAAATAAGATCACATTCATAAGTACTAGGGGTTAACACTTGAACGTATCTTTTATGGGACACAGTTCAACCCATAATGGGGAGTGGGGAGAAATGGTAGCTGACTTTTCAGTCAGTGATCAACACCAGGTTTATGTAAGATAATGTCTCACCCCTTTGCCCCTAGATTCTCAACTCTGTAGATAGGTTCTGCACTTAATTTTTTTTCACTTAACAATCTCTCTCTCTCTCTCTCTTTTTTTTTTAAACAAACAAGTTTTAATTGTGATTTCAGTGAAGGTGTATACACAGATCATTAGTTTTACATTCACTGAATCATGCACTTCGTTTCATCTCAGTGATTGCAATCCCCTCCATGTAACAATAGTTATTCCACTTCCTCCTCCCTTTAACCATCTATCTTGATGATTGTTCCAAAGCAGTGTGTTTAGGGGGATGCCTCATTCCTTTTTTTCAAATTGTGGTACAAATATAGTTTGTTTGTTTTTTTAATTATTATTATTTTAATGTTTTATTGTGAACTATGTGATAGTTTACATGGGAGAACATTGGTTTTACATTCATTCTATCGTATATCATCTCATTGCCATGGTTACAATCCCCTCCATGCAATCCTTCCCCCATGCCCCCCAGGTCTTCAGCACACAGTCACTCTCCCTCTCTGGATCTAAAGTCTCCAGCTGCTCCATTGCTCCATGTCATCATCTCTGGCTCCATTTCAGGCATCACTGCATCGCTGGGTAGGGTCCCGCTCTCTGCTCTTCTCCCTTGATGGTCCTAGGGACCTCCGCTCCTAGACTGAAAAGTCAATCACTCCCGTTCTTGCTATAAAATGTCTACCTTTACATTTCTGACCCTCACAATCAGTCCTGATAACAATTATTCACTATTGTATCACAAGAGACCCATCTGCATTTCATTGCATCAGCCCTGGCTAGTCAGATAGAATACTACTCACTGGAGATTCTACCTTCTTCAAGGCCCTCTGGATCTAGGTTCCCTCTTGAAAGCTTGTAAGCCACTCACTTCTTGCCTTTGTAGCCCCCAGCCCCCCATTTTGGGTAGCCAATGTCCAGGTTGCCCATCCCTGTCTACTCTGTGTGTGGAGGGGGTGGGAATGATTCTTGCTGTAAGGGCACAAATATAGTTTTGCGTGTCCAATTAATGACATGAATTGCATTCACCATGTTGTACAACTGTCACAACTATCCATTTCCAAAGTTTTCCATTGGAAACTTAGTACCCCTTAAGCAATATACCCCCCACTTTTCTCCGTCCTCTTGCTTCTAGTAGTGATGGAATAACTTTGGTTTCTCTGTATTTGTGTGTCCTAGATATTTTATATAAGTAGGGTCATGATTAAGGATCTCTGATAGCATAGTGGTTACGAGTTGGGCTGCTAGTCTCACGGTTAGCAGTTCAAACCTACCAGCAATTCCATGGGAGAAAGATGAGGCTCTCTGCTCTCACAAAGATTTACAGGCTTGGAACCCCTATACAGGGTCACTATGAGCCAGAACTGACTCCACAGCACTTCACCACCACCACCACCACCAGGGTCATGATGGTTTTTGCCCTTTAGTGACTAACTCAGCATAATGCTTCTAAGATTCACTTCTCCTTATAGCTGAGAATATTCCATTCTATGGATATACTATATTTTGTTTATCCATTCATGCTCCTTATTCTTTTTATAAGCTACAGAGTAATTTTATAGGCTGCAGAATACTGTTGTATAATTTATCTAATTAATCCCTTGTGGATAGATTATTGACTTGTTTTTTTGTCCTTAAAGACAATGAATGCTATAGTTATTATCTTGTTCATAAGTGATTTTACACACATGCAGTAAATTGTTGGAGAGATTCCTAGAAGTGAAATTGCTGTGTCAAAGGTGTGTGCATTAAAAATTTGATAGATGTTCTCAAATTACCCTCTATAGTGTTTATACCAGCTTACACTTTCATCAGTAATGAATGAGATTGTTTCCCTACTCAGAATATAAGCAACTTAGAATATAAGCAACTCAGAATATAAGCAAGCTGTTCAATCTTTGCCAGTTTAGTCGGTGAAAATTGTATTAGTAGAATATTAATTTTTCTTATTTTGAGTGAAATTGAGCATCCTTTCATAAGATGTTGTTGTTATGTGCCGTGGAGTCGGTCCCGACTCATAGCCACCCTGTACAGGGTTTCCGAGGCTGTAAGTCTTTACGGGAGCAGAAAGCATGAATTTCTTTTTCTGTGAATTATCTATCAAGCCCATTGTTTTTCAGTAGGCTGTTGATTTTTTTCATACTGACTTCAAGGAGCTCATTATTTATTAAGGAAATTGAGTATTTTTGTTCCAGATGCATCTTCAGTGCAAAAAGATATTTATCTTTTCCATCTGTTTTTTTCCCTATGGATATTTGAAAACCACCACCATCAACAAAAATAGCCCTATAACTGTGTTATCTGATATATTAATCTTTTGTGACTTTGTTTATCAGCCCTAGAAAGACCTCTTTGACTCCAAGTTTATAAAAAAATGAATGTTATCCCATCATTTCTGACGAAGCTTTCTGTAAATTGTAGTGAGTTAACATAAACATAAACTATTATTATCCATAAACGTAGTCCTTGCCTTCTTGCCTCTCTGAATTCATCAAAAGTAACTTTTCTTTTGAGGTTAGTGTCTCTTGATCCAGAAGATTGGAAGCTATGCATCTGATCATCTCAAGATGTTCTGCTATCTTGGGCTTGTGGATCCAAACATAATAGTGTTTCAAGATTTCTAGGTGTTTACCTTTGGGGACTACTTATAGACATGTCAGTCTATACATGAGGATGTGAAAGCTGAAGACATCTGAGAAAAGATGGACAGGATGGTGGATTTGAACCACTGACCTTGCAGTTAGCAGTTCAGTGCTTATCCTATAGTGCCACCAGAGCTTGACTGTTTAGGAGGCTGGAAGTCCAAATTCAGTCTGCCAGCTCTAGGAAAAGGCTTTCTCTCTCTGTTGGTTCTAAAGAAAAGTTCCTGTCTCCTTTCAGCCTCTGTAGATCTAGCATTCCTTTTAGATTTCTATGTGTCTTGGCAGCAATCTTCCCCTAGGTCTAGAAGTTTCACAGCGCTGGGACCCCAGGTCCAAAGGAGACATTCCACTCTCACCTCTTCTTAGTGCTAGTAGGTAGTGGCACCCATCCGTACTCCTCTTCCTGGTTTATCACATCACAAGGATATAATTGTTGTTTTACATAATTACATAACTGCCAAACCATTGAGAATCATGGCCCAGCCAAGCTGACACATATTTTTTGTTGTTATTGTAAAAGTGCCATTGAGTTGGTTCCAACCCATAGCAGCCCTGTATAGGGTTTCTGAGGAGTGGCTGGTGAGCTTGAACTGCCAACCTTGCAGTTCAAACCAACTTTGCAATCCAGCACAACAATCCACAGTGCCACACTAGGACTAGGACTCTGACACATATTTCAATCCATGAATGTCTAGAAAGCCACCACACCATCTCCTGCTAGTGTCTGGGTTCTGCTGCCTCCTGTCTCACCATCACTCACCATCTCAGCAAGATGCAAAAGCTCTTTATCCCCTGGACTGAGGAAGCTTCTAGCACAGGGGTTCCACTGCTGGGTCTTCTTTATTGGTTGTTGCAAAATCCCCTTTTCTGCATCTGGAATGGTTCATTTGCAATCTAGCAGTGTGGCAAAACTAAGCTTTGCTAGAGTTCTACAAACACTTAACTTGCATGGTACCAACTCCACAAGAGTTTCGATGTACTTTATTTACATTATTAGCAAGCTATCCAATTCCCTTGGTGGACCACAAACACATTACATTTATGTTGTTGTTGTTAAGGGCCATCAAGTTGGTTCTGACCCTATGTAAGTTTCCAAGGAGCGGCTGGTGAGGTTGAACCACTGGCCTTGTTGTTCATACCGACCTTGTAGTCCAGTGGGTTATCCCACAGCCTCACACATTTGCATCGTCCCAGACATTTATTTGGTGAAAGTTACAAAGACTATAGCTAGAAGGACCACCCTAAGTAATTTACTGTACTACAGGGTCTGATAGCTTGACTAGTTAGGTCATGTGATGGTCCCTGAGAGGGGTCATTTGGAGGAGTCAGTAGGAATAGTCATTCTGCCTTAGGTAGCCCAAAGTGTGGGAAGCCAGTAGGGTGAACCCAGGATTCTTGTCTAAGAACTCAAGCACAGTTTCTGAGTCCAGAGAGGCAGAATGGGATCATCGTCATGGAGTGGCATCAAGACAGGACTTGGGGCAAAGTGAGTATAGAATTCAAGAGGAAGTTCTGGGACTAGTGGGCGCTTGCTTTTGTGGGTCCATGACTTCAGATTGTGTTAGATGGTTTAAAAGCAGAGTGGTGGGTTGGGATGGACTCCAAAAGGTAGGGAGCTGTTAGGAATGTCCCAGCAACGTGTGGGTAAAGGTGTGCCCTGAGGACTTCAGGAAGTACAGAACTTTTCTCTCTGCAGGAACTGAGAGCTCTTGTCAGCATGTGCTCTTGGGAAATCCTGACCTCATTGAGCCACATGATTTGAAAGAGTATTGGATCCAGTGCCCTCTTTACAGAGGAACCCCAAAGTCGGGGACATCGTGTAAGATGCTGTAAGAGATGTTTGTGACCATCCAGGCCAGTGCTCTTAACAAGAGGGCACATCAGAATCACTAAATACTCTTTGCCTGGGTTCCAGAATGAGAGATTTTTTTTAAATGGAGGTAGAATTTATGTACAGTGAAAATGGAAATCAGTAGATTTGAGTTGGGCCTGGAAAAGGCTATTTAAAAAAAGAACCCAGAATAAGTTTGTTGTTGTTGTTGTTATGTGCCTTGAAGTCGGTTCCGATTCACATGACCCTGTACAGGATTTCCAAGGCTGTAAATCTTTACGGGAGCAGAAAGCCTCATCTTTCTCCCATGGAACAGCTGGTAGTTTTGAACTGCTGACCATGAGATTAGCAGCCCGATTCGTTGATGTACAACCTTCAACTGAGAATCTTTGTTCTCTTTCTCCCTAAGTTTTAGTGATGGGAGAACCTGAGGCTCAGAGGTGATTAGTTGTGGTACACAAGATCAAATTGGACCTGGAGTTTGTTGGGTCCTGAACCAGACCCGTTTTCTTTCCAGGAAGTGACTGTGCTATCCTTAAACTACTGAGTGATTCATGAAACCAGAATAGGACCGGGCTTTTGACAACTTCTACCCTCCCCAATTTAGACAGCTGTTTCCAGATTAAATGCATGTTGCCGCACAGCCACAGATTTCTGCCTTACAGAGTCCATGAGGATGCTCAGTTGAGTGAACTGATTGTTGACCATTGAGCCTTGCCTGAGAGGAGCCAAGTTAGCAATGGTGAAAGGCAAGTTCTCCATCCTGTTGCAGGTCTCTTGATAAGTTCTAAGTAAAGCATTTTCCAGGCTTGGTTTGAGAGCAGATTTGGAGTTCCACTACCACTGTTTCCAGTGTCACTGAATTGTGCTGTGTCTTTTCATGAGTGGTCTTCTTTGATCCACCTTTGCGAATGGATATAGTCATTTATCCCATTTTACAGATAAAGACCTGGGAGTCCCTGGGTGGTGCAGATGGTTTAGTGTTCAACTATTAGACAAAAAGTTGGTGGTTCAAACCTACCCAGAGGCACCTGGGAGAAAGGTCTGGCAATCCGCCTTTGAAAGGTCACAGCCATGAGAACTCTATAGAATAGTCTACTTTGCACAAATGGGTTTGCTGTGAGTTGGAATCAATGTAAGGGCAACTAACAATAATAGCAGACATGAGAAAGCAGCTTAAGTGACATGGCCAAGGGTACCCAGCTGGCCAGGTTCGAGTTCAAGTCCAAGCTGAATGACTTCAGGACCTGAGATCCTACTAGACTGCTCCACAGCTTTCCTTCTAGAGGATTCAATCTGAAAGACTCTTTTGGGAAATGTGGGAAGTCGTGATGGGAAAATATATAGAAACAGTGCTTGCTCCCTTTCTTGGTGAAGAACTATAGTATGAAAATCTGTTTAACTTTCAGTAATCAGCAGTACCCAGATTCATTTGACTATCAGCTTTGCCACTTACTAGCTGTAAATAATAGTATCTACCTTGTGAGGTTGTCAGGATGAATTGAATTAATATGTGTGAATTGCGTAGAATGATACTTGGCACATAGTGTAAGTGGTCACTATTATTGCCCTATCACTATGGCCTGGTTTGGGATATCTCTACAATCCAGTTCTGCCCAGGGTAGTGATGTTTCAGTGATAGAATTTTTGTCTTCTGTACAAGAGATGTGGGTTTCCTTTCCAGCCAGTGTACCTTATGTATCACGACCGCCATCTGTCAGTGCATGCTTGTGTGCTGCTGTGATGATGAGTAGACTTCAGGGGCACTTCCAGACCAAGACAGGTTAGGGAGAAAGTCTTGATAATTTACTTCTGAAAATCAGCCACTGAAAACCCTGTGGATTGCCAAGGTCCAGTTTTACCATGAATTGGGGGCTGACTTGACAGCAACATTGGTAAGAATACCTTCTTCTGGAACGTGAACTTTCCAGGCTGAGATGTCTGGGCAGTTTGTCCCTGAGGGACTCTTTTCCAGAAGTCAGGAGTGGGAAGTGAAGTTCTTTGCACGAGTCTCCTCTTTGAGTCTCTTTAGAATTGCTCCTCCTTTGTATGAATCACCTGTGCCAAGTATTATCTCCTGAGTTTCCTTCCTTCCCTTCCCAACCATAACTCTGGGATGTTTTCCTCAACAGTTGCTCCACAGTCAGGAAATGCAGCTTACTTTTTAACAATCCAAGCCAGAGAGAATGGAGGAAGCCTGACATACAGTATGTTCTCAAACCCCAGTTTAATGGTTATTACATGATCCTCCATTCTGTATTTGTTACAGTTTGGCTGGTCTGATTTTATGGGTAAAGGACTAGTGAGAGTAAAGCTGGTTTAAGGCTAGGCTTATCTCTCCAAATTGTGCAGAAGGTAACTGGGGGTAAGGCAGTGCAGGCCTCATTCTAGTCTTGTGTCTTCAGGATCTTTGGGGTAAGCCTTGAAGTTTGTTTTTCTATAAGCACCTTATCTGGGTTGGAAGAGTATCGTAGTATCTTAGACCTGGTGTTGCTGTGATTAAAACAAACGGGTGACTTTAGAGAATAGAAATATATTTTCTCACAGTTCAGAAGGCTAGAAATCTGAATTCAGGTTGTAGATTTCATGGGAGATTCTTTGTCGGCAGCCTCAGGCATTTCTGGACTGTCTTTGTTGTCTCTGGTCCTCCTTGCATTGTCTTCCACACAGCATCCGTACTTGTAAGGGATGTCTTTTCATAACTCATAAGTGATAAGATTTAGGACCCATCCTACTCTGAAATGACATCATTAGCAAAACAACAGAGAAACCCTATTTCCAAGCAGAGTCACATCCACAGGTGTAGATGCCAAGACTTCAGCATAACGTGTGGAGGACACTATTCAGTCCGTCACAGAGAGTGTATGAGGCCAAGTGCACAGCGTTTCTGTGTGCCAAGTGCTGATGGGAGACAGATACGAAAGATCAGGACTGGATTTACAGTGTGGAGGTCACTGGTGACCTTGAGGAGCAGCTCATTGTCCAGTGGAAGCCTGAGCGAAGTGGATATAGAATTGGTTCCTTTCTTATAGGACCTTTCATTTGTTCAGATTGCTTCAGCTTTTGCATTGAGAGATTATACTTGTGAACACACGTCTTCAGGTATGCAGATTTCTTTCCGAGTATTATTTCCCAAAGATAATTACCAGAAGAAGATACTCAATCAAAATCATTTTCATTTGATGCCATGAATATTTGATTCTCAGTCTTTCCTGTGCAGATTCCCTAAAACAACTTGAAATAGCAGAGCATTGTTTTGTTGTCAATAAATACACTGGATGAAAATCGAGACTAGCTGTTATTGTTTTAAGTTAAAAGCTAATTAAACTGTGGAAACTCATTGCCAATTCAGTAACAGGAGGTGCAGAAAATAACTTCCTCATTGCATATTGATTTTTCAGCCCAGGGTGGCCATGTGGTGAGGTATTAAGCCGACACCAGTGTTTTAATAGAACAAAGCAGTTCCAATGCAAAAGATTGTCCTTCTGCTAACTCCTCAGCTCATCCTCAACTGTACTGCTGCTGGCTTTTAATATCCATGAATTGACAATCAATGACTTGAAATTATAGCCAATTTAGTCTTGTCTCATCCCATGTACCTCATGAGTTTAGCATTTTAGTTCCTGCAAAGCAGTTTATAATAACCCCCTTTCCTGTCGGATGTGACTCTTAAATTTTGCTTTACACAATTGGGTCCCAACTCTTAATGTAGTGATGAAATTATGAAAAAAAAAAAAAAAATGAAGCCAAGGATTTATTTGGATTTGAAAGCAGAAAACAGATCCCTCATCCATCCCTTGTGTTTCCCTGGCAGGCCTGACTCATCACTGTGGTTTCTTCCTCAGTCTGGTCTGCCAGTGTTATAACTCTTGCTTGTTCTTTTATTTATTTTTTTTTTTTCATAAGATGTGCTCCTGTAAGATGGAAGGACTAGTTCTCAGACCTCTGTGAGCACATCTGTTGCTCCATGGGGAGTGTTTGTGTGTGCTGTTGGCTGGTTGTCTATCTGTCATGCTGGTGAGGAGGGAGAGGAAACCAGGGCCCTATGTGTGTTGTGGGGAATGAGGTAGGGTGAGTGGTATGAGGTTAGGATGCTCCTAGCCCAGGGCCAGCTTCCCTGCTGAGAGATTGCTAGTTTAGGCCAGTTTTAGTATCTAGAGCTGTAATATGGTAGTTACTAGATGTATTAAAAGTACTTTATCTAAAAGCAGATTTTTGTTGTTGTTGTTAAATGCCTTGGAGTTGGTTCCAACTCACAGCAACCCTGTATAGGGTTTCTGAGGAGTGGCTGGTGGGTTTAAACTGCCAACTTTGCAGTTAGAAGTCCAGTGCTTATACTACAGTGCCATACCAGGACTCCTAACAGCAAATGTTGTTGTTGTTGTTGTTAAACCCCGTATGGGGCTTCTGAGGAGCAGCTGGTAAATCATTGTTGTTAAGTGCTGTTGAGTCGGCTCCAACTCATAGTGACCCTATATGGGGTTTCCGAGGAGGGGCTGGTGAGCTTGAATCACTGACCTTGCATTTCAAACCATAGGAGATAAAAAATATGTAATTGCTCAGTCAGATTATTCTTGGAACTATCTAGATCCCTGGGGAAACATTGGCTATAGTTCAGGTGTTCAGTAGCCAGTTGGGACTAGTAACTGCTACTGCATTGGACAGTGCAGACATTGTCCGTTTCCATCACTGCAGAAAGTCCTATTGGACAGCACGGGTCTAGAAGCCTTGGCTGCCCCTGAGTGGTTTGAGAGGCCAACATTCAGGTTACTTGTTTGTGGTTTGTTGTGGTTAAGTGCTGTCGAGTTGGTTGTGACCCATAATGACCCTGTATAGAAGTTCCGAGGAGTGACTTGTTCATGGTAGCTCCCACTAAGACCCTTGTATGAGGAATGGGGTTCAGTTTCCTGAAGAAGGGAAGTGGCCAGACCTAAGCAGGTGGCCTGGGAGGCCAGCAGGCTGTGACCTTGAGCTGGCCTCTATTTCTGGAGGGAACGAATGGAAATGCCAGACAAGGAAACTGAGACAGAATCTCAGCTGCACACTGGGTCAGCCCAGTGAGGAGGTAGGACTGTTAACCTGGGGGTCATGATGAGGTCCAGGCTTAATGAAGTATCCTGGGTACCCGGCCTCAACAAGACAGTCTAGACCCCGGCAGATGGGGCTAGTGTTGCTGAAGTCCTGCTTACTATTGGGACCGAGTCTGCCAGGAGAGGCTCATCTGGGGTACAGAGCAAGCAGAATTCCTAGTAGAATCTGCCCTGCCCCAGCGCTGGTCCAGAGAGCTGTGTGAGGAGAATTGGTGGGGTGGGCAGAAGGGGGAAACTTATAGAGGGACTTGGACACAAAAGGCTTTTCTTCATAGTTCCCGTTAATTTTCAACATACAAAGAGTGTCCTTTCTTTCCCCAGGGGTCTAGATAGTTCCAAGAATAATGGAACAAATAAGAATAAAAATGCTGCTGCACCCTCGACCCCCACCCCCACCCCAATCCAGTGGAAGAAATTCAGCTACTTCTCAGTAGGATTCCCACTAGAACAATTCTGGCTGTCTAGAGACTTTGAAGAGGGAACAAAGAATTGGCCACTCCTGGGGGGCCTAGGGTTCCTTCTCAGAGCACTTTAGGGCATTCTGGCTGCATTAATAATAACAACAATGATTGCTGTTGTTGTTATGTGCCATGGAGTTGGTTCCGACTCATAGAGACCCTGCACAGGGTTTCCGAGGCTGCAAATCTTTACGAGAGCAGAAAGCCTCATCTTTCTCCCATGGAACAGCTGGTAGTTTCGAACTGCTGACTTTGCGGCTCTCAGCCCGATTTGTAACCACTACGCTACCAGAGCTCCTTAATAACAATGATAGTAGGGGTGATATAATAAGAGCTAATACTTACGAGCTGGGCTGCTAACAAGGTCGGCAGTTTAAAACTACCAGCCGTTCCACATGATAAAGATGAGGCTTTCTGTCCTGTAAAGACTTACAGTCTCCGAAGTCCTACACAAGGTCACTATGAGTTGGAACCAACTCAGTAGCATACAAACACCACTATATACAGGTAGTTCCTGGTTATGAACAAGCCAGTTCTAAGGAGCTCGAGTCATGCTGTAAGATAAGTACTAGACTACTAACCACAAGGTTGATGGTTCAAACCCACCAGCTGCTACCTGGAAGAAAGAGGAGGCTGTCTGCTCCCAGTAAGATTTACAGTCTCAAGAACCCTCACAGGGTCTCTAGGAGTTGAAACCAACTTGAAAGCAGTAGGTTTGGTTTTTGGCTTTGGTTTCCCCACCAGTTCTGCCAGGTTCAGTCATAGTGGAGGAAGCATCACAGGAACAGAACCCCATTTAAAAAATACTTATTTTAGTTTATTATAAAATTCTTTTGGTGTCTGCTGTCTTCTGTCCCTTATGAAGAATTCATCCAGAGAGTAAGAGAAGAATCAGCTTTGCTATTTTCTTCTTGTGCTTGCATTATTTTTTTTTTTTTAAACTCTGTATTTGTTAATTGAATGAAAGCTTACAGAACAGATCATTAGTCCACATTCTACAAGTCATATACTTTGTGTCATTACAATGATTGCAATTCTCTCCATATATCATCACTTATCAGACTTTACTTCTATTCACTTTAGCTCTTGTCCCTAATTTAAAAACTTAAAGTGAACCAGAAAGAGCTGCTAGGAAATATGACAAGTCAGAGCCTGGTTAGAAATGTAATCTCTCTCTTATGGAATAAGGGCAGTTTACACATTGCCCAGCAGTCAGATTTCTTGTCTTTGGATTCTTTTTTTAAAAATGTTTTATTGTGAATTATGTGATCATTTACATGGGAGAACATTAGCTTTACATTCATCCTACTGTATATCGTTTCATTGCCATAGTTACAATCCCTTCCATGTATCATCAA
>NW_006408742.1:119690-120802 GCF_000296735.1 Chrysochloris asiatica
TCGGTTCCGACCCATAGCGACCCTGTACAGGGTTTCCAAGGGTGTAAATCTTTACGGGAGTAGAAAGCCTCATCTTTCTCCTGCGGAGCGGCTGGTAGTTTCGAACCACTGACCTTAAGGTTCGCAGCCCAATTCATAACCACTACGCTACCAGAGGTGTAGGTCAAGTTCATCAAACTGTATCAGATTACTCTTTTTATCCCTCTTCTTTCTTCTTCTAGTTGAGTTCTGATCATCCAGCCACTGAAGCCAGGTCAAGTGGGTATTCTCTGAAAGTGTGGGTTCTTGTGCATATGCCCTTTCTTCTTATCAGCTGGATGCTGCACTCTCCACTGTAGTCCTCTTGCCCCTGGATTTTGAGCACAGTTCAGAGTAGCACTGCCCTGCTCAAAAATGGCAGTCAGCTATGCCACTTTGAATGTGTGTTGTTCTCCCTGGCCCTGCCAGTAAGTCATTCTCATGCATGAATTCCTGAAAGTGCTCAGTATGCCTCTTCCAAGTCTCCCATTTCAGGGCTTCACCCATAATTTTTTCATTCTGGGTACCGTGTTTAATCTGCCAAATGTAAAACTTCAAGTCTGTTCCTATTTTGTTTTGTTGGCCATGACAAACATGGTTTAAAGGACAAGTAAGGGTTGTTCTTAAATGGGACATTTATTACCCAGGCCTTTCTGTAGAACTAAGAGCCAGGCTCTACTAATCTACCTGCTTTACATGTATTAATTCATTTATGAAAACAGAAAGGAAAGCTTATCATTGGAAGGTTCACATTGGGAAAGGCCCAAGGCCATAGCATTGAACAACATCAGTAACCAGTAACTGCTGTGTTTTGTGGTTTAAATAGGACTTTCACATACATTGCCTTTTTCTAAAAGTTTTATCAAGGTATAGTGTTGCTGTTGTTGTTAAGTACTGTGGAGTTGGTTTTGACTCATGGCAACCCTGTATAGGTTTCTGAGGCCTTAAATCTTTACATATCATAAGATTCATCCATTGGTAATGTTCAGTTCAGCGATATTAGTAAATTTTTATGAACTTGTATACCCATCACCATAATCTAGTTTTAGAACATTTCTATCACATCAATTCTGACTCAGAGTGACCCTGTATGA
>NW_006408742.1:121377-141220 GCF_000296735.1 Chrysochloris asiatica
TTAATGTCTATGAAGTTCAATTTACCAATTTATTTCATGATACCTCATTTAAGAATTCTTAATTCTTTGCCCAACCTAAGGTCACAAAGATTTTCTCCTTTTTTTTTTTAAGTTTTTATTGTTGGGTTTATATGGGAGAATATCAGTTTTACACGCATCCTACTGTATTTCATTTCATTGCAATGATTACAGTCCCCTCTATGCATTATCATATACCCCCAAAGGGTACACCACACAGGCTCGCCCCTGCCCCGGCCGCCAGCACACAGCCCTTCTCCCTCCCTGAGTCCAGTGTCCCCAGCTGCTCCATCTATCCAAGTCATCTTCTCTGTCTCCATCCCTGGCATCACTGCCTCTCTGGGTAGGATCCCGCTCTCTGTTCTTCTCACTTGATGGTCCCAGGGACCTCTGCTCCTGGGCTGCAAAATCAATCACTGTCCTCCTTTTGTCAAAAAAACATCTACCTCTATATTTCCTAGCTTCATAGTCAGACCTGATGGCAATTATTCACTATTGTACCACAAGAGTCTTATCCCCATTTTCTTTCACCAGCCCGGTCCCAACAGACTGGAAATCATTCAGTGGTGATTCTACCTTCCCCCGCCCTGTCGGGGACTGACCTCAACATAGTAGTGTTGTTCATGAGTGTTTGGTCCACGAGGAGGGGAGATCCAGTGGCGACAGAGATAGCAAAAGAATACACAGACAGACAGAAGGAGGAGGACAATGAGGCACCCCGAAACTGGGGTGGATGCATCACTGGTGGGCAGACTTGGGACTACAGGCATCGTGGCCTCTGCAGGCAGCAACTCACTGCCCTGCGATCTTTACTGCATGCCCTCCAACCTGTAATGCACTCCTAGACCGACCTGGGTCTCTGTTTTATTTAGGGGAGGAGCTTCACACCAAGTTGGGAGGGACTAAGACAGGATACAGCTAACATCAGGAATTTTCCAGACACTCAGGTAACTTTACATCGTACGTTGCTGGTTCGAATCCCAGGCCCGCAACTTGGTTTCTCAGGCTCAATTAACATATCTATAGCCCCTGAGCTCAGTTGGGGCAAGGTGAAAGGGAAGGACAAAAGGCTTGGGCGGAGTCCTGCTGTTTTAGCTT
This sequence comes from Chrysochloris asiatica, assembly GCF_000296735.1. Lineage (NCBI taxonomy): Eukaryota > Metazoa > Chordata > Mammalia > Afrosoricida > Chrysochloridae > Chrysochloris > Chrysochloris asiatica. Next base: position 122,494 of record NW_006408742.1, read on the forward strand.
CCTGAGCCAGGTTTTCAGGAACTTGGCTGAATAACTTACACTTGGGAGAGATTCAGGGAAGATGGCTTTTTTGTCTGTAGAACAAAGAAACTGGGAAGTAGCTAAGATATTTTCAGTTAATCTTTTGGAGGAAGGCTTGACCTTGCAACCTTTAGTCTCGGCTTTAGGAGGTTCTAATATTTCTCTGTGGATAATAAGGGCTCATGTCTGCATTTAATTATAAACATAACCGAATACTAAGATTAAAAACAATTTGCCATGACGGCCAGTGGCCTCATTTGTTCCTCAGAGCTTGCGGCCTGCGACACTCAGGCCCAGTGGGCCTCAAACTTCTACACTGTCTGCAACACCGCCCCATCTGGAACTAGGCTCCCTCTTGAAAGCTTGTAAGCCAGTCACTTCTTGCCTTTATAGCCACCACGTAGTGTAGTGGTTACAAATCGGGCTGCGAACCTTAAGGTCAACGGTTCGAAACTACCAGCCGCTCTGCGGGAGAAAGATGAGGCTTTCTACTCCCATAAAGATTTACATCCTTGGAAACCCTGTACAGGGTCACTATGGGTCGGAACCGACTCGACGGCACTTAACAACAACAACAACAACAACCCCCATTTTGGGTAGCCAATGTCTATGTTGCCCATCCCTGTCAACCCTGTGTACTAAGGGGGGTGGGAGTGATCCTCGCTATAAAGATTTGTTCCCTTTTTTGAGCTACTCCATCCATAAGTATAGGTAAAGTTCATCAAGATTTTCTCCTTTTTTTAAACTCCCCTATATAGTTTTATCTCTTACATTTAGGTCTAATCCATTTTGGAGGTAACACTTGACACAGGTGATTCATTCAAAGGATGAGCAATTCTAAAGAGACTCAAAGAGGAGAGTCATACAAAGAAGAACTTGATTATGGTGTGAGTTTGTTTTCATGTGGGTGTCTAATTGACTGTCCTTTCCCCATTTAATTACTATTGTTGTTGTTTTATTGTTGTGTGTTGTCCAGTAAGTTCTGGCTCATAGTGACCCAGTATAGGGTTTCTGAGAGCAGCTGGTGGGTGAACTGTGGAATTTGTGGCTAGTATTCCAATGCTTATACTACAGTACCACGACAGGACTCCTTTAATTAATTACTGTGGTAGTGGTGGTGGTCCGTTTCTGTTGTAGTGGTGGTGGTTGTGTGCCGTGGAGTCGGTTTGGACTCATTGTGACCCTGTATAGGGTTTCCGAGACTGTAATTCTTTACAGGAGCAGAAAACCTAATCTTTCTCCCACAGAACAGTAGTTTTGAACTCTGATCTTGAGGTTAGCAGTCCGACTCATAACCACAATGCTACCAGAGCTCCTTAGTTAGTTACTGTAGTGGTAAGTAATATGAATTGCCTTAGCAATGTTGAAGATTAGTTGACTATAAGTTTGAAGTTTGGGATTCTCATTTTATTCTATTAATCAATGTGCCTGTTGTTATGATTATTGTGGCCTTTTATTTAGTTTTAAAGTCAGATAGTATAAGCCCCCAAATTTGTTCTCCTTTTTCAAAATTGTCTATTCTGCGTCCTTTGTATTTCCACATATATTTTAATCAGCTTGTCAGTTTCTATTGTAAAAAATAGCCTGCTAGAATCTTGATAGGAATTGCATAGAATTTATAGATCACCCTTGGAAGAATTCTCTTTTTAACCGGATTGAGGCTTTCAATTCAGGAACACGAAGCGTCTCTCTGTTCAATTAAAAAACAGACCCACTGTCGTTGAGTCGATTCCTATTCATAGGGACCCTGTACAGGGCGTCTGAGACTGTAAATATTGATGGGATTTGCAGCTTAATTTTTTCCCATGGAGTTTAAACTGCTGACCTTGTAATTTGTGTCCAGTGTGTACCCTCACAGTGCCACAATGGAATTGTATTCTTGATTTTATGTTTTGATTATCTATTGTGAATTTATAAAATCTATCTAATTTTTAAATATTGAGTTTTTTGTATTCTGCAACCTTGTAAAACTCAGTTATGTTAGTAGTTTTTTTGGTGTGGATTCCTTGGGATTTTAATATACTGGATCATGTAATTTGTGAATAAATATAATTTAACCTCTTCCTTTTCAAGCTGGTTGCCATTAATTAATGAATTTGGACTCCTTTTTTAGCCTTTTCTGTTGATGACTGACAACTTTCATTCCTGTAGTGATTCATCACATATCTATTGCACACCTACTATAGACCAGGCGCTTGTTCTAGCCTCCTCAGAGACAGCCACAAACACACAGGCAGTGGCCTAGAGTCTGGAGATGGTCAATAAACAAGCCAACAAGCAAGGTGACTTCAGACAGCTCCAGGTGCTGTGGAGGAAATAGAATAGGGTGATGGGATAGAGCCATTGAAGTTGCATGGGCAGGCAAGGTCTTTTGGAAAAAATGCAACATTTGAGCTGAGATCTGAAACAAATGCCAAGAAAGATCCCTGGGATGAGAGGCCAGAGTGAACCAAGAGTGTAAAACTTCTAAAGAAAAACCAGAGGATGTGTTTAATGCCTTTGAGTTAAAACAACAACAAAAAAGTGGCTAGTAGGTGTGAGAAAGAAGTGTAGCTATCACAGCTGGACAGTTAGAGAGCTGTGCAGGGACCATCGTGCTGGGTCCTGTTGAGGACAGTGAGGCAGGGTTACACACACAGTTCCTGTGACCACAGCCGGATGCTGCCTCTAAAGGGAGCAATCACAGGTAAAGGCTGTGGGCTTCCCACCTCATCTCCAATATGGGTCACACTTACCTATTTCTTTACATGTCTCACAATATCTTGTAAAACTGGACGTTTTAGATAATGTGTGGTAGCAATTCTGGTTTCTCATTTTTTCCACCTGATGATAGCTGTTTTGCTGTATTATTTCTTTGTCTTGTAACTTAGCTGGGATAAACTTGTAAAGACTTTTTTACTTGTAGTTTGTAGCCACTAATGGCTCTGCTTAGTGGATATTTTTTGTTTGTTTGTTTGTTTTAATTCTTGCTTTTATTTTTAGGTCTGGATTCCTCTGTATTTGTGTAGCTTACTGGTCAGCCAATGATTGAACAGAGGTTGTGTGAAACACCTTGAGCCAGTAAATCTTTTGTTCCTTGTCAATGAATCTGAAGCACAAATACTTCTGATTGCTATTTTCATTTGGCTAATTTCTAGAATGCTAAAGGGGTTCTTGTTTTGTTTTTTAGAGTAGAAGGTTTATCAGTTTCCTCACTTGATCATACCTAAAAACCCCACCTTCAGTGTCTTTTGATTTTGTCTCAATAACTCAATGAAAAGCTGTTATTTATTATTTGATGCTTGGTAGCTGTTTGGCAGCTATTTGGTACTTGACATATGGGTCTTGGTTTCCTCATGTAAAACATTAATAGTACAGTGTCTGCTTCCTAAGGTTCTTGGGAGTTTTGAATAAGCCAATCAGTGGAAAGTGTTCAGTGTAATGTTTTTATATCTGTAAGGAGTGTTAAGTGGGGATGAGGTATTACTGTGTGAGGAAGGAGAGATGAAGTGACTTACTCAAAATCACACATTTAGTGAGCTGAAGCAGAGTTAGGATCCAGGCCTACTTAAAGCTACTCTCCCAGGATGCATTTCTTGATTCTCATATGTCATTGTCCAATTAAGTCCTAGAATGTTTCAATAAATGATATTTACGTAAGTTTGACTGGGAAGAGAAGGCCAGCATTTCAGTGACAACTGAAATTGTTTTTCTCCCTTTCAACCCGAAGAGTCTCTGATTTTGAGGAACTATATACTTTTAGAGCTGAATGGGGTCTCTTTGAATATCTAGTACTAGTAGTCAGGGCCTCAAATTCCTGAGAGTCTAAGATAGGGAGCCCATGCACACCCAAGGGGCATCTTTAGCCCTTCGTCCAGAAAATGCTTAGCAGCGCTCACTTCATCAAAATCTTTTCAGGAGTATAGATTTCTGGAAGGTCCCTGGGGACCAGAGTGCCTTGCGTCACTGTTTTGTTTGCCCAGCTCAGGAAACTAGAGGAAACTGCAGAAGAAAGTTTTCTGATCAGTTAGAGCTACGGCTGGACTGCATGGCTCCCATTGTCTCTGCTGCCCCACAGTCCTCTCCTCTGGCCATCACAGAGAATTGTTTCAGCCTCACTTCCTGCATTTCCTTCCCAAGAACTAAAGGGCAAGTCCTACGTTTGTGGTTAGCTGTCTAGGGATATTTCTATTAACTGTACCTTTGAGGAGTAAATTAATTTAATTTCATCCCTTAGAATTTTTTTCTTTCTGAAAATGATATCACTAGGATCAAAACCTTCTGAGAATGAGGTGTTTACTCTTACATTTAACTTTAGAGCCAAAGAAACTCTTTGAAGCACTAGTTGAACTCATGTCCTTGGTATGCATCTCATATGACAGTGGCTTTGTTTTGTTTGTTTGCTTTGTTTTCTAATTGAGGGTAAAAAGTTGACAAGAAACAATGATACTTCTTTTGAAGTATCGATAAAAAAGGAAAATTTAAAATATTTCCTCAACATTCATCTGATTTACAAGTACTCTACATTGTTGGAGTCCTGGTGTGGCACTTTAGGATAAGCACTGGACCTCAAGGTCATTTGAATTTGCAAGGTTGGTGGTTCAAACTCATCAGCTATTCCTTAGATACGCTATACAGGGTCACTGTGAGTTGGAACCGACTCAAAGGTACTTACAACTACATTGTTAGGAAGCTTGCAGGTGCAGTGATTAAGCACTTGGTTGTTAACCAAAAGGTTGGTGGTTCGAACCCACCAGTCATGCTGCAAAAGAAAGATGTGGTTTCTGTAAAGAAAGTATGCTTCTATAAAGATTAATAGCCTTAGAAACCCTATTGGGCAGTTCACTGCAAACCACAAGGTCGACGGTTTAAACCCACCAGCTCTTCCTTGAAAACTCTATACAGGGTCGCTAAGAGTCAGAACTAACACAATGACTCTTAGCAACAACAACAACCTGTCCTATAGGGTAGCTATGAGTAGAAATTGACTCAGTGGCAGTGAGTTTCGAACCCAGACACATGCTCAGTCCTGTATCTTCCCATAACATTAGGAACATGTTCACTGAAATGCAGCCTGAACCCTTCACTTCTGGCTGCAAATGAAAATAGCCTCAATCAACTGGGACTCTACCTCAATTTGCATACAAAACAATTAAAATCAAAGAAGCTTAGAGAAATTGTTTCCAGAAGCAGAAACCCCGTTCCTTCCCCTTGTGCATGTTGCAGCTCTTGAAATGACTCCAATAAATGTTAGGAAAAAATATTAGGAAGATATTGCCTCTTATGATTCCTTGTAGTGCTACATGTATAATATGAAAATTCCTGAAAAAAATTTTTTGAATGGAGGTGATGGTGGTGGATACAGAAATCAAGAGAAGGGACTTGGGAAAGAAGTGTGTGGGAGACATCAGAAACAAAGCTTCTGCAGGTATTGTCAGAGTCAGAGAGGTGAGAGAACCAAGGCAGAAGGAAAAATTATCACTTGGCCTTCCCTCCCAACCTAATTCATTCATCAAAGACTTATTGACTTCCAGCTGAGCGCCAAATCCTGTGCTAGGTACAAGGGACAGAGGGGTCAGAAAACCAGATGTGGTCTCTGTCTTCATAGACTCTACAGTGTAGCCCTGAAGAGAGACAGTAGTCAGACAGCTGAACAGATGGTTAATTAACTGCCTTCACTGATGAGGGCAGTGAAGGAGAGCCACAGGTACTGCGAGACTGTGTTATACATAAATCCAACCTAGACTCCATCAGGGGTTGTTAGGAAAGGCTTCCTTGGAAGGGTAGCATGTAAGGTGAGGACCAGCCAAATCAGGAGGCAGGGTGGTACAGGCAGAGAGCCTAGTGAACATGAAGACTTTTGGAGTTGAAGAAACTTAATGAAACTGAAGCTGAACCAGTATGGCTGGAGTGCAGTGAGCCAAGGACCAAGGCTCAGGGGTAGGCCTTCAGGGTTATGCTTAGGATTGAAGACTTTATCCTAGGGACAGTAGGATTTGCAGTCATTGATAGAGTTTTAAGCAAGGGAGTAACATGGTTTGCATGTCATGACTGAAGTGCTATATTATGCCTTCTTTTCCGGATGGACCTGAAAGATGGTCTGAACTTGAGAACCTCATGGAGCATACTGAAGCCAGTGAAGAGTTCTGTTCATGGGATTTTGTTCAGGGAACCAACATTAGATTAGATGGTTTTGAAGAGGGGGATGATGTAGTCCCGGGACTAGCTCTATGGTAGTGTTCAAGTTCTGGGGGAACTTGCTATGTAGCAGAAGGAAGCTGGTCCAGGCATTTTGGAGATGGCTGTGACTTCTTAAGAGGGAGGTTTAGTGTGTGTAACAAGTGTCAGAGGGATCATGGATCGGGAGAATTGTCTTCTAAAGCCTTCAGCACTCAAGTGCTAAAGAAAGGGAAGATGTTTAGAGGAAAACAAATTGGTTTCAAATCAGAGTGAAAGCAATTGAGGAGAGGTGGGAAGAGGGGAGAAGGCCTCCTGGGATTTGTGAAAGGAGAGCAAGCACGCAGGAGTGAAGATGGTTATGTGACTCCATTCCCTTTTAGAGAAATTAGTGTGAAAGCCCACTTGTAAGCATTCAGGAAGGACCTGAAAGAAGAAAGGGAAGCTACTGTCCCACTGCATCCCCAGCCTCAAGAGGGTGGATTAATCTGCCACTCAGACCAGGTCAGCCAGCTCCTTTAATGACATGACCCCAGAATGAAGGGCTAATAGAATTTGTGCCATAGCTCCAAAGTCAGAAAGCTGATTTTTATAAATTAGCACAAACTGACCTAATTACCCATGGTCATACAGTGACTTCTAACATCAAAGTAAAAACACAAAAAGCCCACAAATGAAAAACAAACAACAACAAAAAAAAAACATTGCAGGTCACAGCTCTGCTCCCAAGACAGGACCCAAAGCTGCCAGTGACTTGTTTTCTGCTTTAGTCTCGGTCCTCATGGTATTGTCTCTGGGGAGGATCCCCTCAGTATCTTCATTCACCCCCCCATTTCACTGCAGATGTGCTCAAAGTTTCATGTTTCACTAATCACATTATTGGAATGGAACATTCCCCAACTGAGCTGCTTTTTCCATTCTTTATTCTTCAAAGTTCAAAGACACCGAGTGTTCCAAACCCTGATTGTTCTTCTCTGTTTCCCAGAACAGATCTTAATCCCAATTCTCCAGTACTTCCCATCATGCTTTCTTTTCTTTTCCTATTTTTTTCTTTCACTTCTTTTCTTTTCACATCTTTCCTTTCTTATTCTTCTTTATTTTTTTAATTGGCGTGAGGTTATTTGTGGAGATGTCATTGCTCTGTAAAAATCTAGATGTAAAAAGGATGTCAAGCCCTCCTTTCTCATCTGTCATGAAAATACCCAATATTTCAGAAAAAGCAGCAGGAAGAATTGTATAAGATACAAGGGATAAAATATGAGACTTTTAAAAATGTACAACATTTATTGCTAAAGAGAAGAATGATTTCACATGAAGGGAGAATGTCATAGCTAGGGAGAGAGATTGTTTTACTTCAAAGAATTGGTTCATGGAGTTTGGTTGTGGAGATTGTAGGTCAGACAACAGGCTGAAGACTTCTGCTGACTTACAGGATTGTAGGGGTTGGCAAGTCTGAAATCTTTAGGTCAGGTGGCAGGCTGGAGACTTCTGCAAGCTTGTGTTCCAAGATCTGTAGGTCAGATGACAGGAAGAGTGCAGCATCTAGAGAGAGAAAGCTCTTCCCAAATATCTATTTATAGTCTAGGAGCAGACCACACCTTGAGGAAATGCCCCTTTCAAATGATTAGTTGATTACATTATAGAAGGTAGTTACATTACTAACACTAAATTGCTTTATGGAACAGCAACTTGTCTATTGTTTGGCCAAACCACTGGGAATCATATATGACCTAGCCAAGTTGAGACATAAAATTAGCTATCATAGAAAACTTCTGGGTTTTCAATATTTTCTCAGCCCATAGCATCGATGCTAGATTCAAAGACAGGAAGTTTTATAAGTCGTGTGTAGGGACGGGAAGGGTTCTGTTGAGTGTCCAGTGAGTCAGTCTGGGAAAGATGATCTGGGTCACACAGATTCATCAGGCTTCTTGGGGAATTCTCCAGAACCATTTTAAAGTAGCTTTTCTCCCCAACTTCCAGAATTAGAAGGCCATTTCTTAAGGTGATCTGAGGGTAGGGGAATAGCCAATGTGGGTAGTTGGGATTTTAAGCATATTTTTGGTTTAAAGGCAAAGGTACCTGCCATTCAGCGAGACCCTTGTTATTATCTACTGGTGTTTAACAACATGAGATCCAAAAGGAAATCCACTGAGGTGTGGAAGGCACCATGTTGTTTGTTGTTGTTGCCATTGTTGTAAGTGCCACTGAGTCGGTTCTGACTCATAGCGACTCTGTATAGGGTTTCCAAGGAGCAGTTGGTGAATCTGAACCACCGACCTTACAGTTCAAACTGACCGTATGGTCCAGCACATTATCCGGTAGTGCCATACCAAGACTCCATGGAGGGCGTCATACATGTGCATAAAGACCATTCGTAATTCCACACTTGACATTTTGGAAAAATTTGTAGTCATTTAAAATTGAAATAGTCACTAAGCTTGTCTGTTGTTCCTTTGAAATAAGTTAATTCACTGTTAGCAAAAGAACCAGAGTGGGAGAGTGACACGGGTGGTATTGGTGTTAATGGTCATCTGTGTAGATTTCTCTGATGGACACCTTCATTCTTGGTGCGTCTCAGAGGGCAGTTAGGGAGAGTCAGTGATTTATGCATAGAGTTGTTGTTGTTGTTGTTAAGTGCCATCGAGTCAGTTCTGACTCATAGACCCTGTACAGGGCTTCCAAGGAGCAGCTGGTGAGCTTGAACTGTCGACCTTGCAGTTCAAAATGACTTTGCAGTCTAGTGCCACACCAGGAGTCCATGTATATAGTTGTTGTTGTTGTTGTTATGTGCCATGGATTCGGTTCCGACTCATAGCGACCCTGTACAGGGTTTCTGAGGCTGTAAATCTTTATGGGAGCAGAAAGTCTCATCTTTCTCCCACTGAACAGCTAGTAGTTTTGAACTGCTGACCTTGCATCTCACAGCCCGATTCATAACCACTACACTTTGCTTTCTGCATTTTCGGTTACCTATGGTTTACCTGTGTCAGAAAATAGTAGCCTAACACTGTATCATGCTGTCTGCGTCATTCACCTCACTTCATCTCATTTAACTTTTATTATTGTTGTTAAGAGTCATCAAGGAGCAGAAAGCCTCATCTTTCTACCATGGAGCTGTTGGTGGGCTCGAACCACATACCTTGTGGTTCGCAGTTTGGTGCTTATCGTATGGAGCCCCGTGTTCCATATATATTATTTATAATTGTTGTACTTTATTATTAGTTACTGTTGCTCATCTCTTACTGGCCCTAATTTATAAATTAAACTTTATCATATGTATGTATGTATAGGAAAAAATCATAGCATATATAGGGTTCAGAACTATCTGCCATTTCAGGCACCCACTGGGGGTCTTGAACTGTGTCCCCCATGGATAAGGGAAATTACTGTATAAAGAAGGTTCTTACAAACTAGGGCATTAGTGTTTCCTTACTTTTCTCCTTCTTCTGTAGATTATAAACTCATTCTGTCTTCTGACAGAAATTTTGCATTTCAGAATTCAGGAAGGTCCTCCTTGCACAGAAGGAAGTGGGTCACCCAACCCTGACCCTGAGAAGTCTCGCCTTCAAGCCTTTTCTGGTCATTCAACCCCATGCTAGTTCCCTTCAAACCTTGGAGTGTTGAGAGGTGGAATGGGAAGTTGGCTCCAATTACCCCTTCCCTGGGGACTGGAGTAGTGCTCAGTTGGGTCATGGGTCCCTTGCTTATTTCTCCTCCATGTTTGCAACTGTAGCAGAGCCTTGACCCTATTCTGGAGGGCTGTGAGTCCCCTGAGTTCCTGGAAATGACCTGATTTCTTTGGATTCCTAGAAACAAGGCCTTCTTCCAGTGGCCACAGCAGATAGAAGCCAGTTTCTCAGAGAGCCCAGGAGCAGACCAGTCCTGGCTTGAGCCCCAAGAGTTCCGTGGGAAGCAGACAGTGAGTGGAACTGGTGAATTCAGTCCCAAATATGGGCCTCACCCTAACTGCTATACAAGTTTCATCATTTATTTGTCCTGCTGGGGCATCAGTTTCTTGATTTGTAAATTGTAGACAATGTTGTATAAAGCACATGAAAACTTGCTATAAGTGATGGCTAATTTTTTCTACTCCCTTAGCCCTAGGCACATTAGAAGATTCACCGCAAATTGTTCTGGGTTCAGAGAGTTATTTTGACGGTCTCCACTAAAGATTTGAATTTTGACCTTTCATGGGGATAGAATTATTGTTATTGTTGGGAGGAAAATAGATTTCACACAAAGGGATGAAAAATGTAAGATCTTTTGTTCTCTCTCTCTCTTTTTTTTTAAGTTCCTTCCTTCCACTAATGACTGTTTGCATCAAGATCTTCACTTACTTGATGGTGAAAGCAGACCTTGGCTTATTTTATTTTGAAGTTTCCCGGGGGAATGAGAATGAAAAGCAAGCAGGATGTTTTCTCTGCTGCAAAGCTGTTTATAAACTCTTGTAGGCAGCAGCACCGGTTCTCTTCTTCCAGTGAGTCTACTCTGTGGTCCTGGGTCATGCTCACTAAAACGGGCAAAGTGGCTTATTTGGAGGAGTGATTTCATATTGAAAGCCTTTACAGTGCTGGTTCCTTCTAGTCACTTGTATAGTAGAAGCTATTATTACTTTAATAGAGAAACAGCTTCCTTGGTTGTCATTGTAAGATAATAATATCAGCAGGAGCAGAGGCAACTATAGCTGATATTTATTGAGCAATTACTCTGTGCTAACCAATATCCTAGGACTCTCTGGGTGGTGGAAGCTAACTAAAAGCTTGGAGTTGCGAGTCCTTCCCGAGGTTCTTAGGGAAGGAATGTGATCTATTTCTGAAAAATCAGCCACCGAGACCCTATGGAGTAGTGGTAGCATCATTCATAGGTGGCAGGACCACTCTGGCCTATTGCTTTACTTTCGGCTTCATAAACACAGTCGTAATGCTGAAGAGAAGAACGTCTTGTGAGAATTCAGAGGCCAAAGATGGATCCAAAGTAATTCAACAAGAGGCCCCAAGACAGTCTGCCAGGTTGTCAGAGAAACCTCCTCCACCAATACCTGAACCTAAACCAAGAAAAGCATGTAAGAAAGAACCTGGAGCAAAGATTAACCAAAGTGCTAAAGGGGAAAAGGGGCGAAAGCAGGAAACTGGAAAGGAAGGCACAGGAAACGGCACCTGCATCTAACGAGGGAGAAAGAATTGCCGTGATAAATTCGGGTTGGTTTTCAGTACTGTCTGGGACAACTTTTAAGAGCTATTTTCACCACGCATTTCATAAATATTAGTTCTTTAGCATTATATTAGTTGGCATATGTAAGGATGGATATTTTGCCTCCTCATAGGAATACTTTTAGGAAATTTCCATAATCTTCAAATAAATTTCAATTTAATATTGGAAGCTGTATGTAAAATTGATGGAGTATTCCATGCATTTACTTGCAAATTTTAGTCTTGTGCATTTATACTGTGTACATTTGAATTTTTATGGTGTTTTCCTAAAGCAATAATCAATGGTGTTTTTGTATCTGTGTATTATGTGGCTGTAATGAAACACAGATAGTTGTAGCCATGTACTGACTACTTTGGTTTAAAATTAAAAAATGTATTACCTCCAAAAAGAAGGAGTGAAAACCCTACAGAACATAGTTCTGTTCTGACACACATGGGGTTGCTAGGAGGTAGAATCAAATTGAAAGCAACTGGCTTGGCCATTATTTAAGTACCCTACCTGTGTTAGCTTCTGATCCACACAACTGACATGTATGGTAGGAAGGTAAGTTCTGATGGCATTACCATCATTGTTGTGTTGTTAAGTGCTGTCGAATCAGTTCTGACCTAAAGCAACCCTGTATAGGGTGTCTGAGGCGTAGCTGGTAAGTTTGAACTACCAACCTTGGGGTTCAAACCTACTTTGCAGTCTAGTGCATTAGCCTGCAGCGCCACAAATCCAACATAGAGAAGCCAAGTAACTTGCCCATGATACAGCCCTGGTTAAGTGGCTTGGCTGGCATAGTATTTGGAAAGATGACTGGGAATTAGTGGTCTCTGATTAATGAGAATATATCTGGTGACTTTCACGGAGTCTGTCGTAGGCAAGAATGGACTAAATGGCAGTTTTGAATCATATCAGTATAGAAATGGACTGGAAATGTATGCTATCGCTTAAAATATCTAGAAAGTGTGTTTGTAGCAGCATATCTCGTTGGAAACACTGGGAGTCCAGGACCATCAAGAAAGATATTAAAGTTCATTAGGAACTAACCTCAGAGCATACCCTTTGATGTTCACCATTGTCTGAGTAAATGAGAGAATTCATTCATCTACCCATATGGTTTTTTATGTATAATGTAGTGGTTAAAGATATGGGTCATGGAGGAATCTGACTCTGGTTCAAACTCTAGCTCTCCCAGCTATCACCTGAAGGCACACACCATTTACCCCACTCTAGGCTAATGTTCCCTCATCTGTGAAATGGAGAAAATAATAATATCCCTATCTCAAAGGTTGTTGTAACGATCAAATGAGCATGTCCATACCAACTTAAAATAATACTTGACAGATGGTAAATACTCAAATAATGTTAACTTCTTGTAATATTTTTGTTGACATTTTTTATTAACCATTTTAGTGTCCTGCTATATTCCGCAGGAGCTAACACAAGTAGAGAGTACACACGTACTTATTGGACTTCTGGTGTGGCAATATGGTTCAGCACTAAACTGTGAACCACAGAGTCGGCAGTTCACACCCACCAGCTGCTCCTTGGAAACCCAATACTGGGTCACACTTCACAACAACAGCATATTCCTCAGAGAATTTGAGATATTTACTATGATAGCACATACATATACACAGTGAGACTCAAGGCCAGATGGTAAATATATGAAAGAAGTGTGGATCTCATCAAAAACAAACGAAACCATGAAGACATGCCTAGTTGTGGTAGAAGAGCTTCAGATTTGATTCTTTGAATCATCATTACATAACTGTCGTTATCAGAAAGAAGGAAGGGGAAGAAACACTTCCCAAATATTGAGTTCTAAAGGAATAAACACTGTTATGTCTCTTTCATTAAAGGAAAGGTGCTCTACCTTCTAGATACCTGTCCCACGGGTGGGCTTTTATGCACCGCCCATGCCTACACTGGGGATGACCAGACCACTGCTTCCCCATGTCTTCATCTCTCACACTCTGTTCTCTATACCATGAAGTCTTCTGCCTAACTTCTGTGATGTCACTAGGACGTTGGATGTTTAGGTCTGTGGTCAACCATTGCCCAGGTAAGGATAAACCATGTCACTTCTTTTATAGCTAAAGATCTTACAGGACTTTATCTTTGAGAGCCTCTTAAGAGCAAAATCGTGTGATCGTTTCTCTTAGGAGTCCCTGTTGTTGTTAAGTGCTATCGAGTTGGTTCCAACTCATAGATACCCTGCAAAGGTTTTCCAAGGAGCAGCTGGTAGATTTGAACCTTGTGGTTAGTAGTCCAGTATTTATCCTACAGTGCCACACCAGGACTCCATAAGTGTCTCAAATGTTTAAGTCTGAATGGTTACGAATCAGGCTGCTAATCTCACTGTCAGCAGTTCGAAACTACCAGCTGTTCTGCAGGAGAAAGACAAGGCTTTCTGCTCCTGTAAAGATTTATAGCCTCGGAAACCCTGTACAGGGTCGCTATGAGTCAGTACTGACTCCACAGCACAAACAACATCAACAACTACCCAAGAAGTTGGTGGTTCAGACCCAGCTTTTGAAAGGTCACATTTGGAAACCCTATGGAGCACATTTCTACTCTGCCAGCACCAGGAGTTGGAAGGGGCTTTATGGAGTTAACAACGACAGACTTCTCCTAGAGAGTGCCTGTGCATTTTAGGCTTGGAGAGGCCATGGATGTCTTTCAGATCTGCTTTTTCCTGTGTATGGAGCTGTGGGGCCTGTTTGTGGTGATACTTGAATGTTCTGCCCATCACCATTAGCCGCTCCTTGCCAGACAGGCCACATCACTGCACTCGGGAAGGCTGGGAAGGGCTGGCCCCAGACACTGGCCCTTATCTGTCTGTTTGCTGATTTCCAAGGACTACCAGGAAGAGGAGTGCAGCCCACATAGAAAGAAAAGGGGACAGGAAATTGTTCAAAGGAGATGATGAAATGAGAACCGCAGCAGGAGCAGCACAAAGGAAGTCAGCCTTGAGGGCCAGGACGAACAGAGACACAAATCATCCTGGACTCTTTGGGACTCCTTCCTTGTTGACCCTGACCAGTTAGGTCTTTGGGAAGTAACCTTGCCTATTATGGAGCCCTGTCGGTGCCACTGCCTGACCGTGGTTTCAGTGCAGACGCTGGGCTCTGGAGTCAGCTGTGGCATCAAGGCCAGCCCTTGATGTGTGTGCCAGGTGTGCTAGGCATGCTACATGTGACTGCCTGCCTCCTTCTCCTCTCCCTTCCCCTCCCCTCCCCTTCTCTCCCCTCTCCTCCCCTTCTCTCCTTCCTAGGGCTCCATTAACAAAATACCATACAGTCAGCGGCTTTAAAGAACAGAAATGTATCCTCTTACTGTTCTGGAGGCTGGATGTCCTCACTAAGATATTGCTCGTGTGGGTTCCTTCTGTGGATTTTGAGACAGGCACTCTCCATACCTGTCTCTTAGCTTCTGTGGACTTGTACATGGTGGTCTTACCCCGTGACCTCTGTCTCCACGTCTGTTCTCAAAAGGCATCAGAATTCTGTAACTATCTTAGCATACTGATAACAAAAGAAAACCTCGATTTCTAAACAAAATCACATTCACATGAAAAGGAGTTATGACTTAACTCTATCTTTTTGAGGAGACTCAAATGAATGAATCACACTCCCTTTCATGCTGTGAGGTTAGGAGTGGTCTCCAGGACCTCCTGGTAGTAGTCATGAATCATTTCTTGCTGCTGCTTCCTTTATATCCACGCCTCGCTTGTCTACAGCTACGCTGTCTGTGAAGTGAAACAAAGCAGAAGGGAAAGAAGGAACTTTTCATGAGAGCGGTTGACAGCAGGGAACACGGAGGAGGTGCCCACAGAGGTGCACACAAGTCACAGCACCAGGGACACACACACACTTAGAAATTGTGGTTTATTTTCAATTTGTGTCACAGCTTTACTACTATAAACTTAAGAAATTGTTTTTGTTCTTCCCTTACAGGAAGGATGAAATTGAGTTCCCAGTTAGAAATTTCTTAGATCTGGATATAGATTTGTTGTTGTTAAGTGCAGTGAGTCGGTTCTGACTCATAGTGACGCTGTATAGGGTTGCCAAGGAGTGGCTGGTCTACACCACACCAGGACTCCGGATATAGCTTAGTTTGTTTCTCTTTCTTGGGTTTTCCTCCTTGGAATTGATTTTGGGTTTGTGTGGCACTGTGGGTTAATGCGCCAGACTGCAAAGCCGTTTGAATTTCAAGGTCGGCAGTTCAAGCTCACCAGCTGCTCCTTGGAAACCCTATATAGGCTTGCTATGGGTTGGCACTGACCCAACGGCATTTAACAACAATAATCTAACAATATCCACTCTGGGGTTTGTTTCTCATTAGCATTCCTCCCTTAGATCCTTCTGTCCCAGATATTCACACGTATCCACACTCATGCACATGTGTGCACACATGCACTTGCAGATCCCTTCAATGTACTGATTCCTTGGCTAGGATTCAGGTTGAATTTTAATAGGACATGACTGGAAACCTTGAACTTCCACATCCTTTTCTGGTCAGACTCTTGAACATTGCAGTTTTTAGTGGCGATAACGGAGTAGTTGAGTTGGGTGAGAGAATTTCAGGATAGAAAAAACTTTTCAAGTATGATCCCATAGTCAGTTCTTGAATCTCTTCTATGACTTGGTCAGAGAGCGCCTCTGACTGATTGCTCAGTGCAGGCTGCGTGGAGCCGCTATCCGCAGCCTCTTTCATCTAGGGACTGTTTTGATTTTCGAAAGTTCTTTCTTGTCCAAATCCTGTTTCCATCCATTGATGCTTGCACCAGCTTTTGAACTTGTGTAAGTTGCCTAGTTCCTTTCTGTCAGAAATTCAACAGTAATTTGCTCAGTCAGGAAAAACAGCCCTAGTTTCCTCAGGTGTTCCCCAGAGGAAATAGCTCTAGACCCTGGATGCCTGCTTGGGAACCTCCTACACTTGGTTTGTGCTCTGTTTAAAGTATGGGAACATGAACACAGTGCTTCAGCTGCAGGCACTTTACACTGGGGTGTAAAGCGAGTCTCATCTCCTGCATGTGAAAGTCTATACCTCTACTGATGTAGGTATACACCAGTTTCTAATTTGATGACTGGATCTTGCTAGTGATATCTTGCTTATAGTTAACCCAAACTCTTGGGCATTCCCTCTTGTTTGTGGCCATTTTACAGGTGCAGCATAGGCCCCAATACCAAATTTTGTTTGGATGTGGAGACTAATTACACCAAGAGGGTATGAAAAGGTTTATTAATCACGTTACTTTTCTTTGGAAGAGCAGCTTAGGCTTGCCAAGGTAATTTGAAAATGGCTGAGAGAGTACGGAAAAGACTGGCTTGGGTTTTATGGTGCTAAAGGAATGGACTACAGGGAGGGTTCCCTTGGCAAGTTGAACTTCATGCTTACACCAAAGGACTCTACTATCAGCTGTGCGGATGTGGGGCACTAGGGTAAAAGGAAAGGACGGAACTTAAAACCTGTCAGCAGTAAGCATTAAAGGTGGAGACAGGCTGTTTCATGTATCTTTTGTTGTTGTTGTTAGGTGCTGACAAATAGCAACCCTATGCACAACAGAATGAAACACTGCCCAGTCCTGCACCATCTTTACAATTGTTACACTTGAACTGAACCCATTGCTACTGCCAAGGCATCAGTCCATCTTGCTGGGGTTCTTTTCACTGGCGCTTCACTTTACCAAGCATAATGTCCTTCTTCAGAGACTGGTCCCTCCTGATATTATGAGAGATGAAATCTCATCATCCTGACTTCTAAAGAGTACTCTGACTGTACTTCTTCAGACACAGATTTGTTTGCTCTTCTGGCAGTCCATGGTACTTTCAGTATTCTTCTCTAACACCACAACTCAAATGTATCGATTCTTCTGTGGTCTTCCTTATTCATTGTCTATCATGTGCATAGGAGGCTATTGAAAATACCTTGGCTTGGGTCAGGCACACCTTAGTTCTCAAATTGACATCTTTGCCCTTGAGCACTTTAAAGAGGTCTTATGCAGCAAATTTCTTGCTGTAATACATTGTTTGATTTTGTGATGGCTGCTTCCATTTGTGTTCATTCTGGATTTATGCAAAAGAAGTCTTTGACAACTTTAATATTATCTCCATTTATCATGATGTGATTTATTGGTTCAATGATACGGATTTTTATTTTTATTTATATTTATTTAATTTATATTCTTTATATTATATTCATATGATAGCTGTGGTCTTTGATCATCATCAGAAAATATTTTAAGTCCTCTTTGCTTTCATCAAGCAAGGTTGTATCATCTGTATATTGCCGGTTGTTAATGAGTCTTCCTCCAAACCTGATGCCATGCCCTTCTTCATATAATCTGGTTTCTCGGATTATTTGCTCAGCATACAGATTAAATAAGTATGCTTGAAGGTGCCCTGATGCACACCTCTTCTGATTTTGAACCATTCAGTGTTCCCTTGTTTGGTTTAAATAACTGCCTCTTGGTCTATGTACAGGTTCCTCATGAACACAATTTAAGTGTTCTGGAATTCCCATTCTTTACAGTGGTATCCATAGCTTGTCATGATCCACACAGTCAAAAGCCTTTGCATAGTCAGTAGAGCAAAAGTAGATATTTTTCTGGTATTCTCTGACATTATTTGACGTCAGCAATGTTATCCCTAGTTTCACGTCCTCTTCTGAATCCAGCTTTAGTTTCTGGCAGTTCCCAGTAACAGTAGTTATTGCTAGTTTTGAATGAACTTGAGCAAAATTTTACTTGCATGTGATATCAATGATATTGTCCAATGATTCCCACATTCTGTTGGGTTACCATTCTTTGGAATGGGCACAAATATGGTTGACCAGGTAGATTTCTTCAAAATTTCTTGGCATAGATGAGTGAGGGCCTCCAGTGCTATATCAGTTTGTTCAAAGATTTCAATTTGTATTCCATCGCAATTTTTGCCAATGCCTTCAATGCAACTTGGACTTCTTCCTTCAGTACCACTGGTTCTTTTTTTTTTAAGATTTTTTTTTTTTTTAATGTTTTATTGTGAATTATATGATGAGCTCTGGTAGCGTAGTGGTTACGAATCAGGCTGCGAACCTTAAGGTCAGTGGTTCGAAACTACCATCCGCTCCGCGGGAGAAAGATGGGGCTTTCTACTCCCGTAAAGATTTACACCCTCAGAAACCCTGTACAGGGTCGCTATGGGTCAGAACTGACTCGACAGCACTTAACAACAACAACAACAACATATGATAGTTTACATGGGAGAACATTAGTTTTACTTTCATTCTATCTTATATTGTTTCATTGCCATGGTTACAATCCCCTCCAGGCATCATCAACCAACCAAAGGGTATACCCTGCAAGTCT
>NW_006408742.1:142868-161543 GCF_000296735.1 Chrysochloris asiatica
TTACAGTAGTGGTCCTATGCAGTATTTCTCTTTTTGTGACTGACTAATTTCACTCAACATAATGTCCTCAAGGTTCATCCATGTTATGGGGTGGCTTGCTGCTTCCTTGTTATTCTTCAAGGTAGCATAATATAGTACCATTGGTTCTTGATCATGAATTGATTGAACATTGGCCATTTCTTTTTGACTCTGTTTATACTTTCTATCTTCTGATGCTTTCTGCATCATTCAATATTTTGCCCTTAGAATCCTTGAATATGTAGGTTGAGAGTTTAATTTTTTCTTTAGTCTGTCAGCTTGAGAAATGCTGAGTGTGTTCTTCCCTTTTGGTTTTCTAACTTACAGGCCTTTATACATATCATTATTATATTTGACTTTGTCTTTTCAAGCTGCCCTTTGAAATTGTAAAGTAAAAACTCTTTTACTTCTTCATTTTTTACATTTGCTTTACCATTTCTATGCTGGAGAGCAAGTTTCAGAGTCTCTTCTGACATCCATTTTTGTCTTTTCTTTCTTTATTATCTCTGAGTGACCTTTTGTTTTCTTCCTGTATGATGTTTTTGATGCCATCCCACAACTCTTCTGGTCTTTGGTCATTAGATTCTAATATATCAAATCTGTTCTTGAGATAGTCTCTAAATTCATATGGGATATATTTGAGGTCACATTTTGACTCTCATGGGCTTGTTATAATTTCCTTCAGCTCAGCCTAAATAGCTAGCTGATGGTTTGTTAGACATTCAATCGCTTTCCTTGTTTTGGCTGATGATACTGAGCTTTTCCACCATTTCTTTCCACAGATGTAGTCAATTTGATTCCCATGTATTCCATCTGGTGAGGTCCATGTGTAGAGTTGTCTTTTATGTTGTTTAAAAAATGTATTTGCAATGGATAAGAAATTGGTCATGCAAAATCCTGTCATGCAATGTCCAGCATAATTTCTACCACCAAGGCCATATTTTCAATTACTTACCATTCATCTTTGTTTCCAACTTTCTCATTCCATTCACCAGCAATTATCAACATATCTTAATTACATGTTGCACAATTTCATACTGAAGAAATTGGTAGAATTTCGTGTTTGGTGTATAAATTTGAATATTAATGGTTTTAACTGGTCTTTCTTGTAAGTGTATAGATATTATTCTATCCCAGACAGCATTGTACTTCAAGTTAGATTGTGAAATATTCTTTTTTGGTGATGAACACTATGCCATTCCTCTTGAATTTGTCGTTCCCAGCATAGTAAAATATATGATTGTCAGATTCAAAATGGCCAATACCAGTCAGCTTCAGCTCAATCGTACCTAGGATATTGATCTTTATGCGTTCCATTTAATTTTTTACAATTTCCAATTTTCCTAGATTTGTACTTCAAACATTCCATGTTCCCATTGTTAATGGATGGTTACAGCTGTTTCTCCTCATTTTGAGTTGTGCCACATCAGCAAATGTAGGTCCAAAAGGACAGTCAACTGTACTTTGAAGAGGCAGGTCTTTCCCAGTTGTATTTTGAGTGCCATCCGACCTGAGGAGCTCATCATCTGGCACTATAGCTGACAATATTCTGGTGCACTTCATAATGTTTTCACCTTCTGGTACTATATCTGACAATGTTCCACTGCTATTCATACATTTTTCAGTGGATAAACATTCAGAGGTAGTTGTCTCACCTTAGTAGTCTTAGTCCAGAAGCTCTGCTGAGACCTGTTCACTATGAGTGACCCTGCTGGTATTTAAAATACTAGTGGCGTGGCTTGTAGCATTACAGTAACATGCAAGCCACCACAGTACAACAAACTGACAGATGAGTAGTGGAATTATATTCTAGTGAGGTAAAAATGTTTATACAGTGAGATGCTCAGATCTTCAGTGTGCAGCACAAGTGTTTTGACAGATGTATACACCCTTGTAACATATACCCTAATCCAGATATACAGTATTTTCATCACCTATATTTTATTGTACAGGGCCGCTATGGGTGGGAACCGACTTGATGGCACTTAACAACAACAACAATATTTTATTGTTATACAGCTATACATAACATATAAGTTGCCAATTTAAGAATTCTCACGCGTGACACACATTACATTAATTTTGCTGTGTAATCGTTGCCAGTATCCATTGGGAAATTTTCCGTGCCTATAAACAGTTGCTGTTTGGTTGGTTAACTCGATGCCAGTGCCAGCCTTCATCTTAGTCTGCGTTAAACTTCACCAGGTTTCACTGAGCCCATTGACTGTGTCTTCAGATGGTTTTAGACACTGATTTCTCTGCTGTTCCTGTTCACCATTTTGTGCCTGTTTCCTGACCTTGACAAAGGTTGTGCTTTTCAATTTATCAGTCCTTGATGACAATATTTAACATAAATAGCTCATGAGGGAGTCCTGAATTCCTTCATTTGAGGTCCTTTTTTAGCTCCTATTCCAGAGGCTGGGGATAAAAAGAGGGCTAAGACACAGTCTTTACCTTTGTGGAGCTCACTGCCTAGTGAACCTCACAGATACACAAGTGACTGAGCATACATAATAGTATTATAAGAAAATGATACTGTAAGGGAACAAGTGATTCTGCATTGACATCCAGAAAGTCTACAGAAAAGGAGCCAGCATTTGTACTGAATGTTGAAGGGTGAGAAAGAGTTTGGTAAAAGGGTATCTGCTGAAGTCTGAGGAGGGGGTAGAGCTTTTATGAGTAGGATCCTAGTCTCTCCCAGAGTAGAAACTCCTGATTGGGCATGTTGATGTGAAAGCCCAGAGTGGGAGGGTGGCAAGTTGTCCCTGACTTGCTGGAGAAGGTATTAACTGTCAACAGGCCTGGAGATTTGTTCCCAGGCAGGAGTTTGCAGGACCTTTCCCATTGGTTCTGATTGGTTGGCCATGTCCCTGTCTAAAATCAGATTTCCAGCAGACCCTTTAACCATGTGCTCTGTGAGGTAAGGAGGGTTGCCATGGGAACCGTGATTTTTGCATCTTCTGACTGAGCTATTCATATTGTCAATTCTAACCCAAACTTCTGCCTCTTTTATGTTCAGAGTCCTTGGGTGACTGACTATAAAGGGGTTATCACATACTGGTTGTATGTGAGCTACAAATTAATGTCATACTCCAGTTCCCCAGCCTTCTCAGCATCAATATATCCTGAATATGATGAATTGGAGTTGCTGAAGAAGCTTAATAGACACAATAAATTAATCAAATAATGCCAGGGTGTTAGAGCCGGTGCATACTGATGGCTCACAAGTGCCGATTGCTGTGTTGGAGACAAACAGATCGGGGATTAGGTTCAAGATCTGTGTCTCTTCTCATTTTCCTCCAGTTCTTGTTAGATTGTGGAGGTAGAGAATGGGCAGTAAGGTATCAGAATCATTTGGGGGGGGTACGTTTAAAAATTCTGTCTAGCCCTCCTCCACCTGAGATTTTGTGGTTCAGTGTTTGACTACTCACTGCAGGGTTGGCAGTTTGAACTCACCTAGACATGCCTCAGAAGACCAGCTGGGTGATTTGTTCCTGAAAGGTCGCAGTCTTGGAAACCTTGTGGAGTAATTCTACTCTGCACACATGGGGTTCACTGTGAAAAGGGGACCTTTTCTGACTTCACAAAAGAGAAGGAGAATCAAACTCTACATCAGCCCAAGGTCAGTTCTGATGAGGCAGAGGTCAAATTTGCCTCCACCCTCCATTCTTCTTTACCAAGTCTAATACCAACGATCCCTTCTCAGCTGGGTTTGGTAATTCATTGCAGTGACCACACAAGACTCCAAATTATGGGGCTTATTAGGGAAGTTAAAGCGCTCTGGTAGTGTAGTCGTTATGAGTCGGGGTGCTAACCTTAAAGTCAACAGTTTGGAACTACCAACCGTTCCGTGGGTGAAAGATGAGGCTTTCTGCTCCCGTAAAGACTTACAGCCTTGGAAGCCCTGTGCAGGGTTGCTATGAGTCAGAACCAACTCAATGGCACATAACTACCACCACCACTAGGGAAGTTAACAGGTTACAAGTTCAGAATCTGAAATGCTCAGGATATAGTTCTTGGGTCAAGATAGTCTCTTCAATGGTGTGCTCACAGGCAGACCTCTCTGTGGCCCTCAGCCCCTTGGCTTGACTTCTTCCCTGCTCCAAAATGTTACAAAGCTCTTTCAGCACTGCAGATCAATGGCCAAAAGATACTCCATTCTGTTACGAGTCTTTGCATGAAAGTGCTCAGCTTTAGCTCTGTGAGTTAGCAAACGTAGCTCCCCAATTAAATGCCTGGAGGCACCCTGTTCTACAAGTGAGTCTCCTGCCTACAGGCATTCAGCTTTACTTATTCCTTGGGCCAGGAAGTCCACTGCTCTGTCTTGTGCTCTCTGGCCCTTGGTTCTGTTGCTGCCGTTCCTTTACCACTTCTATGCTGCTTCTCTGGTATCCCGGCTCTGTCTTCTGGGTTGAGGAGGTCCAATATGAATGGATCTCAGAGGCCAAAGGATACACTCCACTCCTAACGCTTCTTTCTTGGTGGTAAGATCAAGCTTCTGTGCTGAGCAAGTACATTTTATACCCAGCTGGATGGAAAGAATGACAAATTACCACATTAACATTCTAAGTTTTCCCAATGAGAATTAACCCTGCAAACAATCACTAACAACTGAATCATGCCATCCTCTCAGCGTTTTCCCCTCACCGCCTCTTACCCAGACCCATCCATTAATAATTATGACATGAAATGTATAAAGTAAGAATGTAGGAAAATTGGAAGTTGTCAGGGATGAAATAGAACACAAAGATTAATATCATAGGCATTACTGAGCTGAAATGGACTGGTTTTGGTCATTTTTAATCTATCTGACAATCATTTGATTTACTTTGCCTCCTTGAATGACATATGCAAGAGGAATAATGTTGCATTCATCATCAAAAGTAATATTTCAAGATCTATTCTGAAGTACAATGCTTTCTGTGATAGGATAATATCAATACATCTACAAGGAAGACCAGTTAATATCACTATTATTCAAATTAATGTACTAATCACTAAATCCAGTAAGGATGAAATTGAAGAATTTTACTAACTTCTCTAGTCTGAAGTTGATCAAACATGCAACCAAGATGTGTTGATAATTACTGATGATTGGAATGCAAAGGTTGGAAACAAAGAGAAATAGTACTTGGAAAATATGGCCTTGGTGATAGAAATGATTCTGGAGATCTCATGCAAATAACTTTTTAAAACAATGTACCAGGTGATTATACACATGGTCCTCACCAGATGGAATACACAGAAATAAAATTAGCTATATCTGTGGGAAGACATGGTGGAAAAGCTCAATATCATCAGCCAAAATGAAACCAGGGGCTGACTGTGGAACAGACCATCAATTGCTCATATGAAAGTTCAGAATGAAGCTGAAAAAAAATTTAAAAACTCCAAGAGAGCCAAAACATAACCTTGAACATATCTCACCTGAATTTAAAGATCATCTCAAGAACAAATTTGATGCATTGGACACTAATAACTGAAGACCAGAAGAGCAATGGGATGACATCAAGAAGATTAAGCAGGAAGAAAGCAACAGGTTATTAAGAACACATCAAAGAAAGATAAGACCAGAATTGATGTCAGAAGACACTTTGGAACTCTTTCTCCAGTGTAGACATGTTAAAGCGAATGGAAGAAATGAGGAAGTAAAAGAGCTAAACAGAAAATTTCAAAGAGCAGACTGTAAAGACAAAAGTATTATAATGAAATGTGCAAAGATCTGGAATTAGACAACCAAAAGGGAAGAAGATGCTCAACATTTCCTAAGCTGATAGAACTAAAGAAAAAACTTGAAGCCTTGATTTACAACATTTGAAGGATTTCATGGGCAAAATACTGAATGATACAAAAAGAATCAAAAGAAGATGGAAGGTATACACAGAGTCACTGCATCGTAAAGAAATGGGCAATGTTCAGCCATCTCAAGACAGAATCAAGAATTGGTGGTACTGAAAGAAGAAATCCATGCTGCACTGGTGATATTGGTGAAAAACCAAGGCTCCGGGAAGTGATGGAATACAAATTGAAATCTTTCAACAAACTGATGCAGCACTGGAGGCACTCACTCATCTATGCCAAGAAATCTGGAAGACAGCTACCTGGCCAACTGATTGGAAGAGATCCATATTTGTGCTCATTTCAAAGAGAGGTGACCCAGCAGAAAACTGGAATCATTGAACAATATCATTAACATCACATGCAAGAAAAATTTTGTTGAAGATAACTTCAAAACAGCTACAACAGTACATTGACAGGGAACTGCCAGAAACTCAAGCTGGATTCAGAAGAGAATGTAGAACTAGAGATATCAATGCTGACATTAGATGGATCTTGGCTAAAATCAGAGAACACCAGAAAGGTTTTTACTGGTGCTTTACTGACTATGCAAATGCTTTCCACTATGTATGTAGATCATGACAAGCTATGAATAGCATTGAGGAGAATTTCAGAACACTTACTTAATTGTGCTCATGAGGAACCTGTACATAGACAATAGGCAGTCATTTGAACAGAAAAAGGGGATACTGAATTGTTTAAAATCAGGAAAGGTGTGCACCAGAGCTATATTCTTTCACTGTTCTTAATCTGTGGTGGTGGTGGCTATGCGATTGAATTCATCCTGGCTCATAGCAACCCTGGAGTCCTGGTGTGGGTCTGTGGGTTAATGCGCCAGACTGCAAAGCCGTTTGAACTACAAAGTTGGTGGTTCAAGCTCACCAGTCGTTCCTTGGAAACCCTATACAAAGTCGCTATGGGTCGGAACCGACTTGATGGCACTTAACAACAACAACAACAACAACATAGCAACCCTGCACAGGGTTTCCAAGGATGTAAATCCTTATGGGAGCAGAAAGCCTCATCTTTCTCCTGTGGAACAAATGGTACATTCGAACTTCTGACCTTGAGGGTAACAGCCCAGCTCATATCCATTATGATACCAGGGCTCCTTATTCAACCTGTATGCTTAGCACATATTCCGAGAAGCTGGATTATATGAAAAAGAAGGCGGCATTAAGAGTGGAGGATGACTCATTAGCAACCTCTGATATGCAGATGATATAACCTTATTTGTTGAAAGTGAAGAGGATGTAAAATACTTTCTGATGAAAATCAAAGCCCACAGCCTTCAGTATAGCCCACAGCCTTCAGTATGGATTGCACCTGAATGTATGGATTCTTTTTCTTACTCTTTTACAGTAGTGGTCCTATGCAGTATCTCTCCTTTTGTGATTGACTAATTTCACTCCACATAATGTCCTCAAGGTTCATCCATGTTATGTGATAGCTTACAGCTTCCTTGTTGTTCTTCAAGGTAGCATAATATTCCATTGTGTGTATGTACCACAGTTTGTTTATCCATCCTTTCATAGATGGGCACTTAGGCTGTCTTCAACTTTTTGCTATTGTAAATAGTGCTGCTATGAACATTGGTGTGCATATATCTTCTCGTGTTATGGCTCGTATTTCTTGTGGGTAAATACCAAGTAGAGGAATTTCTGGATCATAAGGTATCTCTATTTCCAACCTTCTGAGGTAACACCATATTGCTTTCCAGAGAGGTTGGACCATTTTGTAATCCCACCAGCAATGCAGGAGCATCCCAATCTCTCCACATCCCCACCAGCATTTATTGTCCTCTGCTTTTTTGATCTTTGCTGTTATTGCTGGTGTGAGATGATATCTCATTGTTGTTTTGATTTGTATCTCTCTAATGGCTAGTGATTGTGAACATTTCTTCATATGTTTGTTGGCTGCCCAGATCTCCTCCTTGGAGAAGTGTCTGTTCATGTCCAGTGCCCATTTTTTAATTGGGTTATTTGTCTTTTTCTTGTACAGGTGTTGTAGTTTACTATATATTTTAGAAATGAGTCCCTTGTCTGATGTGTCATTGCAAAAGATTTTTTCCCATTCTGTGGGTTCCCTTTGTACTCTTCTGATGAAGTATTTTGATGCACATAAGTTTTTAATTTTTACTATGTCCCAATCATCTATTTTGTCCACTTTTGTTGTATAGTTTTCAAAATGTTTGCTAGTCTGTGTATTCCCTGAATTAGTGCCCTCACATTTGTCCCTATGTTTTCATTGATGGCCTTCATAATTCTGGGATTCACATTTAGGTCTTTAACCCATGTTGAATTGGTTTTTTATAAGGCATGAGGTAAAGTTCCTGCTTCAGTTTTTTGCATATCACTTTCCAGTTCTGCCTGCACCTTCTGTTAAAGAGACTATCACCTCCCCATGTGATATATTTAGGTATTTTTTCAAAAATCAGTTGGCTGTATGTGGATGGGTTAATTTCTGGATTCTCAATTCTGTTCCATTGATCAATGTGTCTTTCATTGTACCACTACCAAACTGTTTTGACCACTGTAGCCATGTAATAAATTTTGAAGTCGGGGAGTGAGAGGTTTCCAAACTTATTCTTTTTCTTAAGCAGTGCTTTGCTTATCCTGGGTGCTAGATGGACTTTTGATGGTCAAGAAGGCCCTGGAGTTTTAGAGCCTAAGTTTCTATTAAAGCAGTTATAGTGACCAAGCATTATAAGCGTACTTAAGATGAGGTACTGGAGGTGAAACCGTTTTTAGGAGGAAAAGAAACAAAAACAGAACCTGGCTTCCACAGTAAGGAGCATTCTTTTTTCTATTGATATGTGTTAGGTATTTGTGGAGTAAGCAGACCCATCCATGGCCTGTGTGACTCCTCCTGCCTTGTTGGAGGAGACAAGTGGCAGGTTCGGTTGACTAATCAGAACAGAGCAGGTTGAGGGTACAGTCAAGAGAGCACCAATCAGGGCACCATCTTGCCAAGAGAAGGTTAAAATGACATCTGTTTCCATAGGAATACTGAAGGTTTTTCTTTCATACCAGCATGCAGGAAATTAAACCACAAGAAAGGCCAAGCTGGATTTCTTAATCTGCCACAAACAATGAAATTTGGAGTGTGGGTTTATGGTTGGAAAGTGACCATGTAAAAATAGCATTGACTGACTCAACAGCTCTCCATCCTCCAGCTGCCAGAGCCGTGGATGGGTGTGGACTCTAGAACTGACTTCAGTGCCAGGCTGATCAATCGAGAGGCTGGGGTCACCAGGAGAACTCAGTCCCGCCTTAGGTTTCCTGCTCTCTCCCTACTCAAATCCAGGAAGTTGTGGTTAAGTTTCTTTTCCAAGGTTGCATGGCATCCTTGGTGGACGTGCCTCAGAGGGCAGCCCCTGGCTGCTTTTGGTGTTGGGCTTAGACGGTGACAACTTTGTCCCTTTCACCCATCACAGCGGAAGTACCCCTTCCAATTGAATAGCACTCCATCTTAGCAGATACAGACACATTCTGCTCTGACCTTCAGACAACAGAGTAACTGCTAACACCAACCACATGCTTCCCACAAGGGCACAGTTGTCCGTCATCTTTGAACAGAATACCATGTGTTTCCTACTCATGTCAAAAATCCAAACACGAGAGATTTGGTTGCTATGTAACATGTACACTGTGTTGGCCAAGACTGAATTACTTCAAACTGGTTCAAATCCCTGTTTGGAGGCCATCTTTGCAGACTAGCTGCTACATACTCTCACTTCATAATGAAATACAAATTATTTAAAATTGCTTCTTTATACTTTGCTAAGTTTTCTTTCTACAATACATCTATCTTCTTTCTTAAACATAAAAAATTATTATTTCAAAAGATCTAATTTAAAAAATAACCAATTCCACTGCTGTCAAGTCTATTCCAACTTACAGCGATCTGCTAAGACAGCATAGAACTGCCCCACGGGGTTTCCTCCACATCACTTCAAAGGAGTAAATCTTTTCAGGAGTAGACAGTCTTCTCTTTCTCCTTCGGAGTAGCTTTTGGTTTATGGCTAAGCACTTTAACCACAGTGTCACAACCAGGGTTCCTAAAATATATCATAGTGAATATATAATGGTCTTACACTGTGGGTTAATGCACTGGACTACAGAGTCAGTTTGAACTGCAGGGTCGGTGGTTCAAGCTCACCAGTCACTCCTCGGAAATCCTATACAGGGTCACTATGAGTTGGAACCAACTTAACAGCACTTAACAACAACATCAATATTATAAAACTTATATTGTTACATATAGTATTGTATGGTTATCAGTATGCCAGTTATATATTAATGTTTGTGTAGACTCCTAGTATGGCGCTATAGGATTAGCACTGGACTGCAAACTACAAGGTCGGCATTCAAACCCACCAGTTGATCCTCAGAAACCTTATATAGGGTCACTATGAGTTGGAGCCCACTTGATGGGTACTTAATGACAACAACAAAATACATTCACAGTAGAGACTAGAATAAAATATGCTAATAATTCATTGTGGTAAAATGTGCCATTATTTATTAATTTTTGACTTTAACAAATAGAAATTTTTCTCTCTCCTAGTTTAGAGGATAGAAATCTGAATGTAGAGCACGAGGTCTAGAGAAAGTCCTCATCTCCATTCAGCATCTGTGGGACCATCATTCCTTGGAGAAGATCTCCATGTGTCTTGGCATCAGTCTTTCCCTGGATCTAGGAGTTTCACAGTACAGGGATCTCAGTCCCAAAGGACGCACTGCACTCCTGGCTCGTCTTTCTTGGTGGGAGGGCCCTCAGGTACAATTATTTAAAAAATATTTTCCATCTTTTCAAAATGGATATGTACTACTTTTAAATTAAAAACTTTAAAAAAAATTAAAGCTTTGAGACAATTTGTTATCAAAAGTGGCTACTGATATATGCAAACCAGTATGAATTTTTAAATTTATCATACATTTACTTCATTTTTTAGCATAAAAAGAGGTGTTAGTTTAAATGTGTCAATCATTGTCTTTCAGCAAGACACCACTGCCTGTTTTCTACATGGGTCAAAAATCTCATGGGCAAGAGATTTGTTTGTTCAGTGTGGAAAATGATACAATGCTTCCTCAGAAAGTTGGAAATAAAAATATTGTGTGATCCAGCAATTCACAAGAATTAAGAGCCAGGACGTGAGTAGATATAGCACTACTCACAACAGCAAAAAAAAAGAGGGATTTGGTTGCTATATAACATATTCTCCGTTGGCCACTATTGAACTGTTTGGAATCTCCTAATGAACCATGCCTGTAGTTCCCACCTTTCCCTTGCATTTCGGCTGACCCTACAACCTGATTTTGACAAGCTGGAGCTAGTGGAAGTGATGCTGCATGACTTCTGAGACAAGGTCATAGAAGCATTGAAATTTCTGTCTCGGTCTCTTTGCAAGTTCCTTCTTGGAACTCAGCTGCCATGCTGCTCGAAGCCCAAACCCCAGAGCAGGTTAACAGTGCTCTGGTTAACAGTACAAGCAGAGTTCTTGGTTGACAGTCAGAATCAATTACTAGCAATATGTGTGAGCCATCTTGGTTGTCCAGCCTGGTGAAGCCTCGAGATGACTCTAGCCCTAGCCATCATTTTGAGGTGGTTTGTTAGCAGCAACAGATAACTGGCACAGTATGTGGGCTAATTTAAAAATAAACTCTGTTTAAGGAGCATGCGGTAAAGCAAAAGGACTCAGACTCCAGACCCAGCTAGGCCTCATTTGAATTCGTGCACTATCACTTACCAACTGCCTGATCTGAGGAAAGTTAGTTGGTGACCGGGCACAGAATAGGTGCTAAAGAACATTTTTTTCCATAAGGTTTTCAGTGACTCAATATTCGGAAGTAGTCCGTCTCTCCTTCTTCCTAGTCTGGAAACTCAACTGAAACCTGTCCACTGTGGATGACCCTGCTAATGTTTAAAATACCCATGGCATGGCTTCCAGAAGAATCACAACAACACACAAGCCTTCACAGTATAACAAACTGACAGACAAGGGTGGTACAACGACAAAGAGGCAGTTGTTCGAACAGAATAAGGGAACACTGAATGGTTTAATATTAGGAGAGGTGTGCGCTAGGGTTGTGGTCTTTCACCATACTTATTCAGTCTGCATGCTGAGCAAATAATCTGAGTAGCAGGATTATATAAAGAAAAACAAGACATCAGGATTGGAGGAAGACTCATTAACAACCTACGATATACAGATGATACAGCGTTCCTTGTTGAAAGTGAAGAGGACTTAAAATATTTACTGATGCAGATCAAAGACCACAGCCTTCAGTATGAGTTGCACCTCATTGTCAAGAAAACAAAAATCTTCACCACTAGACCAATAAATAACATCCACATGGATGTTATGGAGAAAAGATTGAAGTTGTCAAAGATTTCATTTTGCTCAGATCAACCATCAACTGGAAGCAGCAGTCAAGAAATCAAACGACATATTGCATTGGGCAAATCTGCTGCACAAGACCTCTTTAAAATGTCAAAGAGCAAAGATGTCAGTATGAGGACTAAGGTGCGCCTGACCCAAGCCATGGTATTTTCAATAACCTCATATGCATGTGAAAGTTGGACAGTGAATTAGGAAGACAGTGAAATAATTTATGGAAGATAATATGAAAAGTACCATGGACTGCCAAAAGAACAAACCAATCTGTGTTGGAAGAAATACAACCAGAGTGCTTCCTGGAAGTTAGGATGGCCAGACTTCATCTCTCATACTTCGGACAAATTGTCAGGAGGGACCAGTCACTGGAGAAGGATATTTTGTTTGGTAAGGTGGAGGGTTGGAGAAAAGAGGAAGATCCCCAATAAGATGGATTGGCACAGTAACAACAGCAAGGGGCTCAGGCGTAACAATGATTGTGAGGTTGGCCTAGGACTGTTTTGTTCTGTTGTGCATAGGGTCGCTATAAGTCGGTACCGACTTGATGGCATATAACAACCACAGCAAAGAACGTTTGGTTCCATGTCGTGCTAGTTAACAATCATGAGTAATAGTGATAAGGAAAAGGGGAAATGAGTAGTAGCAATGAGTAAGTAATGAAGATCTTCCTGGACTTACAGTTTTGGAGGCTAGGAACAGTGTCTTATTCATTCAGAATCTTTGCTGTACTTGGTGCAATATGTATCACACAGTAGGGACTTTATGGCTCACTTGGCTTGGCATGGAGAGATCAACATAGCGGAATATTTCTTCAGGGCCTGCTATCTACCTATGCTGTTCTGAGAGAGAGAAGAAAGATGGGCTATGAGAATGCCCTCCTATGTTCAGAATCCCTGGGTGGCAAGGTCTGTGTCGGGTTTTCAAGACCATCTATTCTGAACCCCTTGTCTTTGCAAGGAAAAATTGATGTCAAGAGAGGAAGTGACTTGTCCAAGACTGGACCTAGTGTCAAACGCAAAACTGTAAGCCAGGATTCTGACCCAGTGTCCTGTCTATTCACATTGGCCTAGAAATAATTGAACAAGGTTGTTGTTGTTAAGTGCCACCAAACTGTGCTGACTCATAGTGATACTGCATAGGGTTTCTGAGGAGCAGCTTGTGGGTTTGAACCACCAACCTTGTAGTTAGTAGTCCAGCTGCTTATCCTACAGCGCCACACCAGGACTCCAAGGTAGAGTCCATTAAATTACTTGTTTTTGTTGCATTTCATTTTAAATGGGAAAAAAAGGTGGTCTGGTGTTGCCTTCTAGAAGTACCCCTGGCTTGCAGTCTTCCCCTTCTTAAAAATGGAATTTTCTTTTTGGAATACTGCACAGTTGACCAAAATGGTACATAATTTATCAAACAGAAACTTAGCTCCTGTCAGATGGTAGACTGGGTCGAGAAATCCTCTCACTGGAGGAGGAGAAAATATCATAGTTGCTGTTGCTGTGGCTTTGGACCTGTCATCTGAGCACTTGGGGGTTTCAGTAACCCTCTTGGAAAGTCTCCAGCAGCCTTAGCCAGAGGTTCACTGACACCACCAACGCTAGCTCCCCATAGGCCAGTCAGCCCTGGAAAACCAGGTGTTGGCTGCTTGACAGTCATTTTTGTGAGTTATGTCTGAACTATGTTTAATTTTGCTCATTTTCTAGCTAAGGAAATTAAGGCACTATAAAGAATGGAGAGTAGATATAAACGTGCCAGGCCTTAGTAATCACACTCAGGGTTGATGATAGACTACTTTGGGTGTTCTCTGTAGTGTGCTCAGAAACAGTAGTCCCCAGCCAGGATTTCTGAACCCACAGGGTCTTAGAAGACACTGGCCGCTACATGTAATCCTGGACTAGAAATTTTTCTGGGGGACAGTTCATTAAATGGTAATGATATATGAATATTAATTTCCTAGTTTTGATGTCTGTACTCTTGTTATGAGAGAGCATACTCACTTTGAAATGTTGGAAAGTTCACACTGAAGTTTAAGGGTTAAAACCTTTTTCTTTCAGCTGCAATTATGTTCATTCAGCATAGTGTTTTATGTCTTTAGTTTAAATAAAGAACTTACATTTCATTTAATTAAAATAAAAACCAAATAAATTAAATGAGAATGTAATTAAAGTTAAGAAATGAATTAATTAATTCCAGGTATGTGCTTACAAGCCATTTTGTAGACAGAATCTTTTCACTTGTAAAAGCTATGATGGGAGAAAAATTTGTAAAGAGGGTTTCTTGGTGGTGAAAAGTTTAGAGTCCCCTTCTCCATAGGAAGGCTAGGTCTGTGTGTCAAATGGAAATTTGAGTCTGGATTTCCAGCCCAGGGGCCTATGTTCTGACATCTCCATATTCTCGTGCAATTCTTTTCAGACTCTTAGACGGCAGGGCTCCATTTGACCTCAGTGCATAGAGAGGAAAGCAGTGCAACTTGGTCTGTATCTTAGGGTGGCTAAAACTGAAAGTGAGGACAATGAACCCTGTAGATAAGCTCTGGACTTGTAACAGTAAGGTCAGCACACAACAACAAAAAACCCTACTTAAGAGTATTGAATGAGGTAATATGTAAAATATATAAAAGTTCCTACCCAGTGTTAGGCGTATAGTTACATAGTCATTTTATAGATGAACTTGTTGTTAAGTGCCATCAAGTTGATTCCAACTCATAACAACCCTGTATAGGCATTCCAAGGAGCAACTGGTGAGTTTAAACCACCGACCTTGTGGTTCAAACTGACCTTGCAGTCCTGTGCTTATTCTATAGTGCCATACCAGGACTCCATAGATGAAGCAGGTCATCATTTTTTCCGAAATCATTATTTTTTCAATGTAGCATAAAAATCAATAAGGTGATATGACATTTTGTCAAGAACCCTGGTTCAGAAGAAAGGAAACCTGAAGAGCTAATTGACCATTGCCAAGTTAGTCTACAAATTATCACAGATGAAAGATGCTGCTACTGAAAACATTAAAATCTGTCTATTTGTCTGTCTGTCTGTTTATCCTGGTATGGCACTGTAGGATAAGGACTGGACTGCTAACCGCAAGGTAGGCAGTTCAAACTCACCACTCACTCCTTGGAAGTTCTATACAGGGTCACTTTAAGTTGTAAGTGACTCCATGGCACTTAACAACAACAACAAAGATAAGGGAATGAATCGTACTTTACATGCAAATCTCAGAGAGGTGTTTTGGAGTTCATAAAGTGAAGAAGCCAGGTTTTTTTCTCTCTAGAGGTGTTTGTTATGTGGACTTCTGATGTGGGCCTACTCTTTCCTCAACTCCTTCATGGTCCCAGGGAGAAGTCAGGGACTTCTTGTGAGAAGTTGGCTGTTTTCTGCCTGATCCCACATATCCCTCTTGTGTAAGGATCTCAGTAGTTGGATGTGTAGGTCCTGTTGGATGTAGATCCTGCTGTCCTTAGCTGGAGTGAAGGCTGAGACCCTGTGGCCTTGAGTCTGAATGTTCTGGTGGGATGCAAGACCCTGTTTAGAGAAGGATGAGTGTGCTAGGTGAAAGGAACTCAGACAGTTCAATAGTAACAAAAAGAAGTGTAGTGGATTCATTGTTCACACTGGGAAGAACTCCTGTTAAGATACAGCAGTCTTATCAAAGAAGTAGAAGAGGGAGCAGAGGGGAGCGAATATTGAAAGCAAAACAGACTGTGATTGTTAGGTGCCCATAGATGAGCATCCACAACTAGCATGCATGTGGTGATGTGAAGTAGGTTTTCAACATCAGAACAGAACACAAAGTGGCTACACAAAAGGTTTACCACTAGGAACCACTTAAGCAGATGTAAAGGATGCTTATGCAAGTTGCCCCCAAGTGAAGTATCTAACTCACAAAAAACTCTGACAGGTGTTACGGAAACAGTTTTGGGTTTGTGCTCTTACTCTAAGGATCCCCCAGTTCTCTAGAGTCAGACCATCTTTGACTTGGTTTACCTTACTAGTGAACCATTCTGGGTTCCTGAGGCATATGGGACACAAGTGTGGGAAGCCAGGCAGGGAGTCAAGTATGAGGCAGGTGGATGAAGGGCTGGAATTCCTTCAGAAAGACAACGCAGGGCCTACAAGCATAGATCCAGACTGCCTTGGAGGAGATGAGTAGCTGAGTAAGATCTGGAAGATACGCAGAAAAGAGTCTGGGCAGAACCACAGCAACAACTCCACTGTAGTGAGGGGACTCTGTGAACAAGGGAGAGAGAGCTAGACATGAGTCAGGTGGCATGGAGTTCATTTGCACTCATCAATTATTGGCCATGCAACTGTAACAAAAAGCATACACTCTTTGGGTCTCTATTTTTTCATCTGTAAAGTATGTGGAATTAATACTTGCCTGCTGTGTGAAGGACTAATTGCTTATATTCATTTATTACTGAATCTCATTTGTTTTGAGGAGCATTGTTGTTAAGTGCCCTCAAGTTGGTTCTGATTAATAGAGACTTTATGCACAACAGAACAGAACACTGTCTGATCCTGCCATCTTCACAATTGTTATGTTTAAGTCCATTGTTGTTTCTATTGGGTCAATCCATCTCACTGGAGGTCTTCCTCTTTTTTTCTAAAAGCATTGTCCAAAGAATGAGAGACAAAGTCTTGCCATCCTGGCTTCTAGGGAACATTCTGGCTGTACTTCCAACACAGATGTGTTTGTTGTTTTTGACAGTCCATGATACTTTCAATATTCTTCTGCAAAACCACAATTCAAATGCATCATTTCTTCTTTGATCTTCCTTATTCATTGTCCAGTGTTCACATGCATATAAGGTGACTGAAAATATCATGGGCGTGGGTCGGGCACATGCTAG
Source organism: Chrysochloris asiatica (assembly GCF_000296735.1). NCBI lineage: Eukaryota > Metazoa > Chordata > Mammalia > Afrosoricida > Chrysochloridae > Chrysochloris > Chrysochloris asiatica. The sequence goes on from NW_006408742.1 coordinate 159,968, forward strand.
TCCTGAAAGTGACATCTTTTGCACTTTAGCACTTCTTTTTTTCAACCCTATGGTTTGCTTTTCAGAACACTCCACTTACTAGTCCAAACCCTAACATTCGCATTGATGAAGTCCCCTGCCAATTCCTACCCCTCTTTGATTTCGATAATACCTAATATCCTAATATTACACAAAGTTAAGTAATATGGAATCCTTTGGGCTCCTCATAACCAAATAATCCTCTGGCTAAATCTTCTGCTAGACTTTTTTTTTTCCTTTTTAAATGTTTCATTGTGAATTATGTTATAGTTTACATGGGAGAACATTAGCTTCATATTCATCCAATCGTATATCATCTCATTGCCATGGTTACAATCCCTTCCATGCATGCACTTTAGCACTTTTAAGAAGTCTTTTGTAGCAGATTTGCTTAATGCAATATGTTGTTTGATTTATTGACTACAGCTTCCTTGAGTGTTGATTTTGGAACCAAACCAAATGAAGTCTTTGACAACTTCAATCTTTTCTCCATTTATTACAATGTTATTTATTGGTCCAGTTGTAAGGATCTTTTTGTTGTTGTTGTTACATTGAGGTCCAATCTATACTGAAGGCTGTAGTCTTTGATCTTCATTAGTATTTAAGTCCTCTTTACTTTCAATAAGGAAGTTTGTATCATCTGTATATTGCAGGTTGTTAATGAGTCTTCCTTCAATCCTGATGCCACATTCTTCTTCATATGATCTAACTTCTTGGATTACCTGCTCAGTGTACAGATTGAATAAATATGGTGAAAGGATACAACCCTGATTGATGTACTTCTTTCCTGATTTTAATCTATTCAATATCTCCTTGTTCTAGTCAAATGACTACTTCTAGGTACAGGTTCTATGTACAGGTTCCTCATGAACACAATTAACTGTTCTGAAATACCTTTTATTCCCAGTGTTATCTATAGTTTGTTATGATTCATATGGTCCAGTGCTTTTGCATAGTCAATAAAGCACAAGTAAACATCTTTCTAGTATTCTCTGGTTTCAGCCAAGATCCATCTAATGTCAGCAGTGTTATTCCACATCCTCTTTTGCATCCAGCTTGAATTTATGGCAGTTTCCTATTGATGTATGCTTGCAGCCATTTTTGAATTATCTTTAGCAACATTTTACATACATGTGATATTAACAATATTATTTGATGATTTCCACACTCCACTGGGCCACTTCTCTTTAGAATGGTCACAGATAAGGATCTCTTCCAATCAGTTGCCCAGGTAGCGGTCATCCAAATTTCTTGGATAGATGCGTGAGAGCTCCAGCGCTGCATCAGTTTGTTGAAACATTTCAATTTGTAGTCTGTCAATTCCTGAAGCCTGGTAATTCTGCCGATACCTTCTGTGCACTTTTTCCTTCAGTACCACCAGTTCTTAATTATATGCTACCGCTTGAAATGGTTGAGCATCAACCATTATTTTTGGTACAGTGACTTTAGGCATTACTTCCTCCTCCTCCTCCTTCTTCTTTTAATGTTTTATTGTGAATTATGTGATAGTTTACATTCATCCTATTGTATATCATTTCATTGCCATGGTTACAATCCC
>NW_006408742.1:165160-174730 GCF_000296735.1 Chrysochloris asiatica
AGTATGTCAAGCTTCTTGCAGCAGTATTAACGGTTCAGAACCGAACCACCTCCTCCAACCTTGCCAAGAAGATAGACAACAATTGCTTTCATTGTGAAAAGACTGGACACTTTCAGAAATGTCCAGGAATCACCAGGAATGCTAAACCCCAATGGAAAAACAACTGGTCCCTAAAACACCATATGGGTAATACTGATAGGTCTGGGCATTGGGTGTGTCTGGACTGGCCAGTATTCCTCAGGGTGCTGTGAAAGTCACATGACCCTCTGGACCACCGCAGAACCTGAGGACTGATGGGATGCCAACAGCTCCTGTGCATCCAAGTCTCTCCGGAGGAGCCTTGAGTCATCGTGGACGTGGCCGGTAAATATTCCATTTTTAGTAGACATAGGAGCCACCAAATATGTTAGCAATTCTCTCTGTATTTCCTCCTATATGGCTGTTGGCATTGATGCGATTTCCTGTGAAAAGGGGGGAACCTAACAACTTGCTGAGTACGTGTGTAAAACCTCCCTTCATGGAGGAAATAGGTTTAGTTTCAGGGACATTCATTGTGGAAAAATCAATCACAGAACCTTCTTTTTACTAAAGTGCCCAATGCCTCTGAGATAACCATCTTACAAATAATCCATAAACTCACCCATGGACTATGCATGTTTTCAACCAACTTCCTTTACATGGTAGGCTTCAATTGAGCCCAACATCAAAGACTTCCAATGTAACTTTTCATGCTTCAGGAAGAGTAACTCCTCATGTACATATAATTACATAGGAAATGGATGCACACTGGGATCATTCCTTGATGGTTAGAGTTCTTGGTGTAATTGGATGCAGGGTCTTAATTCTACAAAATCATCCTCATGACAATGTGGCCCCTGGGTGGTGACCACCACTACCCAGGGTATACATTTCAAAACCAGTCAGTATATTTTACGATCTCACTTTCTATGCACTCTGACTTCAATTCTGATAATACCAGTAATTGGGAAAATTTCTCTTCTTTATTGTGTTTTGTTGTTATTGGGAACCATTGAGTCGGTAATGATTTGTAGGGTCCCTCTGCATAACAAAACGAAACCCTACCCAATCCTGCACCAACCTCAACTATGCTTGAGCCCATTAGAGCAACACTGTCCCAATCCATCGCATTAGGGGTCTTCCTCTTTTTCACTGGCCCTCCACTTTTACCAGGCATGATGTCCTTCTCTAGGAACTGACCCCTCCTGATGGTATGTCTGAAATTTGAAGCATGAGAAATTATGTCTGGCCATCCCGACTTCTAAGGAACATTCTTGACTGTACTTCATCCAACAGATTTGATAGTTCTTCTGGCAGTCCATGGTACTTTTAATATTCTCTTCCAACACCATGACTCAAGTGCATCAATTCTTCAGTAGTCTTGTTTTCCAACTTTCCATGCAAATGAGGTTATCAAAATACTATGGCTTGAGTCAGGCACACCTTGTTCCTCAAACTTACGTCTTTGCTGTTGTGTAGCAGCCTAATGCAATGTATCCTCTGATTTCTTGATTACTCCTTCCATGAGTGATGATGGTTGATCCAAGCAAAATGAAGTCATTGACAGCCTCAATCTTTTCTCCATTTATATGGACATTATTTGTTGTGAGAATTTTTGTTTTCTATACACTGAGGTACAACTCATACCGAAGGATGTGGTCTTTGATCTTCATCAGTAAGGATTTTAAGACCTCTTCACTTTCAGTAAACAAGGTTATATCATCTGCATATTGAAGATTGTTAATGAATCTTGTCCAACCCTGATGCCATGTTCTTCGTATAATCCACCTTCTTGAATTATTTGCTCAGTATACAGATTGAATAAGTATGGCGAAAGAATACAACCCTGGCACACAATTTTCCTAATTTTAAACCATTCCATTCAGTGTTTCCTTGTTCGAATAACTGCCTCTTGATCTATGTACAAGTTCCTCATGAGTATAATTAAATGTTCCAGAATACTCATACTCTACAATGTTTCCCATAGCTTGTTATGATCCACACAATTGAAAGCCTTTGTGTAGTCAATAAAGCACAGGTAAACATGTAAAAAAAAAGACAGAGAGAGAATAGCTTTCTGTGGACTTCCATTCCCAGAATCTTAGAAAAAAGCCTGTTGTTGAAGAACAAAGACCAGATCGCAGCTTAAATGTTGGTGAACAAAGTCAAAATGTGGTCCTTCACAAAATAGCATGGAGAACTTGGCTTAAGCTTTTGGAGACCAAAAAAAAAAAGAGATCTATAGTGGAGAACAAGACAACAGGACCCACTGACATCTGTGCCACAGAAGTGGGAGAAAGAGTATCTTCTGCCTCCCAGGGTCTAAAATGCCATTTCCCCTGCATAGTGAACTACATGAGCTACAGCTTCATATTGCCAGTAGAAGTGAGAGGAAAACTGCGAACAGGTGTCATATATGTTATTTTATTAGCTACGAGTATGGTCCCTAAAGTTTTTCAACTAGGTTCAAATCAATTCTGTGCTGTCCTAAAGGATATGATTTATACCTGTTCACAGAGGTGTTGAGGGTTACGAAAGAGGTTCGTGTTACACTGTTGCTGAAGCAAACACCGTGTCTTTTCATGATAATTTGTGTTGCCCACAAAACAAGAACAGATTGTTATAAAAGATGTTATGGCTGAGCCATAACTAACCTCAGAACTCAATTTTCCATGCTGAATTTTGGGAGGGAGTGAGTAGGGCCAGAAGGAAGAAATGATTTTATAGCTAATATATAAAACTGATTGTGGTCATTAATTTCAACCCCCTGGCCTCTAAACCTTTTTACCAGAGCTGCTAACAGGCTATATAAATCACTCTTATGAACTCTGTTTCCCTTCCCTTCCCCTCTTCCCTGAGAGGCAAGGGCAAACTGCTAACATGGAAAACATAGATTAGCACGGGAGAGTCAGGGCTTCCGGCCTGAGCAAAGCCTGCAGAACTGATCACTGCTCTTATCCTGCCCGTATCCTGCCCATCCTGGGGCTGGGAAGACAGGCTAGCAAGGCAAGTGGCTTTAGCTGTGCCACTTATCAGCTGTGTCATCTTGATTATCATACTTCTTGATGTCATCATCTGTCAAATAGAAACAATAATATTAACCTCATAAAACGTTTGGCTATTGTCACTGACAACTTATTTTCAACTTAGTTTTGTTCGAGTTAAACCTTTTCCCCAGAAATTTTCCATAGTTTCTGTTCAAAGAAAGCCCCAATGGTCTGCAAGCTCTTTGGGAGTGAGGGCCGTGAGGAAGGTAGTTTGTTCATAGAAGTAAGTCCTAGTTAATATACCGAGATGACCAGGGGCTGTCTGATATTTTCACTCTTGATGTGGAAGTATTTTTTGTTTGTTTGTTTTTTTTTTTCTGTAAAGATTTTCCAGTTGTTATCTAACCAACTTTGACTCATGGGTGACCCTTGTGTGTCAAAGTAGAACTGTGCCACCATAGGGTTTATAGCGGCTGAGTTTTTGACGGTAGATCTCAAGACATTTTTCCTACAGTGCCTGTGTGTGTTTTTGAACCTCTCCAGTCTTTAGGTTAGCAACTAGGCATAGTTGAATCAGTCAGGAACTCATTGCAAAGATAAAACTGTCACTGTCGAGCCAATTCCAACTCACAACAACCTTACACACCGAGTAGGACTGCCCACAAGGCTTCCAAGACTGCCACATCTGTTTCTTGAAGAGTGACTGGTGGCTTCAAACCATCACCCTTTCAATTTAGCAGCCAAATGCTGTAAGCACTGCACTCCCAGGGCTTCTTAAGGTAAAGATTGTTGTTAGAGGCCATTGTGTTGGTTCTGACTCCTAGCGACCCTGTGTGCAGCAGAGAGAAACACTGCCCAGTTCTGTACCATCTTCACAATTGTTGTTATGTTTAGGTGCATTGTTGCCGCCACTGTGTCAATCCATCTCATTGAGGGTCTTCCTCTTTTTCACCGACCCTCTACTTTACTAAGCATGATGTCCTCCTGACAACATTTCCAAAGTCTATAGGACAAAGTCTCACCATCCTTGCCTCTAAGGAACATTCTGGCTATACTTTGTCCAACACAAATTTGTTTGTTCTTCTGGCAAGCCATGGTATATTCAATATTCTTTGCCAACACCATAAAGAGAGAGGGATTAAAAACAACAGGCTTTTCTCAGGAATTTTTATGTGAGGAATCAAAAAAACTTTGAGGGAAGCAGCTCTGCATTTGCTCTCAGTCCTAACACTTGCTTGTTGTGTTACTCAAGTAGCATGTCTTATACAAGTTGCCCAAACTCTTTTGAACCTCAGCTTCTTCATCTGAAAATGGGAGGTACTAATCTTGGTGTGGCATTGTGCTGAATTGCAAGGTTAGTTTGAACCCCAAGGTTGGATCCTTGGAAACCCTATACAAGGTTGTTGAGTTGGAACTGACTAGATGGCACTTAACAACAATATCCACATTAGGTGTCCTAGTATGATGCTGTAGGATAATGCACTGCACCATAAGGTCGGCTTAAACCACAAGGTCAGTGGTTCAAACTCATCAGCTGCTCCTTGGAAACCCTATACAAGATCACTATGAGTCGGAACCCACTTGACAGCATTTAACAACAACAATAATATCGACATTGAAGTCCTGGTGTGGCACTAATGGATAAGTACTGGATTGCAATGTCAATTTGAACTACAAGATTAGGGGTTCAAACCCACCAGCCGCCCCTGGGAAACTCTATACATGGTCACTATGAGTTGGAACCGACACGACAGCACTGAACAGCAACAACAGTAAATCAGCATTGGACTGCAAACCACGAGGTCAGCAGTTCAAGCTCACAGTTGCTCCTCGGAAACCGTATACAGGGTTGCTTTGGGTTGGAACCAAATCAACAGAACTTAACAACATCCACATTGGAGACCCACAGCAGGGGCTTATCAGCCGAGTTAATAAGCACAAAGCATGGGTCTGGCATACAGATATCGTCTCCCCACTCCTGGAGAGGGCATGTATGTCTGGTGAGGCTGGAGGAGCCCCAGAGTCTGTGCCCAAAGGCATGGACTCTTGGCACGTTCCATTGCAACAGCTCTTACCACAGCCAGTCAGCCGGCTTGCATCTGGACCTCACTGCAAAGGGAATGGAGCAGGAAGAGAAAAACCAGCTGGGAAACAAGCCATGTTTTTTTTTTTTTTTCTTATTGGATGTGAGACCCATGGCCAACTCCAACCAGTCAGTTCCAACTGTGGATGGCCCCAGGGACACACACCGGCCTACACACATGGTGGCAGCCTTCCATCACAACCGCTCAAACCCTCACCCACCAATGGGTAAAGCCAGCCTGGTGTGGCTGGTGTACAGGCATTGTTCTGTCAGCCTCAAAACAGCTTGGGCTCTGGAATCTCTCACCACCTTTAGAGGAAGTTGCCACCTCTTTTCCCTTGCCCTGTAGCTCCTGCAGGCCAGAGGTGCTGCTGGGAAACAATTACAGAGCCCTAGGACCGTGAAGCAGGTGGCGGATTGCTGAAGTGTTTCAGAGCCCATAGCGAGAACGTGAACTCTTTTTCCCAGCAGCTGCTCCCAAGGCCCTGATCCTCATGACGTCTGAGTCACATAGCTAGGCATTGTCCTGATTTCCTCTTCTCCCTGAACCCCCAGCCAGTTAGTGGAAGGCTCGGACTGATTTACTGAGGTGAAAACCCTCTGATGTGTTGTAAATATTTATCTCTGGGAAGCTCTGAGACAATTTCAAAACAGAAAGGGAGAGAAACATGTTAATGTGCCCCTTAGGGAAAGGCCTGTTTTGTTTCCCAGGATGGAAGCTCAGTGCTTACCTAAGCAGGTCTTTTCTTTTCATAATTTCCTGATCTGTTTTGTTGTGTGTTGTGTTTTTTTTTTGTGTGTGTATGTGTGTTAAGATGCGTCTGTCAGGAATTGTTTCTGGGGATGAGAGAAGGGAGGGGAGAGGAAAGGAGACCTTTTGTTTTTCTTCTGGGATTTTTTTTCTTTTTTGCTGTTTGTTTTCGAATATAATTAATTACTCACTCTGGGTTGTAATTCAATCCGTGGTCAGATGACATGCCTTGTGGCTGGTTTAATTGGAAGCTGATGATGAGTTGTCCCAAGCCTGTTTCCACAGGGGCACAGTTGATTTGTGAGGGGAGTGTCCATGTTGATTTGTGAGGGGAGTGTCGATGTGGGGATTTCCCAGTCGGTTCTAAGGCTGGTTCTGAAGTGGATGTTGTCTTCAGCTATCCACCTGTGTGGAAGTGCAGCCCCCTATTACCCTCCAGGGCTGACCTTGAAGGCCTCAAACACCTGGGAGCCAGTGTGCTGTTCTGCACCATGGAGTTGGCTCTAACCCATAGAGACCTCATGTACAACAGAAGGAAACACTGCCTGGTCTTGGGCCATGCTCACAGTCATTGCGCTATTTGAGGCCAATTTTGCAGCTACTGTGTCAGAGCTATTGTTGAAGGTCTTTCGCTTTTTTGGCTGACCCTGTACTTTACCAAGCATGATGTTCCTCTTTCTGAGACCATGCCCAAATACCTGAGATGAAGTCTCACCATGCTGACTTCCAAGGACCCTTCTGGTTGCACTTTGTCCAACACAGATTTATTTGTTCTTCTGACAGTCCATGAAACATTCAATACTCGTCACCAACACCATAATTCAAATGCATCAATCCTTCTTTGGTCTTCCTCATTTATTATCCAGCTTTTGCATACATATGGGATGATTGAAAATACCAAGGCTTGAGTCGGGCTCAACTTAGTCCTCAAAGTGACATCTTTGTTTTTTAGCACTTTAAAGAGGTCTTTTGCAACAGATTTGCCCAATGCGTTGTATTGCTGGTTTTCTTGGCAGCCAATGTGGACCTCCTTAGCTCTGAGAACATTTGTCTATGCAACCCTCTCCTCTCCCGCCCTCCTCAATGCTCTCCAGAATCGTGACAGTGATGGTGCTCATGATATCCTGATGGTCTTGAAAGCTACATGTTAACCCAGCACTTTAAACGTTGTCCTTCATTTTCCAACTTTTTAGAGCCAAAGGGATACCATATCTTTAGCCTGAAACTAGGGTGTGAGAGAGTGAGAGTGAGCATATGCATTCGCTGGTGAACATGGTGCTGTATTTCTGACTCTACTCCTGGTGTTAAGGAGCTCTGGTAGCATAGTGGTTATGAGTCAGATCAGCAGTTCGAAACTACCAGGGGTTCCATGGGAGAAAGATGAGGCTTTTGGCTCCCATACAGATTTACAGCCTCAGAAACCCACCACCACCAGTCCTTGTGTTGAAGTTCAAGTGGAAGTACGTTCTCAGCCCAGAATCAATCACTGTGCCTGTGTTATACATCTAGGTGAGCTTTCTGAACTGAGAACCTATGTTAGAATCCTGGTGTGATGCTATAGGATAAGCATGGGACTTCAAGGTTGGTTTGAACCACAAGGTTAGCAGTCCAAACTCATCAGTCACTCCTCAGAAACCCTGTACTGGGTCGCTATGAATCTGAACTAACTTGATGACAGATGACACTTAATAACAACAGTCCTATGTTGGGGGCTTCAGCCAGGGTCCCTTAACTGCTCTCTGTGCCCTGGAGGCAGCAATTCTTCATTTCCTCAAGTAGCCTAGGTCTGCCTACCCACCAATCTCTTGCTGCCATCTCCCATGGAAACCAGTATTTAAAGCGAACACTGCTGACTCGTGAGGTGGGAATGCTGGAGTTCTCTTTGGTCCTATCATCTATCAGAAGACCTGGTCAGCCACTAGTGGACTCTCAGCATTCATGGCTGTTCTCCAGACACAGACTAGCCCAGGACATTTCCTAACACATGAATATGCTTGCCTCCGCCTAAGAAAATGACACAGGCCACATGCCCTTTGGCACTCCAGTTCTTACTTTTGTGATATAAACAAATACATGGGAAAATTTGTTCTTACAAGGCTGGATGGAAGACTCAACTAATTGGAATCAGGGGCAAGAACTACAGAGGAGGGCAGGGCAGTGTGTGTGTGTTGAGGGGTAGGCAGTGGTGGTAGGAAACACAGTATTTTACTGCTTAGTGGCCACTGATCTCACACTAGGTCCTGAGCCTGAATCTCCTCGTCAGTGAGTCTATGTCCTGAATGTAAAGTCTGGTTCCTGCACATTCAGCACCAGCTCAAGATGTGTTCTTAGATGAATGTAAGAACAACCATTTTTGTTTTGTTTTAAAGTCCTTGCTTGATATTAATGTGAGAATATGGACAACAGTGTTCTCATTCCCAAAGCCCAACTATAAAATATGTGTATGAATTATGCTGCCATTAAGTGCTGTCAAGTTGGTTGCCCCTCACAGCAACTCCACATAGGGATTTTGAGGCCACAAATCATCATGGAAGCAGAAAGTGGCTGGTGGGCTTTAACTGCCGATCCTGTGGTTCGCAGTTCAGTGCATATCCTACGGCGCCACCATGCGCCTAGTATGAATTACAGAGGTCTCTTAGTATTTTTTTCCATAGTACTCTCTAATCTTCAGGTTTTTATTTTATGGAAGAATATGAGTCAGAATTGACTTAATGGCATCCAACAACGAGAAGCAGATACTTCATCAGCTGGTGGTGTTGGGTGGCCGTCTAGTCCTGCGCATGACACTTTGGGCCAGCACACAGGGTTTTCTGCTTTCTAACACTTTATGGACCATCTTCGGGGTGGAGGATGGGACCACTAGCCAGCTTCTGTCAAGTTGATTCCAACTCCTAGAGACCCCATGAGGTTTAGAGTTTTCATTGACTGTCATCTTTCGCAAGTAGATTGTTGGACCTTTCTTGCGAATCCTCTGAGTGTATTTGAACCACCAATCTTTTGGTCAGTAGTTGAATGCTTAACTGTTAATTAAACACACAAGCACTAGCTAGGGAGTCAGATGATTTGAGTTGTGGCACCACTTTACCAATTAATCTGGTACCAGCTTTACCACTTAAATCACTGACAAGTCATACATTTATTTCTGAAATTTTGGTGGCCATACTGCTGTCAGCTGACCTCTAGCCAGCATCTTTGTGAGCCATCACTGGTTGTTACTTCCATATGCCTGTCCCATTACTTCCATAGCATCGCCTTTCAGCATTGCACACCACAGCCTTCGAGATGTTGTTCCAACCACACAGAAATGGGTGCATCAGGATCAGCAGCCAGAGGAACAGGTCCTTTAATCATCCTGCTTAATTTCAGCATTCCTGGTAAGCATGCTCCTCTTTTCAGCAGTGCCATTTACAACTTGGCATCTTATTGCACAAGTACATAGAAGTATAGCCATCTGGACAGATGCCCACATGACGATGTAGCCTGCAGTGAGGCTGTCAGCTTCCTGGAATGGGAGGGCATTGTAAAAAGGGCATGACCTCCTCTGACTTCACAAGAGGGGAGGAGACTCAAGCTCAATATCAGCCCAAGGTCAAATTCTGTGAGACTGAGGTTAGCCGCACCTCTACCCACCAACCTTACATATACATATATATTAAGTTGTTATTAAGTGCCATTGAGTTGGTTCTGACCTTATATAGGATTTAGGATTTCCAAGGAGCAGCTAGTATTGA
>NW_006408742.1:177115-177665 GCF_000296735.1 Chrysochloris asiatica
AATAGCAATATAGTTCTCTTTACTTTGTCCTAAAACTTCCTGCTGTGAGCATGGATTTCTTCATTGTAGACTTGGAAATGCTGGAAATCCTGGTGAGTCCCTAGAATTTACTTTTAAGAGTGAGAGCATCCTACCCCAGGACAAAAAATAAACAAATCATTTAAGAATCAAGGAAGAAACAGATCTTAGCAAATTGGTTTGCCTCAGGAGTTTCTTTAATTGTAGTGAAATTTCCATTTTCATGTAGAGGAATTCTCTAAATATCTGTGTGGGTTTGGGCCAGCTCGCTGCTCTGCCCCAGAATTCAGTGTGCTCCTACAGCCTCTGTGAGTAAGAGCAGAGCCAATTACACTTCCTCAGAGACCCTTTCCCATCAGAAAGGGAGTCAGGGCACACTGGGAACAGCTTAATGGACCAAGAGTTCTGATCCCAGCTCCAACACTGATTTGCTACGTGACCTTGGACTATTGTTTTTAACTTTTCTAATAAGACTTTGCTTCATCATATAAAGATGGGAATAACTCCATTTAGCATGTTGGACAGTTATGGA
>NW_006408742.1:179225-180497 GCF_000296735.1 Chrysochloris asiatica
CCGGCCTTCTGAGGACTCTGCTCCTTGGTACAGCTATCTGAGACTCTGAATGTGGGAGCATGCAGCACAGCAAAGAGAAAGAGGAGAAGTACTGGAGGGGGTGTATGCTATGGGGCCTCCCCATCCTGAGTTGACCGAGCCTCGCTGGCACCAGTATGGCTGGCAAAGCTTTCATTCCTGGATATTCTTCCCTGGGACACATCCTTCCCTGTGGTCACCATCAAGTTCCTGCCCTGGCCTGTCTTTGCTCTCCACTCTTTAGTTGAAGGCAGGATTCCAGGAGACCAGGAAAGATAACCATAGGGTCTTCCCCAAAAACCCCGGGCCCAGCTTCCCTGATTTCTAGGCTGTCATCACTGTTTTAGGTGATGGAAGGAAAGCTGTCGTTTTATTCATCATGTAAGTAATGAGGATGGGCTGAGAGGAGTTAGGAGGACCCCACAGGCCCCACTAACTGTATCCCTTCCCCACATGGGCCTTCTCCCTTTCCTCTGGCCTGAGAAGTTGGATTCTTATCTGCTGTAACTGAGAACTTTTCAGAAACTTCCTGTAGCATGTCAACTGATGTTTTGTAGCTGCATCACAAAGGAAAACAGAAAAACGAACAAATGAATCCAGTTTTCTTGAATTACAAGCTGGGATTTGTTTATAAACTAATTTAGAGACTGACTGTTGGATTCCACAAACATTCATGAGCACTGGCTGTATACCTGAGATGCCTGAGATGTGGTCCCTGCCCTCAGAGCTCTGTGTCTCCCAGGCAGCCTGTCCTCAGAGAGCTGTAATGCTGTGTGGCTGGGTCTGGTGAGCAGACTAGAGGAGAGTGAAGGGAGAGCCTGGAGATCAGGAGTGAAGGCTGGTGTTACCTGACTCATGACTGAGCCCTTCATCACACCCCACCTGCCCACACTTCCAGGTCCAGCCCAAGTCCCCTCTCCCATGAAGTCTTCTTTTACTGCCTCCAGCCTTCATGTGCTCCCTGGTCCCCAGAGTCTGGGTTCATGTAGCACTTTGCAGCATATTCCTGGGCATTGTCTCATCTTCCCAGCATCACAGCCCCATGAGACATGGAAGAGAGCATCACCATTCACAGGTGAAAAAGGTTTAGAGAAGTCAAGTCATGTTCCCAGGGCTACAGAATTAATCATCAGCAAAACTGGAACTGCATGAGTGTTTTCTGATTCCTAGGTCAGGCCTTCTCCTTAATTGTTGTTTAGTGCCGTTCAGTAAGTTCCTGCTCATAGTGGTCGTGTACAGTATTTCTGAGGAGAG
>NW_006408742.1:181952-182640 GCF_000296735.1 Chrysochloris asiatica
GGTCTGAGAAAAAGAGGAAGGACCCCAGCAAGATGGATTGGCAAAGTGGCAACTTCAGTGGGCTCATGAGTGGCAACTATAGTGAGGGTGGCCCAAGATCGGGCAGTGTTTCATTCTGCTGTACGTAAGGTAGCTATGAGTTGGTACTGACTCGATGGCACCTAACCACAACAACAACCAGTCTTTATGGGAGCAGAAAGCTTCATCTTTCCCCTATGGAACAGCTAGTAATTTTGAACTGCAGTCCTTGGGGTTTGCAGCCAGACTCATAACCACTATGCTACCAGAGCTCCTAGTTGTTGTTTTTACGTGCCATCGAGTCTGTACCAACCCATAGCGACCTTATGCACAGCAGAACGAAACACTGCCCAATCCTGAGCCAACCTCACTATTGTTGCCATGCTTGAGTCCATCGATGCTGCCACTCAGCCAATCCATCTCATTGGGGTTCTTCCTCTTTTTCTCTGACCCTCCATGTTAGCAAACATGATATCCTTCTCCAGTGACTGGTCCTGCCTGACAATATGTCTGAAGTATGAGAGACAAAGTTTGGTCATCCTGGCCTCCAAGGATCACTCTGGCTGCACTTCTTCCAACACAGATCTATTGGTTCTTTTGGCAACCCATTGCACTTTCAATATTCTCCTCCAACACTATAACTCAAAAGCATTAATTCTTCTACAGTCTT
>NW_006408742.1:183700-218101 GCF_000296735.1 Chrysochloris asiatica
TGTCCAATGATTTCCACATTCTGTTGGGTCACCTCTGTTTGGAATGGGCACAAATAGGGATCTCTTCCAATCAGTCAGCCAGATCGTTGTCTTCCAAATTTCTTGGCAGAGATGTGTGAGTGCCTCTTCTGGCGCTTCACTTTCTTGAAAGATTTCAATTTTTATTCTATCAATTCCTGGTGCCTTGTTCTTTGCCAATTACTTCAATGCACCTTGCACTTCCCTCTTCAGTAACATTGGCTCTTGATCATATGCTCCTTCTTGAAATGGTTGAACATTAACCATTTCCTTTTGGTACAGTGACTCTTTGTATTCCTTCCATCTTCTCTTGGTGCTTTCTGCATCATTCAATAATTTACTCAGAGAATCTTTCAATAACAAAATTTGAGGCCTGAATATTTTCTTCAGTTCCCTCAGCTTGAGGAATGCTGAGCATGTTATTCCTTTTTGGTTTTCTGATTCCAATCTTTGCACATCTTGTTGTAAACTTTGGGTTAATCTTCTCGAGCTATCTTTGAAATTTTCTGTTCGGCTCTTGGACCTCCTTATTTGTTCCATTTTCTTTAGCATCTCTACGCTGGAGAGCAAGTTTCAGTGTCTCCTCTGACATCCATTTTGACCTTTTCCTTCTTTCTTGTCTTCTCAATGACTTTTTGCTTCATGTATGATGTTCTTGATGCCATTCCGCAACTCTTCTGGTCTTCGGTCTTTAGTGTTTAATGTATCAAATCCGTTCTTTAGATGATCTCTAAATTCGGGTGAGATATATTAAAGGTCATATTTTGGCTCTTTTTGACTTGTTTTCATTTTTTTCAGCTTCTGTTTGAATTTGCATATGAGTAATTGATGGTGTTAAGGATATCTGGTAGCGTAGTGGTTACGAATGGGGCTGTGAACTACAAGGTCAGCAGTTCAAAACTACCAGTGGTTCCGCGGGAGAAAGATGAGGCATTCTGCTCCTGTAAAGATTTCCAGCCTCGGAAACCCAGTGCAGGGTCGCTATGAGTCAGACCCAACTCCATGGCACTTAACAACAACAACAACAACAACAATTGATGGTGTTACAATACCTTCCGGGTTCTTCCCTCTCCCTTCCCTTCAGCTCCATTTTGTCTGTTTCCCCGCCAAACTAAGCTGCAAGGGGCGTGGCTTAATAGGCAACATGGTTTTGGATAGGCCAGCAATCCCACCAGCAATGACGTGTGATCTCCTGATTTGGACCTATATAAGACCACTCCCTTCCTGTTGATCTCACTTCCTCTTTCTTTGCCTTTGCTCTCAGGCAGAAGCCTTCTTGCTGGTCTTCACCCGGAATAATCTCTAAAAGGGCCGTCTGGTGCTGTGCGGTGTGGTGGATGAACGATACCAGGTTGTTTTTTAGATGGTCTGTTCCACAGTCTGCTCCTGGCCTTGTTTTGACTATTGATATGGAGCTTTACCATTATCTCTTTCCACGAATGTAGTCAATTTGATTTCTATGTATTCCATCTGGTGAGGTCCATGTGTATAATCATCTCTTATGCTGTCTAAAGAAGGTATTTGAAATGAGCAAATCATTGATTTTGGAGAATTCTATCACCCGCATCATTTCTATCGCAAAGGCCATATATTCCAATGACTGATCCTTCTTGTTTGCTCCCAACCTTTGCATTCCAATCACCAGTAATGATCAATACAACTTGATTGCATGTTTGATCGGTTTCAGGTTGAAGAAGTTGGTAGAATTCTTCTATCTCATCCTCATTGGCTTTAGTGGTTGGTGCGTAAATTTGAATAATAATGGTATTAACTAGGCTTCCTTGTAGGTGAATGGATATTATCCTATCACAGACATTATTGTACCTCATGACTGATCTGGATATGTTCTTTTTGACAATTAATGCAACACCATTCCTCTTCAATTTGTCATTCCTGGCATAGTAAACCATGTGGTTGTCAGATTCAAAATGGCCAATAACCGAGCTCCTTAAGGACACCTTATTACTAGATTCTTATTCTCTGTACTTCAACCTTTCATTTCACACTCCTGTCTTTGGAACCAGTGCTGGGAAGGACTAGTTTGTGTCTGTCTTTGAGGGCAGGACCCCAGTCAGCACATTCTCTGATATCCTTCCTGGCACGGACATTATATGCATTCAGTCTGATGTGGTTGTGTGACGGGATGAGCAGATGAATTGTTCCAGTGTGTCTCTCTGTGTGCCTGTGCAGTATCTGCTTCCCTTCTTTTCTTCTCACCTCTGATTTAGATGGTGGCATCAAAAAGAAGCAGTTCTTGCCTGCCAGAGAACTATCTGTAAGGCGGAATCATTGTGACTCAGTTTGTATTTTAGACAATGGAGTGACAGTGTCTGATGCCTTCTAGTTATTTCTCTGAGTAAGCACCTTAACTTGATAAGTATTTGGTTTTGTAGGACATACTGAAAAGGGCTAAGAAAATAACTTTTTTTCTTCTCTCCTGTTTTTTTTTGTGTTTTTTTTTCCTTCTTAGTACTCCTTACTTGCCAACTATATCTCAAAAGAACACTTGGGTTTTCAGTAGGGTAATCACATAGTGTATTATCCAAACCAGAGTGCAAAAGAGCCCAGTGCTGACAGTTGTACCAGTATAATGGGCATAATCTGGAACATATGGTCACCTAGTTTAAGTCAAATGTGTGGTGGCAATTGAACAGAAAGATACAGGACAACTGCTTATGAAGACTCTAATGTGGAATGGGTTGCTGGTATGGTGCTGTGGGTTAATGTGCTGGACTGCAAGGTCGGTTTGAACCACAAGATTGGCCATTTAAGCTCACCAGTTGCTCCTCAGAAATCCTGTACAGGGTCTCTATGAGTCAGAAACAACTCGAAGGCAATTAACAACAACACTACCTTTGTCTTATTCAGTGACAGCAATGACAATCTAGTACCCTTTCTGCCCCTTTCCCCCATTTCACTTTCTGTGCTGACTGGCTAAGCCTACCAGGATGTATATCTGGGTTTCATTGTTCTCTTTTTCTTTCCTCCAGAGATCCTGAGGATCATTCAGTTGGACCTAGACCTCAAGTATAAGACCAACATCCGGGAGTTGTTTGAGGAGTTCGACAATTTCCTACCAAGCGCCGTCATTGGCATAGCCAGAGAGATGCAACCGGTGTACAGGTATGTTGTAGCTTCTCAGTCTCTCCCTTGCCACTCATGGCAGATAGGGATTTATCCTTGAGTGGTACAAATGGTTAACATGCTTGGCTGTGAACCGAAAGGAGAAATTTGAGGTCACCCAGAGACACCTGGTAAGAAAGTCCTGGTGTCCTGGTGATCTACTGCTATAAAAACGATTGAAAATCCTGTGGTGCACCGTTCTACTTTGACACACATGGGGTTAGCATGAGATGGAAATGATTCAGTGACACCTGGTTGGTTGCAGTCTTTTTTTGCATTTAATATCTTAGGAATGCATTTGTATTTATTGCTTATAATTCAAGAGTAAGGGCAGATAGATCTCCCAATTTATGTTTGCTACCTCATTAATTTGTGGGATTTTGTGACATTTTCCTTCTGGAAAGTCTTGTTGTCTTTGGTTGTTGGCTCTGGTTACATTCAGAGTTTTTAACTCTTGGGCTTTGTCTAATGGAGGAGATAACAGGATATAAATTTAACTTCCATCCTGGTGCTAAAGCTGACTTCTTTGGCCTCTGAGTCACCTAACCTATATGAGGGAGCTTAAAACATTTTGTGGAAAATTCCATGATTCCACAAACGTTTTGAAGCCCCATCATAGAAGTGAGGTTGGTTCTTAGTTCTTTTGTAAGGAGGTAGGAGCAGCACAGCCGCTTGGAACCACAGATGGACATTCCTTTACCCAGGTTAAAAAGCACATTCTGTATGATGTAGCATTTCATTGGTGTGTGCCATAGAGGAACTATGAACCAGGAGGCACGCTCAAGAATATTCTTTGCAGCATTATTTGTGGTAGCCAAAAATGGGATGCAACCGTTGTCCATAGACAGCCTAATGGATAAATAAATGGTGTTAGATTCATATAATGAATTTCTGTGTAGCATCAAAAATAAACAAACTGTAGCTATTGGTAATAAAGTTGTTGTTGTTAAGTGCTGTCGAGTCAGTTCAGACTCATAGTGACTCTATATAGGGTTTTCAAGACTTTTAAAATCTTTGTGGGAGCAGAAAGCCTCATCTTTTTCCCGGGGGTTTGAACCTTGTGGCTATCCTGTGGAGCCACCGCGGTCCCATTGTAATAAATAAGGAAAAATAATCCTTAGGGATGCATACACAAGTAGTAAATTGTAAGGAAAAGCAAGGAAATAGTGTTTCTAAATGTCAGCATGACAGTTACCTAGGGGGTGGAGGGTGGGGAGGAGACCAGGGTTAAGGGCTGCCTCTGGAGGGCTGCAGTACTGCTGGTTTGCCTTTATATCCTTTTGCATGTCATACATGTCAAATAACTAAACAACAACAACCACAAAAAGGCAGCACCTGCAGGCTTTTGGATGTGCTAACTCTTTCTCCTGTGTGTCAGAGCCAGAGCTGCCCCAGGTTGCTGAGATTTCACTGTGCAGCGGGCTGGCGTGGACTTTGTTCTCCTTATGGATTCCTCATGCTGACTCCCTGTGGACGCTTTTGGAGCCAGGCCCACTTGTTGGAGAGCTGCAGGGCACAGGCCACTAGTGACTCAAGGGCATACATTTCCCCTAAGAGGAAGGAGAAGAGGTGACAGCCACAGCTTGGTTGTGGTGATTTGCAAGACCCAGATCACATAACAGGAAATTCCTGTAAGGTCTCTGAATGAGCTGATAACTCCTGGGGCCTTACATAATCCTCTCACAAGTCACTGGGGCCTCTTACTCTAGGGGTGGGAGTGAGAGTGGGGAGTGGAGCCAGGCAGAAGTAACAGTGTGGGTGAAACAGCTGCCATTTGAACTTGTCCCTGTCTTCGTATCTCATTCCCACCATCATATAGTGTGTGTTACTTAAGTTTTGGGATTCTTGGTATCACAGCGGGAGATTGTGGAAGGGGCACTCAATCAAGAGCTGAAAGTCCTAGGTGAGCCTCTCACTTTGGCCACTGTCCCTGAGGCCTTGGTTTCCCCACCTGAGAATGGGAACAGGGGAGCTCAGGAACACTCTTCCCTAGTTCTGCAATTTTGTGATTCCAGTTTCTTCCAATGCCATTTCTTCATCATCTTTCCTCCTAGCCAAGGCTTCAAACTGGTTCCTTCCGGTTAGATCCCCCTGAGAGTTTGCAGTTCCACCTCAGATATACTGTATCTGGATCTACATTGGAACAGATCCCCAGGTGATTCCTATGTATATTGTTAAGGGCCCTCCAGTCAGTTCCACTCATACTGTATAAGGTTTCCTAGGAGATGCTGGTGAGCTTGAATACCAACCTTGCCATTTAAACCAGGACTCCATTCCTAAGGATACATAGAATTTAAGAGTCACCTGGGGATCTTGTTAAGTGTAGATTCCGATTTAGTATATCTGGGGTGGAAATGCAAATTCTCAGTGGGGCTCTAAGGGGTTCGAAGCCCTGCTTGAACTGAAGCTCCTTGGAGCTCTGTGAAGCCTGTGTGTTCCTGGGGTCTTTAAACCAGGCTCATTATTAAAGGGAGCTACAGCTCTGTAGCCTGTAAGCCCTGGTTAGAAATCTTCTCCTATAATACAAACAGAAACTTGGTTGGAATTTATATTATCTGTCGAGCTAGGATTTTATAAATCGTGAAACTCACTGCAATTCAATTGTCTGACCTTCTCAGAAGAAATCTCTGAAAGAGTTTTAAATTCCAAAAGAAATCAAGTTTTGCTCGCCTCAGAGTCTTTAATGAGCGCTCTGTGGCACGCGAGAGGCTAGACCTCTGCTGCAGGGCTGCGGGGTTTGAACACTCAGCATCAACAGAAATACAAATGCCTTGGTGTTCGCCCTCCCGCCTCACCTCCTCACCTCCTCCTCCCAGCTGAAATGTTTCTAAAGGCCTCTGATAATTAAGTCTGTGCCCTACTGACTCTGGGTAATTGTCTTTTAGTGTGTGCGGTCTCCTGCTGGAGCTGGGAATGGCCTGGTGCTGACTGGGGCCAGATAGGGAGCAAGAGTGTAGCTTTTTACCTTTTCTACAAGAAGCCTCCAGTGGCTGCGAAGCCCAGTGTTAGTTACCTGCATCTTTGGAGTCTGCACCTAAGGGAGAAAGCAGGCGGAGGAAAGGGTGGGGAGAGTGGGGGAGTAAAACAAATGTCTACAGAGCTGGTCCTTCCCATGAGCAGGCCCCCCAGCCCCTTTCTCCTTAGCTTGGTCAGGGGCTGGTGTAGTGGAGGGGGCTGCTATCTTAGGCACCTGCCCTGACTGGGCACCTTCCCTAAGCGTCTGTCTCATGGTCTACCAGGTCTGCTGATGTGGTGGAGCATGAGGCCGGGGAGTTGTTTTTGTTTTAATTTTTATGGTAAGTGGAATCTGCTGGCATCTATGAGAAGACAGAAAAAACAAAAACAACACGAAAGCAAAACTTGACTGGTTAACTTAGTGCATTTTGATCTGGAAGTTCACTAAGCAAGAATAAATTTGGGTTTCTCCAGCTGTGTTATTTATTTTTTTTATATATAATCACTGGTCTGACAGTTTCTCCACTTCAAAAGGGCATATATTAAGTCATTTTTATGGTGGCTTCCCCTGTATTGTGTGCCAGGGAATGTTAGAATGTTAGCCCCTTGGAGGGGTTGGGGAAGGAAGAATTCCCCACTGTGCATTTGACAAACAGGATTTTTTGTGTGTGGCTATCTCTCCCTCCAGCCCTCTGTCCCATACCCCCGACCACGCACACTGAAAGGACTATTTTCTGCAGAATGATACAGGAATAGTGCGATAGTGAGAGGAGAACCTGTACCTCTTTGGGTCTTTGTTAAGATCCTTTTTGGGGTCTTATGGAAATTGTGGAGCAGTGCTCATCCCTGTTGGAACATTGCCTTCCCCTTCCTTGACCTTCCTCTGCCTCTGTGTCAGGTAACTTGACCCCTAGACAGGTCATCATTGGTGGTTCAAGGTCACCCAGAGGTGCTTGGAAGAACCACCTGGTAATCTGCTTCCAGCCATTGACAATTCTCTGGAACACAGTTCTACTCTGATCCACATGGGGTTATCATGAGTCAGAATCAACGGAAAGACACTGCTTCTTACTACTGTAGGATAAGCAGCAGAGCCACCAACCTTTCCTGGGAAACCTAGACAGGGTGGCTGTGTGTTGGAACTGACTTGCTGGCAGGTAACAACAACATGAGGCCTTAAGATGGCATAGCCTCAGGCCACAGGTCTGCTGCGCCTGGAGTCAATGAGGGACAGTGTATTGTGTGCATTTGTGTGTTTGTGTTGCTTTTGGTCACTTTGTCCCAGAGCTACCTGAAGAGCTGGTGAATAGGGGCTTTGTTGGTGGGGGCAGGGGACTTCCGGTTTGATTCTCTCTTGGCTCCACAGGCCAGCTGTGTGCTGATTTGAGCCCAGACCCACCATGTGGTGGAAGCAACATGTTAATCCTGTCAGCCACTGATAACAAGCCACTGGGAAGGAATTTGCTTTTGTGGTATTTTAATTGTATTCATTCTTTCACCTTCTTCTTCTTGTTGTTAAGTGCCATCCAGTCGATTCTGACCCATAGTGACCCTGTATAGGGTTTCCAAGGAGCAGCTGGTGAGCTTGAACTGCCAACCCTGCAGTTCAAACGACTTTGCAGTCTGGCGCATTAACCCATAGCGCCACACCAGGACTCCTTGAATTTTCTTTATTGGTAAAACTTGTGCCAGCCAATCCTCTTTCCAGCTGCTTGGAATGAGAATTTACAGTTTAGCTGCAGACTGCCTTTTCTCAGTTCTAGGATCAGGGAAGGACTTTCAGGGGAGGGTAGAGCGGAAGTGAAGTGCCTCTCAGTAGCTGTGTGACTTTGGGTACATGTCTTGCCCTCTCTGAGCCTCATTTTTTTTTTAACATGAGAAATGAGATGATAACAGTATCTGACAGAGCTGATGTTATTGTTGCTAAGCGCTGTCAAGTTGATTCCAGCTCATAGGGAGCTTGTATAGAGTTTCCAAGGAACAGCTGGTGGGTTTGCTGACCTTGTGGTTTGCAGTTCTACAGCACCACACCAGGAGTCCTAGGCAGAGCTGGTGTTGTTCTTAAGTACCATGGAGTCAGTTCTGACTCATAGTCTGTACAGGGTTTCCGAGGCTGTACATCTTTACGGGAGCAGAATGCCTCACCTTTCTCCCATGGAACAGCTGGTAGTTTTGAACTGCCGACCTTGAGGTTAGCAGCCCGATTCGTAACCACTATGCTACCAGAGCTGGTGGGAGGATTAAATGACCCAGTTTGTTTATGTTGCCTGACACATAGCAGCATTCTGGGGAGTAATCATGGGAATGGTTATTTTATCCAGATTCCTAGCTCTGCCACTTACCAAGTTCTGTGGCCTTATGGAAGTCACTTACTCTCTGAGCCTCAGTTTCTTTATATGTAAAATTGGGGCCTCTGCGGTGCTGTGGGATAATGCATTGAACCGCAAGGTTGGCGGTTCAAATTCACCAGTCGCTCCTTGGAAACTCTATACAGGGTCGCTATGAGTTGTACAAATTGGAAGGCACTTAAACAACAAAAACTAACAGCATTGGAAGCACAGTGGCTTTGTAGGATAAGCACTGGACTAGGAACCCTAAGTCAGTAGTGTGAATCCACTAGGTGCTTCGTGGGAGAAAGATGAGGTGTTCTGCTCCCTCAAAGATTTACAGCCTCAAACCCTATGCAGGGTTGCTATGAGTTGGAAGCAACTCAAGTGTACTTCACAACAGTAACTAATGGCTTAGTGCTTATTTCTTTATTTCTGAGCATTTAAGTCTTTTTTTTTTTTTTTCTATCTTTGGGAAATTCCTTGCAATATTCGATGACAAAAGGATACTTTACTTCCCAGCCTTCTTGTAGCTAGCTAGCTAATATTATGCCCCCTTCTTCCTCCATTCCATGAGGAATCACCATCACAAATTTAGTATCTATCCAGACAAGTTTGGTGTGGCTCTGTTGGTTAATGCACTCGACTGCAAAGTCAATTTGATCTGTAAGGTCAGTGGTTCAAGCTCACCAGCTCCTCAGACACCCTATACAGGGGGCCTATGGGTAGGAACTGACTCAACGGCACTTAACAACAACAATTCTGTACCTTAGACAATTTCAAGTATTTGTAAAACTGAAACTGATGGTATACAGGGAGAAAATTACAGTATTGCAGAGAGGGAAATTTTTTATAGATCTAGTATATTGGAACCTACTCTATGGCACTTAACAACAACAAATGTATTGGAGTTGGTTGTTGTTGGTGGTGTGCTGTGGAATCGGTTCTGACTCATAGCAACCCTGTATGGAGTTTCTGAGGCTATAAATCTTTACAGAAGCAGAAAGCTTCACATCTCTCACGGAACAGCTGGTAGTTTCAAACAGCTGACCTTGTGGTTAGCAGCCTGACTTATAACCACTATGCTACTGTAACTGTGTGCCGTAGAGTTGGTTCTGACTCATAGCTACCCTGTACAGGGTTTCCAAGGCTGTAAGTCTTTACAGGAGCAGAACACCTCATCTTTGTCTTGCAGAACAACTGGTAGTTTCAAACTGCTGACTTGTAGTTCACAGCCTGATTCGTACCACTATGCTACCAGAGCTCCTTACTAGAGCTCCTTTTATTTGTATGCATTTAAATAAAATTTAAAAAGTAATACTTTTTCATTAAAAATTCAAATAGTATACAAGGATAGGCTATGACATAAAAATAAAAGTTGCTCTTCTTCTAGTATATGCAACCTCAGTTCTCAGAAGTAAGCACTGTTAACAGTTTCCCATTTTCCAGAAGATGTGTACAGATTTAGCAGTGTGTATATAGAATCCTGGAGTCCTGGTGTGGCGCCATAGGATAAGCACTCAACCTCAAGGTCAGTTTGAACCTCAAGGTCGATGGTTCAGACTCACTAGCTTCTCCTCAGAAACCCTATACAGGGTCACTGTGAGTCTGAGCCGACTTGATGGCACTTAGCAATAATAAGAACAATAGCATACAGAGTCCTGATGTGACATTGTAGGGTAAGCACTGGGCTGCTAACCAGAAGGGTGGCAGTGTGAACCCACCAGTCTATTTAGAAATAGGGTCACTATGAGTCAGAACTCACTCAAACCACACCACCAACAACAAAAAATACATGTAAATGGACTCATCATTACATATCCTGTGCATGTCTTTGTTTTTGCATGCTTTACAGTATATCTTGGATATCCTTTTAAACTAACTCAGTGTTCCTTTGTTAAGCATTGCTAGTCTCATTGTTGTTTTTGTTGTTAGTCTGTGCTGTTGACTCTGTTCCCACTCATAGCAACCCTGTTTCTGAGGAGCCACTGGTGAGTTTGAACAGCAAACTTTCTGGTTAGCAGTACAGTGGTGATTTGTAATGCCACACTGCTAGGCTCCTAATAACGCTTTATCATGGAAAACTTCCAAGAATATGAAAACTTCAGTAGTATACACAATTGTATGGTAAACTCCATTACCCAGAATGGGGCTTCCTGGTGTGGTGCTGTAGGGTAACTACTGGACTGTTAACCACAGGTTTGGAGGTTCAAACCCAGCAGTCACTTCTCAGAAACCCTATATAGGGTCCCTGTGTGCAGAAAGCTACTTGGTAACACTTAACAACAACAACACTCATTATTTGTTCTTGTTGTTAGGTGCCATACAGTCAGTTCCAACTCACAGCCACCCTATATACAATAGAACAAAACACTGCCCTGTCCTGCACCATCCACACAATTGTTGTTAAGCTTGAGCCCATTGCTGATGCCATTGTGAAAGTCCATTTTATTGGGAGTCTTCCTGCTTTTTGCTAAACCTCCACTTTACCAAATATAATGTTCTGCAGGGACTAGTCGCTCATGATGATATGTCTGAAGTATGTGAGATGAAATCTTGCCATGCTGGCTTCTAGGGGCAAGTTCTGGCTGAATTTCCACCACAGATTTGTTTGTTCTTCTGTCTGCCCATGATACTTTTAGTATTTTTCTCCAATACCATAACTCAAATGCATCCACTCTTCTGCAGTCTTCCTTATTCTTTGTCTATCTTTAATGTGCATATGAGATTATTGAAAATATTAAAAGTTGAGGCTTGAATTTTTTTCTTCAGTTTTTCCAGCTTGAGAATGTTGAGCGTACTCTTCTAACTCCAGGTCTTTGTACATTTCATTATAATATTTGACTTTGTCTTCTCTAGCTGCCCTTTGAAATTTTCTATTCAGCTGTTTTACTTCCTCATTTATTCCATTTGCTCTAGCATTCTACACTGGAGAGCAAATTTCAGAGTCTCTTCCGACATCATATTTGGTCTTTTTCTTCTTTCTTGTCTTCTTAATGGCCTTCTGCTTTCTTCCTGTATGATGTTATTGTTGTCATTCCACAACTGTGATGGTCTTCAGTCATTAGTGTCTAATGCATCAGATCTGTTCTTGAGATGATCTCTACATTCATGTGGAATATGATCAAGCTCTTATTTTGGCTCTTGTGGACTTGTTTTAATTTTCTTCAGCTTCAGCCTGAACTTGCACATGAGCAATTGACTTCCATAGTCTGCCCCTGGCCTGGTTTTGACTGATGATGTGGAACTTTTCCACCTGTCCCTTTCCTCAGATGTAGTCATTTTGGTTTCTGTGTATTTCCATCTGATGAGATCCATGTATATACTTGTCTTTTAGGTTGTTTTAAAAAGGTATTTGCAATGAACGAGTCATTATCTTGCAAAATTCTATCATGTGATCTCCAGTATCATTTCTATCACCAAGGCCATATTTTCTAAGTATTGATCCTTCCTGTTTGCTTCCAACCTTTGTGTTCCAATCACCAGTAATTATCAATATATTTTGATTTCATGTTTTATCAATTTTAGACTGTAGAAGTTGATTGTTGTTGTTGTTGTTAAGTGCCGTCGAGTCGGTTTCGACCCATAGCGACCCTGAATAGGGTTTCCGAGGCTGTAAATCTTTACGGGAGCAGATCGCCTCATCTTTCTCCCGCGGAGCAGCTGGTAGTTTCGAACTGCTGACCTTGCGGTTTGCAGCCCGATTCGTAACCACTACGCTACCAGAGCTCCCATCATCATTGACTTGAGAGGTTGGTTCATAAATTTGAATTTGAATAATAGTGGTTTTAAGTGATCTTCATTGTTGTTGTGTTGTTAGATGCCATTGAGTCAGGACTAACTCATATCCACCCTATGCACTACAGAATGAAGCACTTGCCTGGTCCTAGGCCAATGTCACAATTGTTGCTACACTTGAGCCAATTGATGCTGCCACTTTACCAATCCATCTCACTGAGGGTCTTCCTCTTTTTCTCTGACCCTCCACCTTACCAAACATGATATCCTTCTCCAGTGACTGGTCCCTCCTGACAATATGTCTGAAGTATGAGAGACGAAGTTTGGCCATCCTGGCCTCCAAGGAGCACTCTGGCTGCACTTCTTCCAACACAGATCTGTTAGGTCTTTTAGCACCCCATGGCACTTTCAATATTCTCCTCCAAAACCATAACTCAAAAACATCAATTCTTCTACGGTCTTCCTTATTCACTGTCCAGCTTTTGCATGCATATGAGGTTATTGAAAATACCGTGGCTTGGGTCAGGCGCACCTTAGTCCTCAAGCTGACATCTTTGCTCTTCAACACTTTAAATAGGTCTTGTGAAGCAGATTTACCCAATGCAAATTGGTCTGATTACTTGACTGCAGCTTCTATGAGTGTTGATAGTTGATCCAAGACGAATGAAATCCTTAACAACTTCAATCTTTTCTCCGTGGATAAGAATGTTGTTTATTGGTCCAGTGGTGAGGATTTTTGTTTTCTTTACAGTGAGAAGTAATCCATACCAAAGGTTGTGCTCTTTGATCTTCATCAGTAAATATTTTAAGTCCTCTTCACTTTCAGCAAGCAAGGTTGTATCATCTGCATATCGCAGGTTTTTAATGAGTCTTCCTCCAATCTGGATGCCATGTTTTTCTTCATAGAATCCAGCATCTCAGATTATTTGCTCAGCATACAGGTTGAATAAGTATGGTGAAAGAATATAACCCTGTCACACACCTTTCTTAATTTTAGACCACTCAGTGTTCCCATGTTCAAACAACTGCCTCTTGATCCATGTACAGATTCCTCATGAGCACAATTAAGTGTTCCAAATACTCATACTTTGCAATGTTGTCAGTAGCTTGTCATGATCCACACAATTGAAAGCCTTTGTGTAGTCAATAAAGCATAGGTAATCATTTTTCTGATGTTCTCTGCTTTCAGCCAACATCCATCGGACATCAACAATGATATCCCTCATTCCACAGCCTCTTCTGAATCTGGCTTGAACCTCTGAAAGTTCTCTGTCAATGTATGCTTGCAGCCGTTTCTGTATTACCTTTAGTAAAACTTCACTTGCATGGGATATCAAAGAGATTGTCCGATGATTTCCTTATTCCATTGGGTCACCTCTTTTTGGAATGGGCACAAATGCCGGTCTCTTCCAATCATTCGGCTAGATAGTTGTCTTCCAGATATCTTGGCATAGATGAGTGAGTGCCTCCAGTGCCACCTAACTTGCTTGAAAGATTTCTATTTTGATTCCATCAATTCCTGGTTCCTTGTTCTTTGCCAATTCCTTTAATGCACCTTGGATTTCTTCCTTCAGTAGCATTGACTCTTGATCATATGCTACCTCTTGATCTTCTTTGTAGATGTATGTATATTACCCTATCACAGATCTTGAAATGTTCTTTTTGATGATGAATATGACACCATTCCTCTTCAAGTTGTCATTCCCAGCATAGTAGACGATCAAAATATCAGAATCAAAATGGCCAGTACCAGTCCATGTCAGCTCACTAATGCCTAGGATATTGGTATTTATGCATTGAATTTCATTTTTGACAACTTCTAATTTTTCTAGATTCATACTTCATACATTCCATGTTTCAGTTATTAATGGTCGTTTCTCCCTATTTTGAATTGTGCCCCATCAGTAAATGAAGGTCCCCAAAGCTTTACTCCATTCTTGTCATCACAATCAACTCTACTTTGAGGAGACAGCTCTTCCCCAGTCATATTATGAGTGCCTTCCAACCTGAAGAGCTCATCTTCTGCCACTATATCTGGCAATATACTTGTGTTCTACATCATGTTTCAGTATTCAGTATTCTGGTGCTTTCTGACAGTGTGTTCCACTGCTATTCATAAGGCTTTCATGGTTAAACATTGTGAAATAGTCTACCTTTCCTTCTTCCTAGTCTGTCTTAGTTTAGAAGCTCAGCTGAAACCCGACCACCAAGGGTGACCCTGCTGATATTTAAAAATTTGGTGTCATATCTTCCAGCATCGTAGCAATACGCAAGCCACCAAAGAACAATGAACTGATAGACAAGTAGTGGAAACACCCATTATGGAGCTCTGAGAATTATCAACCCTTAGTTAATCTTGTTTCCATGAGCCATCGTAGTGTAGTGGGTTACAGTTGCGCTGCTAACCACAAGCTCAGAAGCTTGACTCTATCAGCCTCCCCATGAGAGAAAGATAAAGCTTTCTTCTCCTGTAAAGATTTACAGCCTGGGAAATCCCGCATAGGTTCGCTGTGAGTCAGAACCGACTCCACAACACACAACCACCAACACCAGTCTTATTTAATTTCTACTCCTACCCACTTTTCTTCCCTGTCCCCATTATTTTAAAGCAAGTCCCACTCATCATGCTGTTTCATCTGTAAATATTTTAGTATGCCTCTTTAAACTTATGTTATTTTTTTATCTTTTTTGATTCTTTTTAAAAATCCTCTCTGCTGTTGCTGGGTTTGGAGCTGGGGTGCATTGTGTGACTCATAGTGTCATTTTGTGTTCAGATTCCTCGTTCTGAAGCTGGCTGAGATGTGGGAGGAAAATAGACAGACGCCACTTTAACATCTAGCCAACCAGCCAACCAGCATGTTCCATGTCCCTCCAAGTTGTATCTTGTCAGGATGTTGATGTAACAGTCACGGCTGGAAGGCTCTCTGCCTGATAAAAATTCAGGTCCATTGTTCAGTAGGCATGAAGCTCTGCTTTATAAGAGAGCCTTACTCCCACCATCACTCAGGATGAATAAATGGACCACTTGAAAATGAAAGGGATTAGATCCTCTTCTTCCTTCTGACACCAAAGAACGAATATCTTGGTTCCTGTTCTCATGTTATATTGAAAAAAAAAAAAAATTTAACCAAGATTCAAACTGTCAGTTTGCATTAGAGTTAAACCTCAAAGAGAGAAAAGCCCACTACCTTTTTACAGAGAGAAGGGTGAAAAGCTCAGTATTCCTTCTCTCTCTAGGAATCAGGAGTCTGGGCTCACTGGTTTTACACAGCCCGTGCAACCCCTAACTGAAAGGCAGGAAGGCAGTGCCTCCCGGAATTGCTAATAAAAGGGGAGAGAAATACTTGCCCAAGGGTAGAAATAAAAATGTTTACAATGAGGTTCTTTTTTAATGACATCAGTGGGAAAATGTATTTATAAAGGTAAAGGCAGGATGCAGAAGAACTCAGGTGGGTTGTGTTACTGTGGATATGTGACTGTTTCATCCCCCAGGACTGTGTCTCACCTAGGTAAGGTATGAGCATCCGATGCCATCAAAGGCTATGGGACGAATGTGGGGTTGCCAAGATCTGAGTGTTCAGTTATTTTGTCTTGTTGTACATCCTGAGTCTTTGGGCGCTACAGAATCAATAAATGAGATCTACCGCCTAGTACCCAAACACGTGTCTCTTGATAGAATGTGTGAGAAAAT
The DNA here is from genome assembly GCF_000296735.1 of Chrysochloris asiatica. Lineage (NCBI taxonomy): Eukaryota > Metazoa > Chordata > Mammalia > Afrosoricida > Chrysochloridae > Chrysochloris > Chrysochloris asiatica. The sequence goes on from NW_006408742.1 coordinate 199,553, forward strand.
GAATGAGTGTGTGGAGTGAGACCAGTTTAGCTGTTCTTTTTAAGCTGTGTGGACTGACTGTTGAGCACTTAGTACAGACTGATTGATTAAGTAGAGGTGTTTGAGCTGCCAGCAAGTTGACCCTGACTCATCGTGCCCTCATGCACAGTGGAACAAAATGCTGCCCAGTCCTGCATGAAGGAACAGATGTTTTCTCACATGATGTTCTCTCCTCAGTGTGTTGGCTAGCAATTAAGAAAGGGACCATAATTTCCATCACTGGTAGGTGCTCTTAGATAAATTTGTTTTCAGTATATATATATAGTTCTCTTTTTAAAGACAATCCATGAGAAACATTGTGATTCCCAATTTTTATTGGATTCGTGACTGTGAATCACAGGAAGAGGTGCTTTGAGGAATTAGGAAGCAGAGAATGTGGTTCCTGCTTTCAATGAGGTTATAATGTGTGGGAGATGGGGCTGATAGAATAAGGACACAAATGCCAAAGATGCAAACATCCATTTAGTATTGTGGAAGAGACACAGAGATATTTTACTACAGGATATGCAAACTTCACTGTGTGGCTGACCTAGTATTCAGTTTTGCCATTCTGCTGTCAAAATTCTAAAAAACGTGTGTGTCATGTTGCTCTCCTCTGAAGGGCTTCCTGCCCTGAAGGCTTAGCTCTGTGTCAAAATCAGGACACTCACTCAACAGGCATTGGCTGAGGACCTGGCTATGCTGTGGAGAGCAACTTGATCCCACCCAGGTCTTCTAGGAACTTACAACCTAGTCAGTGGGACCACTTCCCCAGACCCTTCCCCTGGGAAGGTGGGCCTGGGCAGGTGCTACACTGAGGCACAGCAAAGGATGGTGGGCAGTGAAAGTCTGTCTCTTAGGCTTTGCTGCCAGCTGTTTGTGTTGCCAAATAAAAATCTTATTGAGAGAAACTCATTTGCAACCGGGCAGCAAAAAAAAGAGAGACGAGAGACTTGTGTATAAATATCTTCCTGGGGGGAAGGGGCAGGGGAGGGGGACACAACAGAAACTAAGTAACAAGAATTGAATCACAGTAGTATATGTACAAGAGGGACCTTCTTTGACAGACAGTGTGTGGAAAAGACTTACTTAAGCATGATCAGCTGTGTGAGGGGAATTTCAGTATGGCTCATGACTACCTTGGGAACACATTTCAGCTGCACGGCTGCGTTGCTCTAGGTGACTAAGTGTAATATGGATTCAGTTCCCAGGTCCTTCGCCTCCAGGTTAGCAGAATTGGCTATTTCAAGAGTATCAAGTTTTAAAACTGAGCATTATCTTGAAATGAACATCATACCTTCTACTCCTGCATTGCGTTAATTCTTTAAATGCCATTGGTTCTAGAGAACCCATGGTCTTCTGTTTTGGGGGTGGTAGGACCAGCCTCCAACATCAAGGAGCTGTCTCTCTAGGAATATTTTGACCCAGAAACCTAGTCTTCCCAGTTGCCCCAGTCTTTGGGATTTTTCTATCGCGATTTGTTAAATAAACCCCGGTGGTGTAAAGGTTAAGCTTTCAGCTGCTAACTGAAAAGTCGGCTATGTGAACCCACCCAGTTATTTTATGGGAGAAAGACCTGATCATTTGCTCCCTTAAAAGATTGTTGTTGTTAAGTACCATGGAGTTGGTTCCAACTCAGAGTGATTCTGCACAGGGTTTCCGAGGCTGTAAATCTTTTCGGGAGCAGAACGCCTCATCTTTCTTCTGCAGAACCACTGGTAGTTTAGAACTGCTGACCTTGAGGTTGGCAGCCCGACTCGTAACCACTACACTATTACCTCCTAGGAAACTCTATGGGGCAGTCCTTATCTGTCGCATGGGGCCACTGTGAACTGGAATTGACTGGACATCACATAGCAGCAACAGTTACGTTTGTAAAAGAGGAAGCTTAGTTAGGAGCCAGAATTCCTTAGTATTATAATGATTTGCCTGGACTTTTGCTCTGTCTCCACCTCTGAAGATGAACCCTTATTAGGGGGCTAGCTGATCCTGATGGACTTCCAGAAATGTGAAGTCCAGGCAGCGCTCCCAGGACCTCATTACTGCCCATGGCTGTGGAGGGAAGTGTCAAGGCATTCATTGGATTCTCTGGGCCTGCAAGGAAGCACCACCTCTTTTAATAAAATGAAGCCTAGAATCTGCGTGGACAATAACGAGAAACCCTTGCCCTATCTCCTAAGACCATTCTATCTCAATTGGCTCAAGGATCATGAATTTGGAACTGTGAAGAAAACAATATAATCCAAGCAGGCTACATGCCCCTGTAGGGAACAAGACTTTCATGTTTGTAATAATGTAATTCAGTTCATTGGTATTCAGCTTTCAGAGTCAGCCTGGAAGGTAGTATCTAAAGTAGGTAAAGGCATCAAGATAAATTATATTATTTAGAAGCAATAACCAGCATGGTGGGGAGGCAGCCCCATTTCTTCCATCTGTCCCTAATGACCAAGAAACAGGGTTTGGCAGGACAGCCAAGTGTGATCTTGTTCTGCAGGTCACCTTTCATACCTCCTTTCAGCAGCCTTCAAAAGTTAAAGCTATCAGACAGAGGAGCAAGCAGTGCACTTCTGTATAAAAGGAGCAGAGACTCCTTAAGGCTATTTTGGTACAGAGGAGACTAAGGCAGGGACAGGGAAGGAGGAGCTCTGTGATCAGCTTCGCTGGCAGCACCTGAGATGGATGCTCTTGACTGGATTGCTGGTGATGAGCTGTGAGTGCAAGTCTTGCCAGCTGCCGGCACACACCAGACCAGAGGAGACACACTCCTAAACCACATGCCGTATCATATGAGTGAGTGCATGGAGATGGGCGGGCATTTTACACAGTTTCTAAAATGAGAGAACATCTGATTATTAGACTCTCACAAGAAAAGGCAATGGAGTATATTGTAACAGGTACAAGAAGATGATAGCTGAGATTCAGATACTCAGGATACAGGTAGCCTGTAGCAGTTTGAATCTGGGGTAAATACTTCCAGGAAGTAGTAGAAGTATTTGAAGACTTAAAAATATGTTGTGAAAGCGATGACATGGACAGATGGAATGGCTGGAGACACTGGACTTGTGGAGGGAGAGGGGCTGTGTGCTGATGGTCGGGGGCAGACCTGTGGGGTGTACCCGTTGGTTATTTGATGATGCATGGAGGGGATTGTAATCATTGCAATGAAACAGAACACAACAGGATGAATATAAAACTGATGTGCTACCTTGTAAACCTACATAATTCACAATAAAAATTAAAAACAAAAACAAAAACATGCTGTGGCCCCTCTAAGACTGAAACTCAAAGGGAACACACGAACAGGCATGTAAGCTTGCTAATAACAACGTTGGTCTACTGATGAGTGGAAGAGGGGGGAAGGCAGCAATGGAAAAATGGGCTGAGTTCAACCACGTTCCACAGACTCCCATTGACCTGGAGATGAGAGAGAGAAGAGGAAGGGCTTATTGGTCCTAAGTGTGGTGAGACCTGGGGACACCTGAGCCCATGGACAAGGACATAGCCACTGAGGGCTGAGCTGAGAGTGAAGCACCCAGCTGGTATGAAGTGCGGGGAGCTGCACAAGAACACCCAAACTTGCAGATAGTACCCATTTGACCTAGCCTTGATGGCTTGATGATCAGAACTTGACTAGAGGACAATTAAAAAAAATTTTTTTTAAGGAAACAAGGGTAAATTGCTACAATTTGATGAACATGACCTATATTAATGGAGGTTGTTGTTGTTGTTGTTGTTAAGTGCCGTCGAGTCGGTTCCGACCCATAGCGACCCTTGTACAGGGTTTCCGAGGGTGTAAATCTTTACGGGAGTAGAAAGCCTCATCTTTCTCCCGCGGAGCGCCTGGTAGTTTCGAACCGCTGACCTTAAGGTTCGCAGCCCGATTCGTAACCACTACGCTAGCAGAGTTCCTTATTAATGGAGGTAGTAGCTCAAAATACCAACAGAGAAGAAAGGAGTCTTCACATCAAGTATCAATGCTATCCACTCGTATACAGTGTAGATAGGGACGGGCAACTTAGACATTAGCTACCTAAAATGAGGGGCCGATAAAGGCATGCGTGACTGGCTTACAAGGCTTCAAGAGGAAGTTTAGTTTAAGAGCATGTGAGGGAAGGTAGAGTCCCCACTGAATAGTTTTCATCTTGTCTAGATGGGTCTGGTTAAAAGATATGGGTATACGATTCTTATGATTCAATAGTGAGTAATTGTTATCATGACTAATTGCAACTGTCACAATTGTAAAGGTAGACATTTTGTAACAAAAATGGGGGAGTAGTTAATCTTACAGTCCAGAAACAGAGAACCTTAGGACCATCAAGGAAGAAGAGCACAAGCTGAATGTGAGACTTTATCCAGAGAAGCAGCAACACCAGAGATGGAGTTGAGAGAACAGCTGAGGACTCTAGATTCATGGAAACAAAGGGACTAAGTTGTTAATGCAAAAATTCCTGATTTTAAAGTACCGTTGGCCCTTCAACAATGTGGGGTTTAAGGGACTGATCTTCTACGCAGTCAGAAATACATGGAACTCGTCTATCACTATTTGTAAAAGTAGCAGTCCTGATGATGCAATGGTTACTATTGATCCTCGAACAGCACGAGTTTGAAATATGCGGGCCCACTTAGTACTTTTTTTCTGTTGCTATTGTGGTAAGCTCAAGTATTGGGGGTATTTGCTTAAAATGCCAATCTCTGGAGAAGTACATTATGCTTTGTAAAGTAGAAGGTCAGGGAATCAAGAAGAACCTCAACAAGATAGACTAGCACAGTGGCTGTAGCAATGGGTTCAGATACAGCAAGAATTGTGAGAATGGTGCAGGACTGGGCCGTGGTCAGTTCTGGTTTGCGTAGGGTCCTGTCGATTGACACCAACTCACTGGCACCTCACAGCAACAAAAATATGAGCCTGAATCAGCTCGACAACACACAATAAAACTCTTTCCTTATACTTGTTATCAGGATTCTCAACTAAGACCCCTGGGCATCCCAACACCTGCCAGAATTAGGAGCAGAAATAAAAAGGAAAAAGGGTTATTGAGGAAAAAATAAAAACCTGGCCAAATGCTCTGTCACTCATTCTGGGTATTCAGAAGATTTTGGTTTCTGGTCCTTGAGTGCTGACACCAACAGTATTCTGTTTGCACGCAAACTTTGTTTCTCTTAGGTTTTTATTGGGAATTTAAAATGCCATAAAAAGTTTTCTAACTTCAGCCTTGCCTAATAATAAAATGTCTAGGCTAAGCATAATTCCTGTACTGAAATGTAATTTTGGAAGAAAAAGAAAACTCCTGTGCCCAGATTTGCTGTTCATTGGTGCCCACAATTACTTTAATATGGCTAAGAGCATCTTTAAATGAGTTCAGTGTCTGAAGATGCTTTTAGGAGGTCGAAGGCCTAGACTGTAAGGATGGGAGGGATCCAGAGAAGGATGAGGCCTGAAAGTGAGACATCAACTGTGTGTTCACAGCTCCTCAGATCACTGTTCTGTCTCTTAAGTTCATCCTTAGAAGCCAGTCTAGACTGGACCAATGGTCCAATGTGTGCACAGACACAAGTTCCAGGCCTCCCTGCCTGCTCAGGAAGGGTGCCAAGGACCTTGATGATGACCTACCAGGGGACTTTTCTCCTTGTTCTTCCAAATGCCCTTTTTTCAGTAAAGTACTGTTATGATGCTGTGTCTTAATGCACTGGACTGCAAGGTCGGTTTGACCTGCAAGGTCCTCAGTTCAAGCTCACCAGCCATTCCTCAGAAACCTTATACAGGGTCGCTGTGAGTTGGAACTGATTCCAAGGCACTTAACAACAACAATAGAAAACCAAGTTTTCTTGGTTTTCTTGGTTTCCAGGTTTCCAGGTAGCATTCTTGTAACTTTTCATAAGGTGTGTTTTGTGAACTGAGGAAATTCCTTCTATAACAAAAGAGGGGGCATAAAACCTGAAGGAAAGAAGGGAGAGAATATTAGACCCCACCACTTGGAATCAGTTTTTTAGATCTGCCTGCCTGTAATAAGTCAAGGTAAACATGAAAATGGTCCTGTGTACAGAATGGGTCTGGTCACTGATGATTTGTTTAAACAACAACATTTTTTGGACTGAAAGGGGGTATGCTATTAATAATTATTCTAGGACAACATGTGTTGAAAAGGATCATCCTAGGCAAACCAAGGATGGATGATCACCCTAGCCTTGATGTGGCACAGCAGGGACGGGAGGAGGTGAAAGAGCTGGGTGGGAGATGACAAAGGGGAAAGAACCCTTGAAAAGCTGAGGTGTTTATATTGCTGAGACAGGCAGTATCAACTATTGGAAGCAGGAGGGGAGTGCTGAACCAGTCTTGGGCTGATTTTGACTTTTAACTGGATCCTTTCTTTAGAAATGAATCTTACCTCAGCCACCTCCCTATCCCCTAACCCCCATCTCCTGCTAGTCCAGGCCAGCTCATGGGCTGTAATTTGGGCCTGAGTTAAATTCTCTCTCTCTCCTTCTTTCTAAAAAAAAAAAAAATATTGTAAATTGAGTGAAGGCTTACAGACAAGATCATTAGTTTTACACTCAAGAAATCATACACTTAGTTTCATCCCAATGATTGCCATCCCCTCCATGCAACAAGTTATCCAGCTTTCTCCCTCTGGTTCCTATTTCCATTCCACCCACCTTCCCAGCCCTTTTCAACTTTGTCCTTAGATAAATGTTACCCCTTTGACTGTGACTAGTTGACCATTCCATGGTGAGCATACCTTACTAGTGTTGTCCCTCCTATGTACCTATCTATTGCTTGGCTGATAATTGAGCCATGAGGGTGAGTTCCTTCCCAGACCTGAAAGGTGACCTAGGAGCATAGTCTTGGGTTCTTCTATGCTTTTTCTGACCTGTAAGCCCAGTTATTCTTCATAATCTTAAGTTTTAGTCTGCATTTCCTCCCATTCTATCCAGAACCTTCTAATGTGATCCCTTTCAGAGCAGTTGGTAGTGGTAGCCAGATATCATCTAGCTCTTCTGGTCTCAGAGTCATGGAAATTGATGTTCACCTGGTCCATTCATTGGACTAATTGATTCCCAGCATTTTCAATTCTCATCACTCTTTTTTTCTTCTACACATGGAGAGAACAATAGTTGCACCTTACATAACTATAGACCTTCTCTTATTTTGTGATAAGAGAAATCTTATCACAAAATGCTTCTAGATTAATTTGCTAATTATGATGAATTATTGGGATTTGGTCATAATTCCATATAGAAGAAGTCAAGAGAAGGAAGACACAAGGCAACTGCTTCTCAAAGGTGTAAATGTTTTTTTTCCCCACTATTGTTTCTGGTTGGGCTGAAAAATTCCCAAGAGTTGTTCTTATTGTGCATTAACTACCTACCCATCTGAATTTCACTGAGACTGAAATATTTCATCCTGTGACTGTAAAAAGCATGACTTACATACTTCTGTACACTCCAGAGGACCCAGAGAGTCCTTGCAAAGAGCACTGTACTCCCCAGACATGGTGCAGACAGGACTCAGAAAATGTTACCTTATACTGTCTGAGTCTGTGTGTGTCTAGAAGAGAAATCTCCAAAAACTGGATGTGAGAGGGTCCCTCATTTGGCAGAAATCAGCAAGGGTTGTGGATAAAGGCAGACTAGCCCAGGCAACTCTGGAAGAGGAATGGAATGACAATTCAGAATTCTACTGTGGATTTATGGAGTCCTGATGTGGTGCTGTAGGATAGGTACTGGACTGCTAATGCAAGGTTGGTGGTTCAAATCCATCAGCTGTTCGTTGGAAATACTATACAAAGTCACTATGAGTTGGAACCAACTCCATGGCACTTAACAATAACAACTGTGGATTTCACCAAAGTGGCCTGGTCCTAGGATTATCCATAATGAAGAAGCTCTTAGGAAATTCACAGGAGCTGGGTCTCAGTCCTAAGAACATTTTGTTTTCTCATTTCAGCACATCTGAGGTCATCCAAGCTAACTTGGTTATTCTAACAGCTCAGTGTTCATTCATTAAGAATTCCACAGATGCTTGTTGAAGGGCCTACTATGTATATGTCACAGACCCTGCTCTCAGGAACAATATATTCTGGAGGGACAGGGCTCCCACCTGCCCTGAGGGTCCAAGTCCCTTATAAAATTGTCAGTGACCACACTCCTATAACTTACAGGTGTCTCTAGACCTTGCTTCCCTCCCACTGCCCATTCCGGTGCTAGGGACCCTGGGTCTCTTTCCATCACTTCATGCTGTCTGCCTCTTGGGAAGCTCTTATCAAGTCTACTTGGCTTTCATTGATTTCACTGACAATTCCATGCTTTGCAGCCAGGGGGACAGTCCAGCCCCTATAAATCCCTGCTCCTATACTAACCAATGACTTTTTTCTCTCAAACATTTTAAACACTTACTGTAAGCCAATCATCTAACTGATTCTGAAGTCCAAACTCTTGAGCCTGGTGCTTGGGGACCTCCAAAGCCTGCGTCTCCCCTCCACATCTACCTCTGCTCTTCTCCCACCAGCTCCCCTTGTACCCTTTGTTTCCACCATCCCTAAACCCTGATGCTTCCCAAACATGTGCTCATCCACATTTGTGGCTTTTGTGAATGTTCTGTCTGCCTGAGTCGTTCACATCATCCTGATTCTTCCATTTGCCCTATTCATCCTTCAAGATCCAAGTGAGATGCCACTGATTTCCAGGCAGCCTCCTTGAGGGTCCCCCACTCCTCAGCTCCCTTGCTAGATCATTCAACAGGTCATGACTTGGATGACATAGGTTTCGTATATATGTATGTCTCCTACAAGACTCTGAGCTGTTTGAGGAAAGGCCCTTGCTTATTGTCCATCTTCTACCCAGTCACACAAGTCCTGTCTAGGACCTTCAACTAAAACCAGTCTTCCAGCTATTTCCAGTTTCCTCTGTAAATTCATCTTACGTGTAGTTTTAAGGCTTGGTTATTATTTTCAAGTAATGACATGATGGATCAAGGGGAAGTACTATTGACAATAGTAAAAAGATGGAAATAACTGAAGTGCCCATCAGTGTGTAAACTGATAAACCAAATGTGGTACATACATACAGTGTATTACCCCCTCAGTCATAAAAAATAATGATGAGTCCTTGGAATGTAATGTGGATGATTCTGGGCAACATTCTGGGGATTAAAATAAGTCAATCAGAAAAGGACAAATATTGTATGACCTCTTGTAAGAATATTGTGGAAGCAGTGTCTGACTTCCTCTGGCTTCACATGGGAGGAGAATCAAACTGAACACCAGCCCAAGACAGATTTCTATGAGGTGGAGGTCACCCATGCCCCTACCCTCCAACTTTCTTTACCAATGTTGACAACAGCACTTCCTCTTCATGGCACTTTTTACTTCTCTGCTGTGTTTGGTAATTCATGGCATTCACCACACAGAACTCACAAACCATATTCATGATTCTGGGGTTTATTAGGGAAGTTAACAGTTAGAATTCAGGATCAGAAAGGCTCAGGACACAGTTCTTCAGTTAGGACAGCTTCTTCCTAGACATACCCACAGGCAATCTTCTCTCTGGTCCTCAGCTTCTCAGCCACATGGCCCTTTGTTCTCTGCCCTGTTCAGGTAATATTACAAATTTCTTTGAGTGCAGCGATAAATTCCCAAAGGAACCACCACTCCGTCAAAAGCCTCAGCCCCAATTGCTCAGCTCTAGCTCTGTGGATCAGCAAACCTAGCTCCTCAACAATTAAGTGCCTGGGGGTACCCCACAAGCAAGCCTGTGGAAAGGCACTCAGCTTTCTCTCTCCATGGGCTGGGAAGTCCAGCACAGTGTCTTGTGATCTGACTCTTGGTTCAGCTCCTGCTGCTTTTCTGCCAGTCCTCTACTGCTTCTCTAGCGTCACAGCTTTCTATCCCTGGATCAAGGAAGTTCAATGTGCAGGGATCTCAAGGTCCAAAGGATGCACTCCTGGCGCTTCTGTCTTGACAGTAGTGAGATTTCCCCCTGCTCCTGCTTCTGAACTGGCTCATTTTATATCCAGCAGGATGCCAAATGTGACTAATTCTCACATTAAAGTTCCAAGATTTTACAATCATAATTAACCCTGTAAGCAACCACTTACAACTGAATCATATAATCCTTCCATACATTTTCTTACCCAGAAACATTAGGAAAAGAGGAAATGCACCCAATCTGCATGATTCCACCCAGTTAGTTGGTGGGAGTTACATAGATTATGGTTAGAAGAACCCTATTAGATAATTTACGACACCCCACCTCTCTCTTTTGAAATGACAATTGTTGCTGTGGTGTTGTTACTTGCCGTTGAGTTGGTACCGACTCACAGTGACCTTATGCACAACAGAAAGAAACATTGCCAGATCCTGTGCCAACCTGACAATTGTTGCTACATTTGAGCCCATTGCTCCTGCCACTGTGCCAGTCCAGCTAGTTGGGGATCTTCCTCTTTTTCTCTGACCCTTCACCAATCATGATATCCTTCTCCAGGGACTGGTCCTTCCTGACAGTATGTCTGAAGTATGACAGACGGAGTCTGAGTATCCTGGCCTCCAAGGAGCACTCTGGCTGCACTTCTTCCAACACGGATTGGTGTGTTCTTTTAGCATCCCTCTAAAACCATAACTCAAATGCATCAATTCATCTACCATCTTCCTTATTCATTTTCCAACTTTGACATGCATATGAGGTTATTCCACCACTTGTTTGCTAGTTTGTTGTACTGTGGTGTCTTGTGTGTTGCTGTGATTCTGCAAGGTTGGTGGTTCAAACCCACCATCTGCTCCTTGGAAACCCTATACAGGGTCACTGAGTTGCAACTGACTCAATGACACTTAAAACCAAAAACTCATGTCTATGCAGGATGTTATTCTGGATTGCAAAGTTAGTTGAGCCACATGATCCGTGGTTCAGACCTACCAGATGCTCCTCAGAAATCCTATACAGGGTTGGTATGAGTCAAAACTGACTCGATAGCACTTTACAACAACCACATATTATGCATATATGTTAAATGTTGTTGAGTCAGTTCTGACACAGTAACCTTGTATGTTGTTGTTGTTGTTATGTGCTATGGGTCAGTTCCGATTCATAGCGACCCTGTACAGGGTTTCCAAGACTGTAAATCTTTATGGGAGCAGAAAGCCTCATCTTTCTCCCATGGAACAGCTGGTAGTTTTGAACTGCTGACCCTGAGGTTCACAGCCCGATTTGTAACCACTACGCTACCAGAGCTCCTTAGGGTATAGGATTTCCAAGGAGTGGCTGATGGGTTTGACATTGATAGTCATGAGGGAGTTTATCTAGATAGTTGTTGTTGTTAAATGCCGTTGAGTCGGTTCCGACTCATAGCAACCCTGTATAGGGTTTCCAAGGAGCAGCTGGTGGGTTTGAACTGTTGACCTGTGATTCGCACAGTTCAGTGCTGATCCTGCAGCACCACACCAGGATTCCATTTTTTTGGTAGTTATCATATTTTGTTTATGGTGATGGAAAAGGTAGCACTGAATGTGGGCAAAACTGTATGCATAGCTTGACTAGGTTAGCTGATGCCACTAATTGTACACAAGGAAAAGAATGTACTGGTAAATGCTATGCTAGGTAGGATGCTGCAACAAATGATTCGACAGATGCTTATGCTTATTAGACATAATTAGTGACCTCATAGGAGTAGCTTTCTTGGTCTGAAGACTTAGGGTCATAGTCTTGTGGGACAATTCAATCAATTGACATTATATAGTTTATAACATTTATGTTCTACATTTGTGTTTGGAGTGTCTGGGTCCCTAAAAGCTTGAAAGCAGCCAGTTAAGATACAGCTATCGGTATCTAGTTCTCTGGGGATAAAAAGAAAGGAAATCTTAAAATTAGAGAAGGAAAGTAATTATAGGACTAATTGAACTACAGTTTCCTATATCTTGAGATGAGAACAACAAGATGATGCCTAGTCAACCACTATTGAACATTCTGATCAGGGTTAAAATAGATGGATCCTGATTGAAAGGGAGAAAAATGTGGACCAGAACTGCAAATTCTCACAGAACCCAGACTTACTGAACCCACTGAGATGGTTGAGTCCAAGACTATTGCCCTTAGATGCTCTTTAAACCCTGAACTGAAATTATCCCCTAGTCCTGGTGTGGCGCTTCAGGATAACGCACTAGAACACAAGTTTAGTTTGAACCACAAGGTCAACAATTCAAACCAACCAGTTGCTCCTTCAAAAACTTCAAAAACTCCTTTATACAGGGTTGCTATGAGTTGGAACCGACTCAAAGGCACTTGACAATGATAACAAAGTTACCTTTTAACTAAATCTTTTAACTCAAAAAGTAAAGAATGTCACCTTTGAGTACTGTGTTCTTCTGAAAAATTATCTGTATGAGACCCATGGATCACACTTACTCTAAAGCAGATGGTTGGGGTCAGTGAGACTAGAATGGAATGGAACAAGTAGAAAGACAATAATTAAAATGTTGACACAATGTGAAAGATGTAACCAATGCCATTGAACAGTATGTGTCAAAATTGTTGAATGGGAATCTGTTTTGCTATGTATATTTCTACTCCGAATATAATAATGAATTAAAATGTATTGTTTATTAACAAAGCAGCAGAAGAGGAAACTCAAGTTTCTACTAGCTGTAGGGATAAAACACAATCACTAAACATTTTTGGCAAGTTGCCTGTTCTTATTTTCACTGTGAAGATTGACTACAATGTTGGGAAGGTATTTGCCTGTGTTATTGGACAGAGTGGGATTGACTCTGATTCGATCCCTTTTACTAACCTATTACTGTGCATAACATACTTCATCCTTTTGAACCTCCATTTCCTCATCTCTAAAATAAGGAGCTCTGGTAGCGTAGTGGTTACGAATCGGGCTGCGAACCTTAAGGTCAGCGGTTCGAAACTACCAGCCGCTCCGCGGGAGAAAGATGAGGCTTTCTACTCCCGTAAAGATTTACACCCTTGGAAACCCTGTACAGGGTCGCTATGGGTCGGAACCGACTCGACGGCACTTAACAACAACAACAAAATAAGGATACATCCAGTATAGTGATTGGGAAATTAGTTCACTACCTTCCCCTCTCCCAGAATATTTGAGCTATGTGTCTCACATGCTCCATTGTAGGCAGAGAAATGTTGTTTGAAAAAGCCTGGTGATTCTTCTATGTTGAAGAGTGTGCACTCCCTCTTTCCCCTTTTGGAGCCTCACTGGCATAGATTATAATAGGTATTTGATAAATTGTTTATGAAATGATGTGAGCTACATATTAACAGTAGGCACAAAGGAGTTCAGTGATAGTGTTGACATGCTCCCTTTCTCCTCTTCCTACACAATCCATAACCTTCCCTTTGCATTTGTCAGTAGTGGGCGATGTGTACAGAATCGGAGAGATTACTGTAGAGAGTGAACAGAGAGCCCCTCTGAAGCCAGAAGGCATTAGTCCCAACTTGGAAGGAGAATGTGCTGTGCAGGAAGATGTGTGTGTGTGTTTTGTGTGTGGTGGGGGAGGGGCTGCAAGTTTGCCTTATAGGAAGCCTCCGCTGGCTTCCTCTTTACAGTCTCTGAGGTTACAGGCCAATTGTATGCCCTTGGTCTTGATGAGAAACATAACTTTGCTTTCCCGTAGGGCAGAAGACCAGTGTGTAAGGCTCAGTGGCAAAGATAAAGAAACTGTGGCCAGGTTGGCGCTAAAGATGAGTACCCACCTGTGTTGTTTTGTAAGGTAGAAACTGAAAAACAGCTTACAGTGTAGGTGTCAAGGAATTTTGAAGCACTGGTATCAAAGCATTTTAAGCTTTTCCTTGTAGTGTGTGGATCCCTATCCCACACACCAGAAGAAGACTTATACTCCATGGCTCTCTCATTCCTTTCTCTTCCCCTTCAGCACACCTTCCCCATGTTGGCTGAAGAGAGCGCCTCGTGTCTGCAGTATGTGGACAAGGTGGCTTGCTAACATTGTGCAGATGATCCCAGGGATGCCTGCAGCTGAGTCTGAGCTTGTGGACAGCCTCACATGGCTTGACCCAGTTGAAATCTAACCACTTCCTTCTAGTAGACCCTCCTTGATTAAGGTGCTTGCCACCTTATGCCTCTTCCATTCCAGAGGCTAAAAATAAATCATTGACCTCCTTGGGCCTTTGCTTTCCATAGCCTTTGACAGGTATGCACACCCCTGACCAGCATGCCTCAGGTGTAGACCCTCAGCCGAGTGCTGCCCACACCAGTCTCTGCTTCCACCAATGGTTCATCACAGGGCTGCAGCCCCTTGGGCTTGAACAGTGTTCATCTGTTAGGTTTTACAGATAGCTTTTTCATTGATATCATCAATTTGCTCCTCATACTAGTTCAGTCTTGGTGTGGCGTTGTAGGGTAAGCACTGGACTGCTAACCACAAGGTCAGGGGTTCAAACCCACCAGTCATTCCTCGGAAATCCTATTTAGGTGACTATGAGTTGGAACCAACTTGACACTCAATAACAGAAATTTTAAAAAGTTGGAAGGCAGGGAGGTTTACTCTGATTTTGCAGAAAGGGACACTGAGCTTCGGCAAGGTTAGATTTGCCCAAGGTCACATGGAGAGGACTCAAACCTGGTCTCTGGCCTCTGTGCCCTGTTTGCCCTCTCTGCACCTGATGTTGTAGGTGAATGGTTTCTAGACCCTGCCCTCTATTTCTTGAATTATGAAGCAGCAGATTGTGAAAGGCCTCCCAGCCTCTGTCACTGACTCTGGCCTCTGTCACTGAATCTCCTGTTTGGGGATTTACAATCTTTACTTGCCTGTGAAAGACAACCACAGTCCTTCCATTAAAATAATCGAGAGCCCTCCAGTTCCTGTCTTGATGTTCGAACCCCATGCAAACAGCCTCTTCCCACCTCCATCCACAGCCATCTTTGGCTAAGATTGGAGCTCTGCTTCAACCTATTTGAATCTTTCCTGAGGAATGGTTTTATCACTTTCTCTCCTGTCACAGTGATGTCCCTGGTGGTTCTGTGATCAGTGTGTAATTATAGAGAATTGCTGATGACTGGCCTCAGGCTGTTTCTTGGTGTGTCTGATCACTGGGGAATCTTAGTGGTGTAGGTGTTAGTGTGAATTGTATGTAGTCAGTGAATTGTACCTAGACCACTTGGAGCTTCTACACCAGGGAAGATAATGTTTTTGTTATTAGAAAGTTGTTGTTGTTAAGTGCAGTGGAGTCGGTTCTGACTCACAGCAACCCTGTATAGTTTCCAAGGGGCAGCTGGTGGGTTTGAACTGCAGACCTTGTGGTTCACAGTCCAGTGCTGATCCTACAGGAGTCCTATTAGACACTATGGACTGTCTTTTTCTGACATGTCTGCAGCCTGACTTGGAATAAAACTTCATTTACTGGCATGAGAACATTATTATATCTTCTTTATTACTAATTAATTGATTTATTAATGTCTTTCGATTTATCATTTATTAATGTCTTCTTCCCTCCCTCCCTCTATCACTTCCTTCCTTCCTTCTGAAATCTGCCTGCTGTGTACAACAGGAAAGATTGATTGTGGGTGGAGGCCTTTTTTGAGTCTAATGAGTTTTTCAATATCTGCCCTTTCACTCACAGAACCCCATTTTGGTATTTATTGCAAACAGCCTATTTCCGCAGTGAATGTTCCTGTGGGTCTCAAGCACCTGGTGCTGAGGCCTGAAGGCTGAATGCTTAATGAGCACTCCCATCCTGCTGGATGACTATGCTTGATGAGGGGATGGGTGGTTTGGGCCAAGTCACTTCCTCTTTATCTGCCTCCATGTAGTCATTTATAAAATGGGAAGGGTGGATTGAAATGCCTCTCCTAACGCTAACCGACAGTGATTGATTCTATCAGTATAATTATAGATTTCTGGACTGGGAGGAGCTTTGAAAGGCATCTCCTCTTGTATTTTATTCCTCCAAAACATCCCTGACTTTTCAGGCCTCACCTTAATCACCTCCCAAAATGAGAAACTCACAACTTCCAAAATTGCCCATTCTGTCATTATTGGGCACAATCGTTGATGTGTTTCTGTGAATATTAAATGAAAAAAAAATCTACTTTCCTGTGATTTTTTACCCATTTCTACACTGTGTGGCCACTCACTTCACAGCTGTACATTTTCCCTGACAGTGTCCTCCGGACACTCCCTTCTGTGTATAGAAGCCCTTCTTCTTCCTGAGTTATCTCTTCTCTGGGCTAACAACCATCCCCCTGAGGCCCCCTAGGAAAGGCATTCCATTTCTCCTAAATACCAGCAAGTTGGAATCTGGATGGAAAGGCTGCCCCTTGGCACAGGCTCCAAGAGGCAGGAAGGAGACCTTTCTGGAGACACGGATATGCGGGCACACTGTTCCTGTCTGGGAAGTTAAGGTCCCAGCTTGCCACTTTTCCGGAGTCCCAAGTCAGTACCCTAAGGAGTAACTGTCTGTGACTGAGAGTACAAGTGTGTGTGCAGTCTCGCCGGAACCAGGCCTGAACCCTTGTTCTGTGCCAACACCTCAGGGCCACAGTCAACATCAAGAGTTATACTGTTGTTCTGCGTACTGGCACTAGCAGGGATTTAGAATGGTTGGGGTCACTAGAAGAAGAAAATGTTTAGGGACAGTCTATATCTGGAGAAAATGTTAGTGTTTGTTGGGGGCTACCTGGAAGATCTCTAAAAGCAGGATCTACCATGACTTCTAAAGATGAGCTGCACAGACCACATTCACTTGCTTATCCCTACTCACTTAAGGAAGCCTGGAGGCATAGTGGGTTACAAGAGCTGTTAACCATAAGGTCAGCAGATGGAATCTGCCAGCCGCTCTGTGGGAGAAAGATGAGGCTTTCTGCTCCCGTAATGATTTACAGCCTCAGAAACCTTGTACGGGGCCTCTATGAGTCAGAGCCGACTCAATGGTACACCACCACCATCTCTACTCATTTATATTCCCTTATTTTCATAGTAAGGAAAAAATTGGAGCTCTTCTGTGATTGTGTCATCTTCTCTGGTTGGTGGGCTGGCTTGGCTCTCCCAAAGACAGAACCACAGTGAGATAGATGGATGACAGCAGCTTCAAGCAGGGACAGTGAGTTCTCTCAGTCCTTCCCAAATCAGAGTCCCTGAAAGAGCTATTGCTCATTCTTCCTGCTGTCTGGATTGGGGCATGTGCCTTCCAGTGAGGTGGGGAAGTGGGACGGTGGGGAATTGACAGTGTACTTTCACAGCTGTTTGTGCCCAGGGTCTGGGGCATTTAACGAACTTTAGGGGGACTTCTCTGTGAGTACCACACGGCCTCTACTGGCATCTAAACATTTAGGTACATTTTATAGTATACATCTGGAGTGGGCATCAGGAATTTTTAAAAAGTTAAGATATTCATCCATGCAGTTCTGCTGTAAAGCTGTTGTTCTGTAATTGTTTCGGGGACCCTTGGAGACTGTAGAGAGGTGGTATCCCAGAATTTGCTATGAGGCAGGTTTGGGAAAATTGAGTCACTTCCCTTCTCTGGTCTCAGGACTGGGCTGAGAGTAATGCTGATAAGGCAAAGGAGTGGAGCCATTACAGGTTGCCTGGGTTTGAGCTCTGGCTCTGCCACGTGCTACCTGTGTGACCTTGGACTGGTCACTTAACCTGATTGTGCTTTGGGTCATTATCTGAAAAGTAGCTCTTCTCTCAGGGGAGGTGGGCTGTGAGGATTAAATAAATATTTTGTTTTTCAAGTGCTTTGAGAAGTGCCTGGCACAAGTGTAATATGGGCATTTGTAAAATAAGTAAAGAATTTGTGCCAAAATATACAATTCAGCATGTGCCACTATTTGCCAAGAATATGCATCTGAAAGCCTTTTAACCACCACATCATTTGGCTGTGGTTTTTATTAATAAAAGAAGTGATTATACTATGAAGCATTATTATGCTCTAGGCTATAAATCCACGTTTCTTGGTGCAGTCGGCCTCGTAGATACCATCACTTATAGGACAATTTTTCCTGAAGGTCTTCGATCACGTGTTTACCTGGAGGACATCCAGAACTCTTAGGCACCCATTGGATGCTCCAACATTTGTTCTTTTTTTCTGCTTTGGAAGAAAGAAGAAAGCCCCACCTTTTTTTTTTTTTTTTTTCCTTTTTCCCCTTCACTGAGCTGACAAAGCTGGAGATGAATTAGAAGACATTCACCTGCAAACGTCGGCTTCTGTGTCTCCAGTACCATTCAGGAAAAATTAATTTTCTGCTCCTCATCTGAGCTTCACAGCCCAGCAGCCATCTGTCTGTTCCGTAGAAGAGGCACCTGGAGCATCAGTTTCCTTTCTCTTCACATTTCATGGTGCCTGATCTATTCGATTCCTTGTCTACTCTGCCCTTGTTTCATCAGGCTCCTAAGATCATGGTGTTGATACCTGCCCTCCACCACCTGTACCTCAAGCAGGTCTTTTGGGGTTAGATGCTGTAAAATCTTATTTCTCTAGACCTCAATTAAAAGGAGTCCTCGTGGCATAGTGGGCTAAGCACTGGGCTTCTAACCACAAGGTCAGGGGTTCAAACCCACCAGT
>NW_006408742.1:219077-245511 GCF_000296735.1 Chrysochloris asiatica
AGAGCTCCTTTAGCATCTTAGTAGGTCTGAAATAATATCGCATTGTGGTTTTGATTTGCGTTTCCCAAATGGCTGATGATGGCGGAGCCCTGTTGATGCAGTGGTTAAAGCACTCAACTGCTAACCAAAAGTCGACAGTGGAACCCACCATCTGCTCCACATGTGAAAGATGAGGCAGTCTGCTTGGAAACCCTATGAGGTTTCAGGATCGCTGAGTTGGAATAGACTCAACAACAGGTTTTTTTGGTAATGGCTAATGACTCGGCGGCACTTAACAACAACAACAACAATGACGTTGAGAATATTTTCATAAGCTTGTTGACCAGTTGTAGTTCTTCTTTAGTGAGATGTCTAGTCATTTTTAAATTGGGTTGTCTTTTTGTGGTTAGACTGTAGAATTCTTTATGTATTTATTCTGGATGTTGTTGTTATTAGATGTATTGAGTTCAGCTTCTGACTCAGAGCGATCCTGTGCACAACAGAATAAAAAATACTGCTCAGTCCTGTGCCATCCTCACAATTGTTGTTTTGAGCCCATTGTTACCACTGTGTCAGTACATTTTGTTGGGGTCCCCTCTGTTTTTGCTGATTCTCCACTTTACCAAGCAGAATGTCCATCTCCAGGAACTGGTCTCTATTAACAACATGTCCAAAGTATGAAAGATGCAGTCTTGCCATCCTAGCATCTAAGGAGCATCTGGCTGTATTTCTTCTGAGACAAATTTGTTTGTTTTTCTGGCAGTCCATGGTTTTAATATTCTTCACCAAAATGATAATTCAAATGCATCGATTCTCATGCTGTCTTCCTTATTCACTGTTCAATTTTTGCATACCAATGAGGTGTCTTAGTCTGGGTTCTGTAGAGAAGCAAAACCTGTGAAACTTATATATGTATATATAAAGAGAGGTTTATATGAAGAAAATGGCTGACATAGTTGTAAAGGTGGCCAAGTCCCAAGCCCATTGATGTCAGGCTGGAGGCTTCTGGCACATGTAGCTGCGAGACTGATGAACAAAGATCAGATTGGAAGGTAACAGACCCGACCACTGACTCAAGTTCAAACAACCAGAGGTCAGAGGATGAGCCAGATGCAAGATCCAGACCCAGCAGAGGCAAGGGCCTGAGCGTTCAGTATATTGGAATCAGGCCACATCCCAAAGGACACTTAACCTCCATTTGAGTGACTGCTCACAGCAGTCCTCATCCTAGAGATGATTACACTATATTTGATCTGATCACAAGGGACAACTACATCTCAGCTGCCAAACAACTGAGAATCCTGGCCCAATCAAATTGACACAAAACCTTAACTATCACATGAGGTAATTGAAAATGGCTTGGTTTGGGTCAGGTACACCTTAGTCCTCAAACTGACATTTTTGGTTATTTTGCAGTGAATTTGCTTAATGTTATTTGATTTCTTTACTGTCATTTGATTTCTGATTACATGAGTGTTGATTGTAGACTCAAGAAAAATGAAATCTTAGACAACTTCAGTCTTTTCTATGTTAATCATGTATTTGTTGGTCCAGTTATGAGGATTTTCATCTTCCTTACATTCAGGTGCAATTCATACTGAAGACTGTAGTATTTGATCTTCATCAATAAGTATTTCAAGTCCTCCTCACATATTGTAAGTTGTTAATGAATCTTCTTCCAATCCTGATGCTACATGCTTCATCATATAATTCAGCTTCTTAGATCATTTGCTCAAAATACAGATTAAGTATGGTGAAAGGATAAAGCCCTTATGCACACCTTTCCTGATTTTAAATCATTCCGTATTTCCTTCTTCTGTTTTTAACAACTGCCTTTTAGTCTGTGTACAGGTTCTGCATGAGCATCATTAAGCGTTCTGGAATACTAATTCTTCGCAGTGTTATCCATAGTTTGTTATGTGCTGTACAGTGAAAAGCCTTTGTATAATCAATAATATACAAGTAAACATCTTTCTGGTATTCTGTGCTTTCAGCCAACCTCCATCTTATGCCAGCAATGATATCCCTCGATCCACATCATCTTCTGAGTGAGTCCATCTTGAATTTATGGAAGCTCCCGGTACATGTACTGTTGCAACTGTTTTTTAATTATCTTCAGCAAAATTTTACTTACATGTAATATTAATGATATTGTTTGATGGTTTCCACATCTGTTGGGCCACCTTTCTTTGGAATGAGCACAAATATGGATCTCTTTCAATAGGTTACCCAGGTAGCTGTCTTCTAAGTTTCTTGGCATAGATGAGTGAGGGCCTCCAGAGCTACATCATTTTGTTGAAAGGTTTCAGTTTGTCTTCTGTCAATTCCTGGGGCCTTGTTTTTTGCCAGTGCCTTTAGAACAGGTTGGAACATTGGTTCTTGATCATATGCTAATTCTTGAAATGGTTTTACATTGACCATTTCTTTTTTTAATACAGTGACTCTGTGTATGCCTTCCATCTTCTTTTGATGCTTCCTGCATCATTCAATATTTTTCTCATATGTTGTTAAGTGCCATCCAGTTGATATAGAATTCTATATATTAAATCCTTACCAGATATATGGTTCCCCTCAATTTTTCCCATTCTTTATGTTATCGCCTCAATTTTTTGATAAAAATATTTGATGAGCAGACATTTTATGCAGTCCTGTTTATCTTCTTGTTGTTCATTCTTTTGGTATCATAGCTAAGACTCCATTGTTAAAAACTAGGTCCCAAAGCAATACTCTTGTGTTTCTTTTTTAAGAGTTTTATGATTTTTGTTTTTATATTGACTTTAGTTGATCCATTTTGAGTTGACATTTATATATGCTGTGTGATATAGATCCAGTTTTATTTTTTATTTTTTGCAAAATCCATTTGCCCTTGCAGCATTTATAGTCTTAGTATTGGTGCCAAAAATCAAGTGACCATAGATGAATAGATTTATTTCTGGACTCTCAATTTTCTCCCATTGGTCAATGTGTCATCAGTACCAAACTGTTTTAATTATTGTAGCTTTATAGTATGTTTTGAGATTTGGAAGTGTGAAACCCCCTTCTTTGTTCTTTTTTGTGATTGCCTCTTGTATGTCTATCAAAAGTTGAGGACTGGCTTCTCTCTATTTCTGCAAAGAAAGCTGTTGGAATTTTTATAAAGATTACTTTGAAATTATATATTGCTTTGGGTAATACTGACATATTAATATTAAGTCTTCCAGTCTATGAACACAGAATGTCTTTTTATTTATTTAGGTCTTTTAAAATTAATTACAGTAATGATTGACATTTTTTTGCATATAAATCTGTCACTTTTTTTAAATTTGTAAGATTTATTTATTAAAAGTTTTTATTGTGAATTGAGTAACAGTTTACGTGGGAGAACTTTGGTTTTACACTCATTGTTTCATTGCAATTATTACAGTCTCCTCCGTGCATCATCATTCAACAATATTTGCTTCTAGTCCCTCTGTTTTGTTTGTTTGTTTGTTTGTTTTTGAGGGGTGTACACAAAAACACTCAGGAATATATAATCATTTAAATAACCAAAGGGCACATTCAGCAAGCCGGCCTCCTGGCCGCCAGCACACAGCCTTTCTCTTTCCATGAGTCTAGAGTCCTCAGCTGCTCTCTCTCTTCCTGTCCACATCTCTGCCTCCATCTCTGGTGTTGGCTGCTTCTCTGGATAGAGTCGCACATTCCGCTCAAATCTGTCACTTCTTTAATTAAAATTGTCCCTCAATTTTATTCTTTTGTGTGCTTTTATAGTTGTTTCCTTAATTTTCTTTTCAGAATGTTCATTGATAATGTATAGAAACCCAGTTGATTTTTGTGTATTGACCCCTTATTCTGCCACTTTGCTGAATTTATTAGCTCTAGTAGCTTTTTCATTCTTAGGGATTATATATACATGTGATCATGTTGTTGTTAAGTATCCTCGAGTTGATTCCAACTGATAGCAGTCCTGTGGTTTCCAAGGAGTGACTGGTGGACTTGAATTGCCTACCTTGAGATTAGAAGTTCAGTGCTTATCCTACAGTGTCACATCATAGTATCAGTGAGAAAGGAAACAATAACACTAGGGAGGTGTGTGCACCTTAGAATAGTCAACCATTAGAGATCAAAAGCGCAGCATTTACCCAAGAACAAAGTCTAGAAAGCTTCCAAAGGAAGGAAGAATAGAAACAGGAAAGGCAGGAAGGAAATGAGGAAGTGATGTAACAGTGTGGGGATTGCAATCAATGACATGAAAGAAAATGTGTGTGAATTGTTGCATGGAGGACTAATCTGCTCTGTAAACCTTCACCCACTTCACAATAAAATGTTTAAAAGATAATGGAGTTTTCCATGAACTTCTTGAAGTCCCCTCATATTAGGTATGATAGCACAGGATTTCATTTTATATTTCTAGTGTTTCATGAAAAAATTCTAATCAGTTTTATGTGATTAGTAAAGCATATTAAAAGAATTATACACCATGATAAAATGAGATTTCTTCCTGGTTGGGGTAGTAGGGCAACATTAACTATACAGTTTTGTGTTTTTAAATGTTTATTGTGAATTATGTGATAGTTTATATGGGAGAACATTAGTTTTACATTCATCCTATCATATATTGTTTCATTGAAATGGTTACAATCCCCTCCATTCATCATCAACCAACCAAAGGGTATACCCTGCAAGCCTGTCCCCCAGTCATCAGCACACAGCCCGTCTCCCTCTCTGGATCTAAAGTCCCCAGCTGCTCCATCGCTCCACATCATTGTCTCTGCCTCCATCTCTGGAGTCATTGCTTCTCTGGGTAGAGTCCCGCTTTCTGCTCTTCTCCCTTGATGGTCTTCCTCTCCTAGACTGCAAAGTCAATCACTCGCCTCCTTTTGTTTCAAAATGTCCACCTTTACATGTCTAACCTTCGCAGTCAGTTCTAATAACAATTATTCACCATTGTATTCACCATTGTACCACAAGTGTCCTATCCCCATCTCCTTTCATCAGCCCCGTCCAGACAGATTGGATACTACTCAGTGGAGATTTTACCTTCCTCCACGCCCTCTGGATCTAGGCTCCCTCTTGAAAACTTGTAAGCCAGTCACTTCTTGCCTTTGTAGCCGCCCCCATTGCTATTCAGTTTTGATAGTAGAATTTTGCAAAAAAAAGTTATTTTTTTGTATACATGTAGGAACTGGCTGGCTTCCAGTATCTTCCTGTTGGCCCTCCTAAATGTTGAGTACCTGCCTGGACTTCTTTTGTTGTATGGCCTGATTAAAGACCTTACCCACTGAAGCTCTCGAGAGGGTAAACAGAGAGAGAGAGAATATCTATTTTATGGAAATGCTCAATATCACAAACCTAGAAATGGAAGAGTCAGGCTTCAGTCACAGTCCAGTGTTCTTTTTTGTAGTGTGTGTGGTGAAAAGAGCCTGCATATGCTGGGACCACTGGTAAGAATTGACAGGTTGGTCATCTTTTGGCCTGCTCTGCCACCCAGCCCTGCTCCAGTGCATGCTCAGAAGCAGGTTCTCAGCCGTCAGTTTCAACTTTCACTTGTGCCATTGACTTGTGCCCATGATGGAGGAAAGAGAGTGGGAAACTGTGTCACCAGTGGAGAAGGGATTTCAGGAGAGACATTATCCTGCTGCACCGATTCCGGGCCATAATACTCTGTGATGGCTGAATTGTTCATTTTGCTGCAGTTACAGAAATAGCCATGTGTGTAGCTGGCCAAGTGCCATCCATCTGGTTTGCTTTGGACAGCTAGCTACAAAGCCAAGGTCTGCCCTCGCCTGTAAGATGCCATTGAAAATGCAGTACTAGTACAGAAATGTCCATCTGCCTTATGGAGAACCAAGTCAGAACACGTGTCCTGCTGGCAGTGGTCTGCATGTCACTTTCATGGATAAAGACCATGTGTGTTTGGAAATGGGTGGAGTTGGGGAATGAGGGGTGAGGAAACCCTTTTCAAGAAGTTTAGTTCTACTTTGGGGTGATTGAGAGCGTGGGCATCAGATCTCTGGTCATTAGGCTGCCCATGACAAGAGACACTGACGCCCCCAGCAGCCATTCTGGAGAGGGAATCGGCTGATGGAAGCCAGCCCAAGGAAAAACCTTTCTATGGTCCTTTTCTGAGCACAGGCTTCAGGCCACAGTGGCCATATGGTATACATTATGGGAGGCACCAGAATGCTGCTGCTTGAAGAACTGCAACACTTGGTTATGGTATTGTGTTTGCAGGCCCTTGGGGAACCGGGCCTTGGTCTCTCTCCTCCCTTGTGCCCTATAGGACTAAGCCACACAAGTGTGGCATGACATGAAGGATCCTTTTGATCAGGTCCTTTCTGCCTTATTTTCCGTCTTTCCCACACCCTGAAATTGTATCCACAATAATCTGTGTGGGGGCATGGGTGTATTTCTTTAGGTTCTCAAAGCAGCGGACCTGCATTCTAGCTCCTCTTGACTGACTGTTGCCTGGATTCTTCTCTACCTGCCTCCAAGGCTTTGCTCATGCTGATTCCATAGCTTGACACAGTCTTCCCCACACTCTAGCTGTTGCAATGATACGTGTGTTACAAGTCGAGCTCAAGCGTAACTACTTCCATGAACCTTCCCTGATTAACACTCTATCCCTAAATTGTAGTGAAGGTCTTTGTGTATGACTTTGTCAAAGCATTGATACTATCTGGTGTAAAATCCTCGAGGGAAAGCTGAATCCTCACTCTTCCTTGCATTGCTTTCCCCAGACTAGCCTCACTTAGCATAGTTTCCAAAGATAGGCTGCACAGTCCTGTCTATTAAGTTGAATCAATGTTACTTTAAGGCCAACTCCAACTCCATAATCATCTTGAGAGGTGCTAGTTGGTGGCTCCTACCCATTAATGGGGATGTTGGAGCTATACCTGACAGTCATTAGAATGGAACCCAGAGATCTACCAGAAAGTCCTGGGAACTACGCTCACTGTTTATTGAAGCTGGCAAAAAGTCAGGCGAGATAATATTGTAGATGGCAAATAAGGAAATGATAAGATGCCCCATGTCATTAGCCATTATGGAAATGCAAATCCAAACTACAGTGAGATCCACTCCACTTCCAAAAAAAAAAAAAAAAAAAAAGCAGTTACCATCGAGTCAGCTCTTACTCCTAGCAAGCCCTATGCTCTAATCACAAAGACAGATAATAACAAGTGTTGGTAAGGATGTGGAGAAATCTAACCCCTCATACATTGCTGGTGGGAATGTAAAATGGCTTAGCCACTTTGAGAAACAGTTTGATAGTTCCTCAAAAAGCGACACATAGAATAACTATTTGAGCCAGCAATTCCACTCCTAAGTATATACTCAAGGAAAATATGGAAATATGTCTACACAAAAACTTGTATGTCAATGTTCGTAGAATTATTCATAATAGCCAAAAAGTGGTAAACAACTCAGATGTGTATCAACTGATATATTAGATATAAATGTGCTATATTTATATAATTGAATATTATTTAGACATACAAAGGAATTAAGTATTGTTCATGTTACAATATAGGTAGATGAACACTGAAAACATTATGCTAAGAGAAATAAGTCAGTTACAAAACACCATATAGTATGTGATTCCATTGATATGAAATGTCTAGAATAGGCAAATTAATAGAGAAAGAGTAGATTAGTGATTGCTTATGGCTGAAGGTGGTAGTGGACTAGGGGAGTATGTAGTTGTGTCTTTTTTTAATTGTGATGAAAATATACACAACGAAACATACACCAATTCAGCAATTTCTACATGTAGAATTCAGTAGCACCGACTACATTCTCCAAATTGTGCAACCATTCTTACTATCCATTTCCAATTTATTCTACCACCACTAACATAAACTCGTGAAGTTTCTTTTGGGGATGATGATGTTTAGAAATTGATTGTAGTGATGGCTGCAGAACTTTGTGAATATACTAAAGATCATTGAATTGTATACTTTAAATGGATAAATTGCACGGTATGTGAATTATATGCCAATAAAACCATTACCAAAAAAAAGAGGGGGGGGGGATAGGAAAAGGTATGTTGCTGCAATATAAGTGTAGGCTTTAATGTATGTATGTGCTAAACTTTGTTTTTCATGGAAGGAGACATCTTGTATTGCTATCCCTGTCTGCCTATAGCTTACTTCCCCTACAATATTTTCTGTAAGCTGGAACAAGCATAAATACTAACAGACCCGTATAAAGCCATTTTTAAAGATGGAAAAAAATGCGTTTCATTTTTATGATTTAGCTACCCTGCGACTTTCCAACAGAATTAAAGTGACTCAGCTTGCATTTGGAGTTCTCTATTGGCCCGTGGGACAAGACAGTTTTACTAACTTCTCAGTACTGGTGCCGGTATTCATTTACACATCCAACCAGTCAGAGAGGCAGCCATACATTCTCTCACACCAATGTTTATGGTGCATCAGTGTTTTAAGATGTGAAGAGACAGAGATAATAAAAGTGTCTGCTTCAGGGGAGCTTATGGTACAATGCTGGAGTCCTGGTGTGGTGCTGTGGGTTAATGCACTGAACTGCAAGGTTGGTTTGGACCGCAGGGTCAATTGTTCAAGCTCACTAGCTGCTCCTTGGAAACCCTATACCGGGTCGCTATGAGTCAGAACCAACTTGATGGCACTTAACAACAAGAACAAAAGTACAATGGAGGAGATAGTCAGGTTAGCAGGTAACGAGTGTGTTGTGATAGAGGCACACACACATAAGAGAGGCCCCTGAACCCAACTTGAAGAAATCACAAAGGCAGCAGGAGGAGATGATTTATTGGAAGACAAGTATTGTTGCTCAGGAAGAAAAGACATTTCAGATGAAGAGACCTACAGGGACACCAGCTTCAAGGTGCTTGAGGAAACAAAATCCATCCAAGCTAAAGCAGAGCAAGAGGTCAGGTCAAGGATATAGATAGGGGGAAGGTCTTATAAACTATGTTGAGCATGGGGAGGCCTGGTTCCATTTCCATTTTAGGAAAATTAAGTTGTCTTCGTTATGAAGACTAGATTGAAAAGGAATAAGACGTGATGTGATTTCAGTCATCCCAGCAAGAAAATACTTAGGCTGGAGATGAGATTTAAGGCCAGGGATTGGATAGGAGAGTGAGGGCTTCATAGTGTCGAGAATACCGTCCCAGGGTGCTGGCTTGAACATTCTGGTGGATGATAATGCCCATCTGTGTAAGATCAAAGGCACTGGGGCATATACAGTGTCCTGGGTGGTGCAACAGTTTAAAACGATTGGTTATTAATCTAAAGAAGGTTCAAACCCACTCAGAGACACCTTGGTATCACAGGTATCAAAACTCTATGGAGCACAGTTCTACTCTGACACATGGGGTTGCCAAGAAACAGAATGAACTTGATGGCAACTGCTTTGGGAGGTTTTAATTGGGGACATATATCATATAGGTTTTGTTAGTCATTTGCATTGAAGTTGAGCTACCATTGGTGTAATCTGGATCACATAGTAGAAAATGACAGAAGTGATCTGCAACTTATCTCAGCCAGGAATTCAATCGAAAATCAATGTGGTTTCTTCAGTAAGTTGGTGTAATTTACAGTTGGAAGCCTGTACTCTAATAAAGTAATATATGAATAATATAAAATCTAGAATTATTTGAGTTTGGATCTTGATTGGGGATTACACCACCACTACCAATTAAGGGAGGCTGAATCAGGTAGCTGGGAAGCCAGCTGTAACAGCACACCAGCTGCTCCCCTGGGACTCTTCCCTGTTCATCAGAGTGTTGCTCATTGGGGCCCTCAGTTCCCTCCCATAGCCCTCCTGTGGGCCATTCTGGTTAGACTGCCTGCCCCTACTATTTAATAAATGAATAGCACTTCCTTAGGAGGGTGGCCTTGGCCTCTTTTCCTAACACCAGAGGTTCCCAAGAGGAAGGCGATGGTAATAAAATTAACCCAGCCTCCAGACATCGCTTCCCTCTACCTCATCTCTTATCCTGTTTGGGATTCCCAAAGGTTTAGGAGGAGTGGAGGCTAAAAGCATCCTTTTCAGGCCCCAAGCATCCTTTTTACTGCCATCACATCTCACTAAATTCAGTCTCTATCTCTTGTTCTTGGGGAAGAGGCCAGGTTGTATATCACTGATGCCAGCGTTTTTCTGGTTATGTGGTCTTCTTTACATACTGTTGCTCTCTTTGAGGCTGTTAACATTTCCAGTTGGCCTTGAGGGCGAGCCTTTTAATTTTTCTCTTTCTTTGTGAGTAAATGTTTGTTGTTGTTAAGTGCTATCAAGTTGATTCCAACTCATAGCGAGTAAATGAATGGAGACTGGGTTGGTGTAACAGGAACACCATTTATTTATATGAGGGGGCTTCAAAGCATTTGTGGAAAAATGGAATTGAAATATAATGGAATTTTTCCACAAAGTTTTTGAACCCCCTAGTACTACACCTGTTTCCCCCTCTGTACTTCAGATAGCCCCAACTGCCTTGTATACCCTGCTTCATGTCTTGCATCTATGAAAAATGGTTCCCATGCTGGTTTAGACACCAGCCTTTCTAGATCCAGCCCCTTTCTCTGGTCACCTCCCCTGGGAGCTGTAACCCCTGGGCCCTGTCTGACCACATGCCCAGGAAGAGCAACCTTACCACTGCTGACTGAGAAATGCCTTGGTGCCCATTTCTCCATGGGGGCTCTTGCATCTGGAAACAAAAGGATTCATTTCAAGGTATCTGGAGTTCTTGGAAGTAGCTATTAGGTATTCCTTATTCATCTATCAGTCAGCCAAGCAAATACTGGCTGTGTACTAGCTACGTGTAAGTGCTCTGTCAGGTCCCGCGGTGGGTTCCAGAGAAGTTTTAAGAAGCTCACTGGGGGTGACGCTGCCTCAGAATTGGCCTCCAGGAACAAAACAGACGTGGTCCTTACCCCATGGCATTCAGTCTAGCAGGGGAGACATAGAAACATCAAACAAATTGATATCATGGAAAGAAAAGGGTTGTTTGTGCCAAGCCAGAAATTCTCCCAGCTCTCTCATGCTGTATTGCAAACCATTTCCCCTCCAGGTGAGTCCTAGAGCTCAGATTGATGCCCATGGTTTTCCCAGAAGTGTTTCTGTCCCCAGTCATTTTGCCGGTTCCTGGAGAAAGCCTGGAAGTTGGCCGAAAGCAGCTGCCAAGTACCTGGCCCATTACCATGTAGCTTGAGGAAATCACCGGGACTCTGAGTCACTGTGTGCCCCACTCTGAGACCCTGGTTCTTTATCTGTAACTGAGGGCTGTGGTCTAGAACAGTGCTTGTCAAGGTGAGTTCCATGGAACACCAGTGCCAGGAGATGTCCTGAAGAAAGGGATTGGACTTAACAGCAGCAAGCCGGGTTTGGATTGATTTCTAGATTCACAGAATGATGAAAGACTTGAAAAAATCCCAAAGTGCACGATTCTGTGTAGCTTTCTTGAATGCAAACTTTTGGACCCAGATTCCTTTTTTTTCACATGGCACCTATTTTTCCCTGGCTCCAAGACTCCAAGGAACCTACTGGACCAGACAGACCTTTAAGGCCCCTTTTGCCCTGTTGTTGCTGGTGAGCGCTGTTGAGTCAGTTCCGACTCATAGCAACCCTGTACAGGGTTTCTGAGGAGCAGCTGGTGAGTTTTAACTGCAAACCCTGTGGTTTTCAGTCCAGTGCTAATCCTACAGTGCCATACCAGGAGTCCCCTTCTGCCCCAGCACCCTGGAATTCAGGCTCTGGCCATGTACTTGTTTACTGAGCTGAGCACACAGTAACTGGGAGGACTGGTGTGGGGCAGTTATCGCCTGCCTGTGTCTGAGAATTTCCCACAGCATGTTCCAGAGATGGTTTAAGACACTCACTGGTGGTGGCACTGCCACGGAATCCACAGTCATTCTTAATTGGTCTGCAAACCATCAGCTTGCAAAACCATCTGTCACAAGAAACTTGAGCAGTATTCAGAGTCCCATTAATAATTCAGCTGGTGAGCTGCTTCCAACACAAGCCTTCTAGCCCTCAGGACTCACTTGTCTTCTGTCTCCAGAGATGTTCCAGGGAGAGTTCTCTGTTCTATTACAGATGTTAATGAGTCAAGCAGTAGTACCTCTGTGTTCCCAGAATCCCTGAAGCCTCATCAGTTAAAGGAGGGAAGAGTGATACAGGTTAATCCCACTCTAATGATATCAGCCACTTTGTAGGGAGCAGGCTTGCTGGTGGTGAGACTCTGGGGAGTGGAGGTCAGTGGTAGATTTCAGGCAAGCCCCTTGTACTGGGGCTGGTGGGGGACCAGAGACTGGTCCATCTATGATGGGGGTAGACTCCTCCACTTCTTCCTGTGTCTGTAGCATCTTTAGCCATTTAGAATCTATCTATATATATGTATATATTTAGGATCTTTTTTTTTTTTTGCAAGTCTTAAACTTGCACATTGAAGGTACCTAAAAATATGGGCTGAATTATTCTAGTTGATTAGATCTGCTTCTCGTTCCCATTTAGTAGAATTATAGACTGTCACAGCTGAATGGGAATGGAGAAATCATTTCATCCAGCTTTATCATTTTTCAGTGTCAGAAAATGAGACCAGAGAAAAGTGACTCGTTCAAGGTCGCCTAGCTGTGTAGTTAGAGAGCTGGGCCAGGTACCAAGCATCCTGGTGCACAGCCCTTTGTCCTTTCCAACATCCTTCTTGGAACGCTGTGAACAGTCTCTGGCACAGCGATGTTGTGACACCAAATGTTCTTTTCCATCTCTACTGCTGTGATGCCAAAGGTAGCCCATGTGTCCCAGGCTGTCATGCTGATGGAGTTGAGAGGCAGATTTGTTGTGTGCCATGAATAATGTGAAAATCAAAGAGCCAGAGACTCCGTATACCTTCTCCTAGTTTCCCTGCTAAGGTGATGCAGCCTGGCAGCCTCCTCTTCACATCCTGTTCCTGCTTACTGGAGAGCTCTGCTTGGCTGCTGG
Source organism: Chrysochloris asiatica (assembly GCF_000296735.1). Classification (NCBI taxonomy): domain Eukaryota; kingdom Metazoa; phylum Chordata; class Mammalia; order Afrosoricida; family Chrysochloridae; genus Chrysochloris; species Chrysochloris asiatica. Next base: position 231,990 of record NW_006408742.1, read on the forward strand.
GGGAGTAGGTCTTGGAATCTGCCCTCCTCATTTGCATATCGGCCCAGGGGGCCTGGCTGTGGGTTCCTCTGAGTGTAGTACTTTCTGGTTAGATGCTAACTGGGTTTGTGTAGCTTCTTCTGGAACCTGGAGAGAAAGAGTGAGGATGGGGAGTGATCAGAGCCTCCATCTGCATTTTTAACCCCAGCCCTTTTCAGACAATGTAGAAGTGTGTGAGTGTGAGCACAGAGACCAATTGTCAGAGTTTTACATGGAGTCTCAGTACCTTTAGAGGTGACTTTGTCTAGTGCTCACTATTGACAGATGAGGACAGGGTCACGGGACCTGATGGTGGCAGAGGTGGGACTGACTTACAGGCTGCTTAACTATTGAGTGTTTTTCTTACAGAGTCTCAGCTGCAGACCTTTGGCTTTCTGGTTTTATGGTGTGCTTTCTACAGGGCTAGTATGTCTCATAGCCCCAAACCCTGGTGGTTAAAACATACAGAGTAGGTAAAGGGAATGATGGGGCTTTTACTGGGGATGCAGGGGCAATTAGGGGGAAAAGATGGTTGGGACCAGGCGACAAAGAGGAGCTTTTGGAGGGCTTTCACTAGAGGAAGGAAGTGCCCACAGGGGTTGTGCTCTGAGGGGATCCATCAGGAAGGTGTGAGGATGAATACACAGAATTAGGACAGTGAGGATCTTGGCTCCCTTACAAGCTCCTTTGGAAGGAAACTCTGGCTGTTGGCTGTGGCGGGGGCACTGGACAGGCCCTCTTCAGTCACAGGTACCCAGGCTTTCTTCACTTCCTCTCTGGTCCAAAGTGAGCCTCCTTCCTCCTAATTTGTCTTTTCCTTTGACTTTCCAATGGGGTCAGTGCTTGGCTAAACTTCTGCCCAGAAGGTCCAGGAAGGTGCAGTCAGACAGCACCCACCGGGTCTGAATGTGAATGAACTGCATCCTCAGGGAAAAGATGGATTCAGCTTGTGGCCTCCTCCAGTGAGCTCCAGGACCCCAAGATCCTGGGTGCAGCTCAGAGGATACCACAGCACCCAGGTAGTCGGATCGCTGGGAAGCAGGCAGGGAGGGCAGGGAGAGGTAGCAACAGGCTAGACATCACTCACAGGCCTTCTGACTTTAATCTTGGCCATTTCTACCTTCTCACCCTCCACACCCCACCCCACACACATGTAAAAACACCATAACAGGGACTCCTGGCTCTAGGGAGGAACTGGTGAGGGGATGGGGAAGACTGGGCAGGACCTGTGACAGCCCAGGGCTTTGCCCACTTCTCTGATCTTCCTGCACTGAGTGCTCAGAGGTCAGCATATAGCTTCCTGTCCCCCCTCCAGGACCCCACATAGGAGGTGCTCAGTAACTGAGCCACAGAGAAAGTAAAGCCTAAGTGGAATTGTTGTTCAGTGCCCTCAAGTTGGTTCTGACTCATAGTGACCCTGTATAGGGTTTCTGAGGCTTAACATCTTCGTGGGAGCAGAAAGCCTCATCTTTTTCCCACAGAACAGCTGCTGGGCTCCAACTGCAGATCTTGTGGTTCCCAGTCCAGTGCCAATGAGCTGTGATGATGAAAATATTTATAAAGCTTTACCTGGAGCAGTCAGTAAGCCCTTTCACTCCAGTTCACCTGGGAACACAGAGGGGATAACACTAATACTGTGTGGTGTTGCTTAAGTGCAGGACTGCAAGGTTGGTTTGAACCGCAGGTCAGTAAAGTCAACAGCCACCCCTTGACCTATACAGGGTAGCTATGAGTCCGAATCGACTCGATGGTACTTATCAACAACAATAATTACAATGATAGCAATATAGATACTCTTACACGTCTATTACTATTGCTGGTGGGAATAATGCTAGCTGTCATTAGAGTTGGCTCTGACTCATGGCAACCTCATATAGAACAGGACTGTGATCCCTAGGGTTTTCATTGATAGAATTTCAGAAGTCGACTGTCGGGTTTAACTTCCTAGTCTGTCTAAGTCTGGAAGCTTCACTGAAATCTCTTCAGCACCATAGCAACATGCAAGCTTCCAGTGACAAATATATGGTGGCTGCACGTGAGCTGCATTGGCCAGGCATGGAACCCAGGTCTCTAACATGGAAGGCAAGAAGTCTTATCGCTGAACCACCACAGGTCCCTCCTGGATGCCTGGCTAGACCAGTATCCTTGGTTAGTGGCAGTCCAAGGTGATGTCAGCTTACCAACCAGAATGGAAATATTTCAGTATTTCACAGACACATGTACAACACCGTAGCAGGGACAAGCCATGCAGTGTGGTCACACGAGCAGCCCTCCATGGGAGTAATCCTGTTAGTTAATGTTTGTTAAGGTGTGCCCTGTGCTAAGCACTTGATAGTATCACTAACATGAACAAGTCATTGTTCATGTTACCTCCATTTTCCAGATGTGAAAGCTCAGGCACAGATTGTCTACTTGCTCTTTCAGGCAGTCTCAGAGCCAGGAAGTGGTGAACACTGATCAATGCACACTGCCTGAGGCAGGCACTTACCAGCCTTCCTCCTGTGGTCCTTTTGCAGTTGGCTAAGGCAGCAGGGAGGTGGGATGCTGGGAAGATGGGCAGCTGTAATGTCAATGGGAGGAGCCAAGGCCCTTTGCCAGATGTCCAGGCTCTGCCCTTCTTTGAGCAGTTCATCGTCTCCCTGGGGCCTTGATTTACGCCTTAGGCAGAAGACAGAATTGAAATCTAAGCCTTTCATCTTCAGAAAGAAGAGAGAGAGACCACATGAGTTTTAACTGATATCGGATCCCAGCGAATTGCTGTGAGTGCTGTAGTAGTCCAGCAGGAATCCTGAAGACCCAGTGGGAACTTCCCATCCCAGGGGGAGCCTAGGGATGGAGCCTGTACCCCACTGGTCCCAATCGCCTGATCCTCCAGCCCGCCTTCCCTCTTTCAGCCAGAAATCCTTCAACTTTGTTGTTTCAACTGCACAGAGCAGGTTTACCAGCTATTGTTCTTGGAGGCATTTCTATGATCTTAGGACCCATGAGAAAAGAACAAACAGCTAGAAAAACATGGGATAGTTAAAAAATGTTTGTGATTTTCATGCTGTATGCAACAAAAGAGGCATTCGGAAGACTCAGCATTGTTCCAGGGAATGGGGAAGAAACGGTCCCTATGAGACCTCCTCTCCTATGGCTGCTTCCAGCTGATGGTCTTGGAACATAGTCAGACATCTCTGCTCGCCTGGCCTGGGAGTGTGTTCTCACTTGTCATTACCTGCAGTCCTTTCTTGGGTTCTAGCTTAGTGTTTACATCTTGTCATTAGGAAAAGTGACTCACTATTATCACCCTGGTTGTTAAGGCTGCTAACTGAAACGTTGTTGGTTCGAACCCACTCACTGGGCTCTACGTGAGAGAAGACCTGGCAATTTGCTTCCATAAAGATTACAGCAAAGACAATCCTGTGGGCAGTTCTGCTCTATCATGTGAGGTCGCTGTGTGTCAGAATGGACAGCCACACTATTTTCATACTGGTTACTAGCTACTCAACTCTCTTATAGTTGTTGTGTGCCTTTGAGTTGGTTCTGACTCCTAACAACACTATATAGGGTTTCCAAGGCTGTCAATCTTTATGGGACCAGAACACCTCATCTTTCTCCCTTGGAGTGGCTGGTGAATTCAAACTGCTACCCAACTGGTAACCCACTGTGCCACCAGCACACCAGCACGCCATAACTCACTTACTAGATACCTTCAATTGTGCATCCCTCAGTGAGAAAGTTCTTTTTTTTTTTTGTATAGCAGTTCATAGTTTACAGAGTCATTTCATTTTTCTATAATACAAATCTATTTCATTTCATTTTTTCTAAGTTTTATTATTGCATTCAGTTCATTTCATTAATTACAGATTAATTGCATTTCCCTTATTGGATCTTAATATCAATTGCATTGTGTTAATGTTACCATCTTATCATAAACAAAAACAGAACAAAACAAAACAAAAAACCCCCAACAAACTGAGGTTCAAAATAGGGACATTCTACAGCTAATAACAAACCAAGCCTGGGCTGAGTGCAGTGCTTTTCGAACACTGCTGAAGATTCCTTCTTCCAGGAGCTTTATTTTGAAAGCTTATGACTTCAGTTTCCTTGGAAACTCTCAATCTTGGTATCTTCATCTATGAAAACGATTTCTAGACTTGGGGTTCCAAAACTACAGGCCCAAACCTCTCTCGTTGTGACTTGGTAGAGTTTGCTTTGTTGTTGTTGTGTGAGGTCAGATTAATTTGGACTTACTGAAACCCTGTAGGATTGAGTAGGCCTGCAGCACAAGGCTTTCGAGGCTAATAGGGGTCCTAAGTAATCTTGACATCAGCAGACCATCAGCGCTTTTCTCCCTCTGAACGGCTGGTGGGGTCGAACCGTCAACCTTTTGTTCCATTCTTTATTTCTCTCTTTGTCACCCCCAGATTGTGCCCTGTCATGATTCTCCATCAGTGTAGCATGTCCAGTGCCCCTGCAACAGCCAACAGCCATAGTTTCCTTCAAAAGGAGATTGTAAGGGAGCCAAGATACTCATTGTTCTGCTTCTGTGTACTCAGCTTGATTGAATTTCTCCTGCCATGCTCATGTTTGACTGAATTTGTGCAACATTTGCTTGTGTAAGCCATGACCTCTTAAGGAAGTTGGTAGTGCCCTCAGGATGACTCCACCTTCCTCTCCTTCCTACATATGTCCTCCAAAATTCTTTGGATACAGCTGGTGCCGTGATGCCTTTAGAGGCTTTGGAGAAGTGGGTTCTTCATGTCTTATCAAAATTCCTATGTTTCACTGGAAGACTACCATCTTGACCTGCCTTAGGAAATGCCTTAGATCGTTACTTAGCACCAGCCCAGGGGACTAGGGATGTTTAGTTAAGATAAGAGAAAGCCCATCTGGGATAGGGGGCTTGAGGGCATTATCACTATCTTCATGCTAGAGAGGAAATAGACTTGTTTCTTGTGACTCCATGGGATAGAACTTGGACCAGAGTGTACAATCTTCATTGTTGCTATGGGGTCTGTTTTGACTCTGGGTGGCACCAATAGTTAAGCACTGGGGTACTAGTAAAAAGGTGGGTGGTTCAAACCATTCTGAGGCACTGTGGAAGACAGACCTGACAATCTGTTCCTGGAAGGCCGCAGCTTTACAAAGCTTCTGGAGCCCTTCTACTCTGCACACATGGGCTTGCTATGAGTAAAAGTGCTAAGGGGGTAAAACTGAGCCCCATGTAAGAAGAAACTCACTGAAAATGATTTTATTTAGAAAATGGGGTATGTTGCCTGAGCAGAGTGACTTTCCTATCTCTGGCTGCCTCTAAATGTTGCTGATGTGGAACCTGTGGCACAGGGGTCAGGGAATGCTAACTTCAGCCTTGAGTTGGAGACCAAGATGACCCTCTCACCCCTAAGGGTCTGTGGTTAGTGCCCTCTACACTGGTCTTCAGTGTTGACTACCATAAAATCAGAACCAACCCAGAACAGGGCCTCAAGTGGACACGGCAAAGATGTTGGTGGGAGTAATGGTGAGTGTGTGCCACAGAATAGGTTCTGACTCATAGCAACCCTGTATCGGGTTTCCAAGGCTGTAACTCTTTACAGGAACAGAAAGCTTCATCTTTCTCCAGCAGAGCAGCTGGTAGATTCAAACTGCTGACCTTGTGGTTAGTAGCCCAACACATAACCCACTACACCATCCGGGTTCCTTCCAAAGACGCTGAGGGTCAGGGAAAGAGGAGACCCCTGGCCCTTCTTTCTTTCAGCCTTAAGTTCTCTTCATGATGATGGATGGAGGTGATGAAGATGATGATGATGGTGGTGGTGATGATAGCAACTAGGACCTATCAATGATTTCTAATAGCTGTCATGAATAGTAGTATTCACATGGGTTCTTGCGAGAGGAGAGACTGTCTGAGGTCTCATTCCCAGATTCTCACCTTGCAGACAGTGGGAGGAGTTTGCTGAAAACAACATGCTGGGGACTGGCACCTTCCCTTTGAGTAGTCTAGGAGATCAAGAACTTTAGAATCAGACCGGCTGGGTTCTAGTCCCAGTGAGCCAGCTCTCTAACATGTAACTGAGCCTCCTATTGGCCATCTGATGGAAATCCCCCAGCAAGCTACTGCACCCCGGGAGCACGCGTCCTCCTTTGTATACCTGTCTCACAGGACAAAGTACCTCCAGTGCCTGGGGCTGAGGGCTCCTGTCTCTCAGGTGGAGCAGCCTTCCTATTGTCAGTGTCAGATTACATAATAAACAAGGTAAGCATGGGCTTACTTCTGCTTACTTACTGTTCTGTAGTGAACAATTCAACATTTTTGTACCGCTTAGAAGATTCTGCTGCTAGGTGTTGCTGTCATCTGTGTCTCTCCCATCCCCACAGCACCTTCCTACAGAGTCAAAGCCTCTTCAGATTTACACTCCCTGACTGCATGTAGTACCCAGTCAGCAAGTGTTGCTTTGTGGGTAATCCACCCTTGCCTTTTGATGAGGAGAAAACTGGGTGGATTAGGAAAGAAAACTATCCTATGCACAGAATATGGTTTTGTGTTCTTTTAGGATACTGATGTGGCGCTGTAGGATAAGCACAGGACAACAGGTCGGTTTGAACTGCAAGGTGACGGTTCAAACTCACTTGCTGCTCCTCAAAAATCCTATCCAGGGTTGCTATGAATCGGAACTGGCTCGACAGCACTAGTTGCTACAGGCTGGTGGTGCAGTGGGCAAGTGCTCAGCTGCTAACTGAAAGCTTGGCAGTTCAAGCCCACCAGACACTCAATGGGAGAAAGTTGTATCTGTCTGTTTTAATAGATTACTGGCCTTGGGGACACTGCAGGGCAGATCTACCCTGTCCTATAGGGTCACTGTGAGTCAGGATTGGCGGTATTGGGTTTAGTCTGGTGGCTAGTAGTATCCAAATATAAGCCACGTGAAACTTTCCTTCACTTTGTGCATACAGTCTGTTACTTAAAACAAAAACAAAAACCCCAAATTATTTGAGAAATGGTGTCCCTTTGGAAGAGTCCTTGGTGAAGTGTAGTATGTGGTATGCACTGCATATCCAACAGGCTCTTAGCTCACTGCAGGAAGTGTATGCTCTGGGTAGAAGAGTTGAGCACATTTTGGGGCAGAGCTATTGGGCTGAGGTGACCACTCGGTTGGGAGTCTGGAGCCTTGGACTCCAGCAGCTGTCTGCCATGCAGGAGCGCTTTGGGACAAGTCACTTCACCTCTCTGATCCTCAGTTTCCTTCTTGTTAAAATGGGATAAAACTCTGACTTGCCACATTTTTGTGAGGACTGGAGGTGGGAAATGTATGTGTGTAATATATATACCCTGCACTCAACAAGCAGTAATAACAAACATGTCTCACACGTCGGTAACGGAATGAAATTGAATAACCTATAGTACAATATTTTCATAACTTTGAAATTCTGTCAGTGTGTAAAGAATCCGCATTAGCACATTCGGCGTTTAGGCTCTTGTGCTCCACTCAGGGATTTGTAGTACAGGGACTCCCTCCTTTTCACCGGTAGCCATTTCCTACTCTAGATTTTTCTTCCTTTGTATAATAAACTCCTCTAGTTATGTCTTTGTTTTTCCCTTCACCGACTCATTCTACTGTTCTCATTAATGACGATGAATGAACGTTAAGTAGAGGAATTCAACAGCAAATTCTACCGTTAACATATTGCTCTCTCTGTCTTCGTAAGTCTCATATAGATTAAGGAATTTGCTCAAGGCTACAGCAGAGTTAGGATTCAAAACTGATTTTCAAGCCTGTGATCTTTCCAGTTCTATTATGCATTGATGCAAGAACATTGTGACTTCTAGAAACATATCACCCCACAAAAGCAGAGGTTCCTTCCTCTGCATTCTGCTAAACTTCAATACTAATCTGAGTTTAGGAAATAAAATCCTTCCAGTATGCAATGATCATTTGGGCCAAGCTTGGTCCTGGTTGTGAGGTACTGGGGTAACATAGTCAAGGTCCTCTCCAATAGACCCAAGGACTGTTCTCAGAAGATCAGGAAGCCCGGGGGCTAGTGTTTGATGGTTCCAGATACTTTACCTTTCCTAAGCTTTTTAAAATTCCACTTGCTTTTGCCCTTTAACTCACAGATGAGGCCAGGTTACGAAATGAAAAATAAAATTTGCTTTTTCTGCTTTAAACTTACATATGAGGTTCTGTAAACTCTTTAATGCTTGTGCTGATAAGCATGTATGAGGGGACTTCAGAAAGTTCATGGAAATTTTTGTTATCTTTTAATTCCGTTTTTCCACAGGTGTTTTGAAGCTCCCCTTGTGTACTGGGTCTTCTGACACAGTGATTTCAGGAATCTCAAAGCAGTAGGCCTGCCTGTGTCTCAGCAGTGCCGTCCATTCCCCTGCTGCCCTGGCTCCTCGGTTACCGAGGAATGATAAATATGGAAGGATCACAGTTCCAGGAGTCAGTTTTGAATCCTAACTCTGCCACTTAGTAGCTAGGGCTTGGGACAAGTTCTTTAAGAGGTCGCAGACTCAGCTTCCACTTCTGTAAAGAGCAAAAAGAGCTACAAAGCTCACAAAGCCTTACTAAAACCAAATGAAGTACCCAAAGTACCTAGTAGAGTATATGTATTTCCTAGTAGTGTGGCATGTATCATGTATTCAAATACATGTTCAATTCCTCCTCCCCCTTTACAAATATCTTCTTTTAAAAAATATTAATGTGATACAGGCTTGTTAAACCAGTGAAATACAGAGATGCGATTTTTTAAAACAGCCAATCATCTCTTCCCCATTTCTCCTAATGCCTGCCCTTGAGTATACAGTTTTGAGAGCCTAGTGAAGTTCACTTCTCCCATTTTTATAATCTATCTCTATCTCTGTTTATAGGCAAATATATGAGGGGGATTTAAAATATTTGTGTAAAATATGAAATGAAATGATAAATGGCATTTTCCCCCACAAACTTTCTGGTAGCATAGTGGCTATGAATCGGGCTGCTATCCTCAGGGTCAGCAGTTTGAAACTACCAGCTGCTCCGTGGGAGAAAGAGGAGGCTTTCTATTCCCGTAAAGATTTACAGCCTTGGAAACCCCGTACAGGGTCGCTATGAGTCGGAACCGACTCCATGGCACACCGCCACCACCAAGATGCTATGATTTAAAAAAAACAACCCAGAAACAATAGGTGTTGATGAGAATGTGGGAAACTGAAACCCTCATCCATTGCTGGTAGAACTGTAAAAGGACACAACCCCTGTGGGCATGGCCATACAATCCAGCAACTGAAAGCAGGAGCATAGATATATGAACCCCATTGTTCTCTGCCACATTATTCACAAGAGCCAAAAGGTAGAAAGAACCTAAATGTCCATCAGCAGACGAATGGATAAACAAAATGTGGTCCATACAGACAATGGACTTCACGGCACATAACAACAACAACAAGTCCTTAATATGGAATCTTGGTATGGTACTTTAGGATAATGCTCTGGACTGCAAGGTGAGTTTGAACCTCAAGGTCAGCAGTTCAAACCCACCAGCCACTCTTCGGAAACCCTATATAGGGTCACTGTGGGTTGGAACTGACTCGATGGCACTTAACAAGTACTTAATAGGGGACATCATGTGTGGTAAAGTGGAGGGCCAGTGAAAAAGAGGAGGGCCTCTAAGAAGATGAATTGGCAGAGTTGCAACAGCAATAGACTCAAGCGTAACAACAGTTGTGAGAATGGGGCAGTGTTTCATTCTGTTGTGCAGAAGGTCATACTAAACAAGTACTTATTCTCATTCACTTCCCTCGAGCTGATTCTGACTCATAGCAACCTTGTGTAGAGTTTCTGAGGCTGTTAATCTTTATGGGAGCAGAAAGCCTCATATTTCTTCCTTGGAGTGGTTGTTGGTTTTGAATTGCTGGCATTGCAGTTAGAAGTCCAGTGCTTATCCTACAGTACCACCAGGGTTCCCTAGCACTTGTTGTTGTTGTTAAGTGCTGTCGAGTTGGTTCTAACTCATAGCGACCTGTATATGGTTTCCGAGAAGTAGCTGGTGGGTTTGAACCACCGACCTTGCAGTTAACAGTCCAGTGCATATTCTATAGTACCACACCAGTATGATTTTTAAATCGTTCCTCACTAAATGCATATTATATGCACATCCCCTTACTTTTTTCACATATTGTTTAATCACATATTATACAATTACAACTTAATATATAATATAATATATAATATCCTGTTCTCCAACTGCCAGAGTAGGGGTAGGGAATGGGGTTGGTGTAGGGGATGGCCAAGAAATGAAATTGCAGCAGGTGGGTTCATATGGGTTTGTTCTGCTCCTTTCCTGTTGTGTGGTCCTGTGCAAGTTTCTTATTTGTACTTGTATAATATGTGATTAAACAATATGAAGTACCCAACGTACCTAGTAGTGTGTGTGTGTGGCATGTATCATGTATTCAAATACACATTCAATTCCTCCTCCCCCTTTACAAATATATAAAAATATACATAGTTTTGCAAAATATTAATGTGATACATGCTTATTAAACCATGTCAGTGTATTTTTGCATGCTAGTATATTGTGGGAGTCCTGGTGTGGCACTGTGGGTTAATGCACCAGATTGCAAAGCCGTTTGAACTGCAAGGTCAGCAGTTTAAGCTCACCAGTCACTCCTTGGAAATCCTATACAGGGTCGCTATGGGTCGGAACCTACTCGACAGCACTTAACAACAACAAGAAGTATATCGTGAACATTCTGAGACATTCCTAGACATGAATATCCTAACCCTGTCTTTCTCTCATCTAAGTTATTTTTGCTTCTTCACCACACATACACATATTCATATACTCACACTCACTGACTCAGTCGCTCTTCCATATATGGGATCCAATCATAATATGGTGGGGGGGGCGGTGTTTAAGCACAGTCTTCTTTGTTGATTTTTTATTTACCTCCTGATTCCCGCTTTCTAGCCTGTTGTTTTCCCGTTTGTACCACACCCAGGGTAATCCATGGTGTGTGTTCTAGTGTTTTTGTTCCCCAGGGATAGATCCTGCAGGAGTGCTGTGCTGATGATTACATGTAGTTTTGTTTTTGATGTTTCCAGATTGCTTGCCTCCAGAACAATAGTTCTCATTTCTTTGAGCAGTGCTGGGAGTACTTGGCTCCCTTACTCCACCTCACTGTTGGGATGTCCTCATTAGCGCTTGCCAATCTGATGGGTAGACACTGATATCACATTGTTACTATGATTTTCATTTCCCTGAGTCTTGGTGAGTTGAAGCATCCTTTCATATGATTATTTTCCATTTGCATTTGTTCTTCTGTGAATTGCCTATTCATATCCTTTGCCTGGTTTTTCTCCCAGGGTTTTGGGGAGGGATGAACCCACAAGACTTTCTGAGTCAGCCAAGCAAGCAAAGATGTGTTTCTCTAGCAACCTCTGCCTGGCTCTGGTAGCTACTCGATGCCTTGATTTCATTTTTTGTCTTCTCCCTGTCTTCCTTTTTTTTTTTTTTTAATATCATGTCTTTTAGGCAAATTTTTGAGAGTCCATAGAAAGGGAAATTAAATCCTATTTTCCCACTGTGATGGTAGGGGTTGGAAGAGACGAGGACCAGGAAATAAAATTGCAAGGAGGTGGGTTAATATGAGTTAGTTCTGCTCCTCTCTTGTGTGGCTCTGGGTAAGTTTCTTCACTTCTTCTGATGTGAAATCTACCTCTGTAAAACAGGGAACAGATACCTGGCAGAGTTGCCTGCTTGTGGAAAAGTAATTCAGCTCTCGACTAATGTTTCAGAAGCTGAAAGCTTACTACTTTAAGTGTGGTCCATGGACCAGAACCATGGACATCACCTAGGAGCTTAACAAACAGAAAACCTAGTAAATCAGAATATGCATTTTAACAAGCTTCCCCAGGTGGCTCAGATGCGCATTATTACTGTGAGAAACCCTGGCTTAGATCATTATTAGAAAAATGGGGAGAAAAAGTTGTAGAACTTACTTGCCTAGGAGCTTTGTTGCAGTTGTGAGTTTTTGCCTTCCTACCAATAGATTCAACATGGTATGCCTTAGATAATTCATAATAGCTCAAGTTCCTTTGAAGCCTCTTAGTATGTGTCAAAGGAGCTCTGGTAGCATAGTGGGTGACAACTTGGGCTTCTAAGCACAAGGTTAGCAGTTCAAATCTACCAGATTTCACACTGAACCTCCTCCATCAGACCCTCTCACCCACTAATTAAATGTGACTAGGTAACTGAGCCTCCTTCTTTGCACTGACCCTCTTGGCAGCTACCACCATCCCCACCTCCTTGGCATCCAGTCAGACACGCCCCCCCACCCCATCACCACCACCACCATCTCAGCTATAAGAGCTCTAATGTACAAGGCCTTCCTCCAGAACTATACCAAGCACTTGCCATTGGATCAACTTCAACTCATGATTTCCCCATGTGTGTCAGAATAGAAGTGTCCTCCATTGTTGTTGTTGTTAGGTGCCATTGATTGATACCGACTCATAGCAACCCTATACACAACAGAACGAAACAGTGCCCTGTCCTGGGTCACCCTCATAATCATTGCTCTGTCTTAGCTCATTGCTGCTGCCACTGTGCCAAGCCATCTCATTGGGGGAGCGGGGGTGGGTAGGTCTTCCTCTTTTTCCTCACCCTTCACTTTACCAAACACGATATCCTTGTCCACTGATTGGTCCCTCCTGATAATATGTCTGAAGTATGAGAGATGAAGTTTGGCCATCCTGGCCTCCAAGGAGCATTCTGGTTATACTTCTTCCAACACAAATCTGTTGGTTCTTTTGGCAGTCCGTGGTACTTTTAATATTCTCCTCCAGTACCATAGCTCAAACGCATCAATTCTTCTATGGTCTTCCTTATTCACTGTCCAACTTTTGCATGCATATGAGGTTATTGAAAATACCATGGCTTGGGTCAGGCGCATCTTAGTCCTCAAACTGACATCTTTGCTCTTGAACATTTTTAAGAGGTCTTGTGCAGCACATTTGCCTAATGCAATCCATTGTTTGATTTCTTGACTGCTGTTTCCATGAGAGCTGATGGTTGATCCAAGAAGAATGAAGTCTTTGACAACTTCAATCTTTTCTCCATTTATATGGCTGTTAGTTATTGGCCCAATGGTGAGGATTTTGTTTTCTTTACATTGAGATAGGGTTTTTGTATTTTACACTATTTTTATAGTTTATAGTTTGTCTTTTTTCTTTTGACTACAGTACAAATTTCTCTGTTGGAAATTTGAAGAGCATTTGTCATAGAAACATCATTCTGTAAGAAGCTTAGGGGCTATATGATTATTAACCAGTTGTCATTGAATTGACTTGATTCTGACTTACGGAGACTCCATGTGTGTCAGAGTAGAATTGTGTTCCATGGGGTTATCATTTGTGTTCTTTCTTTAAATGATTGTTGTTGTTGTTGTCAGGTGACATCAAGTCGGAACCGACTCATAGCGACCCCATGCACAGCAGAACGAAACAATGTCCGTTCCTGGGCCAACCTCACTACCGCT
>NW_006408742.1:247743-254508 GCF_000296735.1 Chrysochloris asiatica
CACTATAAATGATAGTTTGGGTTAAAGTTTAGAGAGCAAATTAGTTTTCCATTCAAGAATTGATACACATTTTGTTTCATGACATTGGTTGCAATCCCCTCAGTGTAACTTCAGTCTTTGCACTTCTTCCCTGGCTTCCCCATTTCCACTCATCCTTTCTGCCCATATCTGCCTTCTGAACTTTGTTTTTGGGCAAATGCTATGCTTTTGGTCTTGTATGGTTGATTGTACTTAGAAGAATACATTCCTCCATGCTTTTATTGTTCACTCACAGGCCTGCCAGTATATTCTTTGGCCAAAAATTGACTCTAAGGTAAGTTTAGTTTCAGGCTTGCAGGGTGTCTAAAGGCCACAGGCTGGGGTTCCACCAACTTATATCAGATCAATCTGGTCTTTTTTTGTTTTGGAGTTTTCTTCTCATGGTTTTTTCTCCCTGTCTGTCTAGGAGTCTCTATTGTGATCCTGATCTGAATTGTCGATAATGGTGGCCAGGTACCATCTGGTTCATCTAGTCTCTGGGTGGGAAGGCTGTGGTTTCACGTGGTCCCTTAGTCCTTTGGACTGATTATTTCTTTGAGTCCTTGATTTTCTTCATTCTTCTTTGCTCTGGACAAGGAGAGACCAATAACTGCATCTTAGATGACTGCTGGCAAGCTTTGAAGACCCCGGTCACTACTCACCACAGGAGGATGTAGAACATAGTCTTTGGTTCCATCAGGTTTTTAATGATTATGATTGTATTCTCTTCTGTCTGGCCTTTCTTCTGTGATGTCTCAGACTCTTACCTCCACCTTTTACCAGCGGAATATGTTAACCATTTTCATCTCTCAAAACTATACTCTGTTGTTTGTATATGGCGTCACGTTCATTTGTGACTCATAGTGACCCCATGTGACAGAGTAGAACTGCCCCACAGCTTTCCAAGGCTGTAATCTTAACAACAACAGGTCTTTGCTCGCATGGAACCTCTGGGTGGATTCGAACTCAGACCTTACAGTTAGTAGCTGAATGTTAATGATTGCACTATCAGGGTTCTTTGCAAACTATTCTAGGGAGTTACTATTCCACACTTGTCAAAATGAATTATGCATAGCAGTGCTATTCTACTACAGCTCCTGTGGCATTGGAGCCTAAACTTTAGGCCTGGTTTAGCAGCCAGGGAGCAATGCAGGAAATGGAAAACACTCTGGTTATTTTAAGCAGAGGCTTTAATACTGAGAATTGGGTGCTTACAAAATTGTTGAAATGGCTGAAGGAGAAAACTCTAGGGTGGGCCTCTTGAATGACTCCCAGAAATGTACTCCTTCCAGCACCACAGTCCTTTCCAGACTTTACAGGGAGCTAAAGAACAGAAATTCTAAGTTGAGGTTCAAAGATTAGGGTGTTAATACAAGAAACCACCACCACCACCTTGTGTTTTGATACCCTGCCTGGGAGCTGCAGCATGACTTCTGAGTCCAGGGTGACCTTGACCCTCTTCATCAGCAGTAACTGTCAGAAGATGTGTTCATCTTCCAGAACACTTGCTAGTCCCTCCAACTGGCGAGCTGTGATTCACACCCAGAACTTCTGCTGCATACATACAGGGGGTGGGGAGGTGCGTAGGGAATGGTTGGATTTTGACAGGAAGAAATGGGTGGAGACATTCTGTATCCACATTCCTAAATTCAGCCTCCCCACAGCCCCAGGGGACTGGCTGTATAGTGGTCAACCCTAGGTTTCTTCCCAGCTATGGCCCCAGGACCCTCTGCAGGTCTCCTCGGCAAAGTAAATTCTTCCTTCTTGCCAGATAGAATTCCACTTCACCAGCAAGGTAACTCCCGTGTAACTTTGCCTCTAGAACTCTGCTTTTTGAAGCCAGCTAAAAGAATGCTACCTTCCAGAGGGCTCCAAGGGCTTTATATTGTTCTTTTCACTGTGTTTTCCCTGAGCCCAGAGTGACAAGCTGGATAGATATGCAGGAAACGTGATGTGACTATGCTGAGTCGTGCCGGCTGCTCCATCGGGCGGTGTTTGTTTTGGGTCTTTGGGATTTCATGTCCAATCCAGATCTTCATTATTAAACATGTGAAGGGATGTTCTCCCAGCTCTATCATTAGCAAGAACTTTTTCTTGCTCCTGACATGATTGTATAACATGACTGCCTGTAGTCTAGAAGGAGAAATGTGTTTCCAGCGCTGGGAAGTGTTTCAGTTCGGCGGTGTGGAAGAATTTGCAGGAGTGATCTGTCTTGTACTGGCAAGGGCTGATCCTGCAGTAGGGAGGATCATTAAATTCAGTGGTTATGACATACCCTGGGCAGATTTCAGTCCTCTTCATTTCCTTCTCAGATCCCAGCACAGTGCCCTATGCAAACCAAACCAGTTGCTGGATAGTCTGTTCCCATTTACAGTGAACCCATGCATTGTTGAGTAAAAGTCTCCGATACCTCATAGAGATTTCCAGGCTATGAAAACCCTATGGGAAAACCCTTTGGGAGTAGATCACCAGGTGTGCCTTTCTTCTGGGTGGGTTTGAAACACCGACCTTTCAGTTAGTAGTCAAGGACTTAACTACTTATACCACACAGGGACTCGTCCTACGCAGAGAGTTGCTCACGTTTGCTTTATTTATTACATGGGGTGAGATGAGAAAATGCGAGTGTGAGTTAGGCTAGGAATCTAGTGATTTTCAGTGTCTCCTACCTTTCCAGGCACTCGGCTTTCCTAGAGCATCAGCCCCCAGCTTTAAGTGTGGGGCTAGGGTGGGGGAACGCTGTGCTCTGGGCTCCACATGAAGGAGTGAGAAGATGACCAGCCCATGCAACTTTCCTGGGGAGCATCTGGGTGATAAGGTTGCCTGCCCCTGTTATGGAACAGATGTCAGAAATAGCTCTATGGAAGCTCTTCATTCTGCTTCCTTGGACTACACTCAGAATTGCAATCCCTGGAACCTCGCATTTAAGGCTTGTGTGATCCAGCCAAATTGGATGCTCACTCTTCCCTGAAGGTGTGCCAAGCTGTTACTTTCCTGTGCTTGTGCTGCTCTTGCCACCTGGAGTGGGTCCTCCTCACCCATCTCCACCCTGACAAAGCCTTTCTGTTCTTCAAGGCCAACACACTCACACCTTCTTCACAGCGTTCCTCAACAGCCAGCCCTAGGAGCTCACTCTCACCCTATCTACATTGACAGAACACCTTTTGGGCCCTTTCTCCTGACCCTCACCACTTTCTGCCTTGCTTTTTTGTCTGTCAATGCTGTACAGGCCTTCCTCCCAGCCAAGCTCTGCATTCCCTGAGTGTCCGCAAGTGTTTGTGGAGCAAATGAAGAAAAAGTGATGTGATAATGTGGGGCAGCAAAAGTTCACAGAGCAGAAGGGGAAATCCTAAGCTACTAAAAAAGAGAGAGAATTTGAACCACCACCCCCCCCAAAAATAGAGGGGTGTATAGTAAGGAACCCTAGTAGTGTAGTGGTACATATTGGGCTGCTGACTGCAGGGTCAGTAGTTCAAATCTTCTAGCCGCTCTGTGGGAGAGTGATAAGGCTTTCTGCTCCTATAAAGATTTACAGCCTCAGAAACCCTATACAGGATTGCTATGAGTCAGAACCAAATCGATGGCATACCATCGCCGCTGCCACCGCCTCCGCCACCACTACCACCACAGTAATATTGTTGAAACTATAGGTGCTAACTTCAGATTGCCTGTGTTTGGGACCCAGGTCTACTACTCAATAGCTCTGTGACTTGGACAAGCTACTTAGCCTTTCTGCACCTCAGTTTTCTCATCTATGAAGTAGGGAATCTACCTCATAGGACTGGTATGAAAATTAAAATATTTAAAAATATAGCAACATTTAAAAAAAAATATATATATATATATAGAGAGAGAGAGAGAGAGAGAGAGCAAGCTCTTAGGACGGTGCCTGATGTAGTGTTACTATGCGTTACCAGTGTTCCCAGTAAGCTTTCAAAGCTTTCTTCCTTGCTTTTCAGAAGACACTGCCAGAAGTTGGGGGGTTTCTGAGATCCCACTGGGCTCCATCTCTGTCTCTGTTTAAATCTTCCACTTGTAACCATTTTTCTCCCAAGAGGGCTCCATCTATCTGTATTGTCAAAAGGAGGAAAGACAGAAACTCCCACCAACCAAGGATTTGCCATGAGCAGGCTCTGTGCCAGGCTGACTATTCTTAAAAAGCAATGTATAGTCTTCACAACAACCTCAGGATGTGTATTAATATTCCCATCCTTCAGGAAACAAATCTCGAAGAGTAACAGCAGCTTGTCTAGATTCCTCCAGTTAGTGAGTCACATGGCTGCAATTCAAACCCAAGTCAGACTCCAAAACTCATGCTTTCTTTACTGCATCGTGCAGCTTCTCCTGCCATCTGGACCTGGTTCAGTGTGTACCTGTTTGTGGTAGGGAAAGGGGGCATTTGAGGTGGTAGCCCTGTCCTGTATTGCCAGTACAGGTATGTCAGGAGTGAGCCAGGTAGATTAGTGGAGGCAGATCTCCTGGGGCCTGGGAAGTCCAAAAGCATCCTGGTAAACCCATGTTTATCAGCCACCCAGTGTTAGCTGTAATAAATTACAGAACCCCACCTAAATAAATTCAGTAGCCTTTTACCAAGAAGGATCTAAGCTCTCAACATGCCGCATTACTGCTCTACTTCCTAGATTCTGTTCTTGGTTAGAGATGGTCTGTTGATTTTAAGAACAATTACAATTGTCTTTTCCTCACTTCAGCTGATTTGGTGTACCAGTTTACTGATTGATAGTAACACCCGCATCATTTGCATAACATTTATGCAGCAGCAGTAATGCCAAATAAACAGATGGAAATGAGTTCCTCAGGAGTTTACAGATCATCTTAATGTACACTTTGCATATATAGCAGGCATGCTCTACTCCAATCAAGCTTCCACCATTGGGGGCAGCAGTGATGTCTTTTAGTTTAGTTGATATATTTTTTAATTTCTACTGTGTTATAACTGAGATTACACCGCCCGGAGGCTCTCTGAGGACTTCTCATTTATTTAGAAGCCTGTCTGTCAACTGTATCAGCCTGAAGCCAACAGACTCTAAAATAAAGTGTGTGATTCAGAAGTCAGCACCAGTGGGGGTGGATTGGTGACCAGAAAGAGCACACTGGTTTCAGACATGGTCTTTTGATCTACTGCTTATAGACATTCACAGGAGCATGGTGACTCCATATGATAAACACTGGCCTGCAAACCACAAGGTCCGTGATTCCAGCCTGCCAGCCACTCCGGAGGAGAGAGATGATTTAAAGTCTCGGAAACCCTATACGGGGTCACTATGAATCAGAACCTACTCGACAACACTTCACAACAACAATTACTACAGACATTTACAATGACAAGTGCACCTCCTTCAGGAGAAACACTTGAACTCATCACACCGGTCTACTGGGGAACTGGCCTAGCCCAATACACACAAGCTCACTCATAAACCAGCCCAGCCCATCTGTCTCCCACACACATGTACGCTCACACATATGTGCACATGCTCATTCAAATACACACACACACAGACTGCACTTCCTCCAAAACGGATCTGTTGGTTCTTTTGGCAGCCCATGGCACTTTCAATATTCTCTGCCAACAACATAACTCAAAGGCATCAGTTCTTCTATGGTCTTCCTTATTCACTGTCCAGCTTTCGCATGCACATGAGGTTATTGGAAATACCATGGCTTGGGTCAGGCACACCTTAGTCCTCAAGGTGACATCTTTGCTCTTCAACACTCTAAAAAGGTCTTGTGCAGCACATTTGCCTAATGCAATACATCACATTGTTTGTTCTCTTGACTACTGCTTCCGTGAGTGTTGATAGTCGATCCAAGAAGAATAAAGTCCTTGACAACTTCAATCTTTTCTCCATTGATAAGAACATTGTTTATTGGTCCAGTGGTGAGGATTTTTTGTTTTCTTTACATTGAGATGAAATCCATCCTGAAGGCTGTGCTCTTTGATCTTCATCAGTAAATGTTTTAAGTCCTCTTCACTTTCAGCAAGCAAGGTTGTATCATCTGCATATCTCACGTTGTTTATGAGTCTTCCTCCAATCCTGATGGCAAATTTTTCTTCATATAACCCAGCTTCTCGGATTATTTGATCAGCATACAGGTTAAATAAATATGGTGAAAGATTACAACCTTGTTGCACACCTTTCTTAATTTTAAAACATTCAGTGTTTCCATGTTCTGTTCGAACAACTGCCTCTTGACCCAGGTACAGATTCCTCATAAGCACAATTAAGTGTTCCGGAATACTCATGCTTCACAATGTTGTCTATAGCTTGTCATGGTCCACACAATCAAAAGCCTTTGTGTAGTTGATAAAGCACAGGTAAACATCTTTCTGTTATTCTCTGCTTTCTGCCAAAATCCATCAGACATCAGCAATGATACACCTCATTCCACAGCCTCTTCTGAATCTGGCTTGAACCTCTGGAATTTCTCTGTCAATGTATGATTGTAGCCATTTCTGTATTACCTTGAGCAAAACTTTACTCACGTGGGATATCAAAGAGATTGTCCGATGATTTCCGCATTCTGTTGGGTCACCTCTCTTTGGAATGGGCACAAATAAGAATCTCTTCCAATCAGCCGGCCAGATAGTTGTCTTCCAAATTTCTTGGAAGAGATGAGTGAGTGCCTCCTGTGCCGCCTCACTCTCTTGAAAGATTTCAATTTTTATTCCATCAATTCCTGGTGCCTTGTTCTTTGCCATTTCCTTCAACATACCTTGGACTTCCTCCTTCA
>NW_006408742.1:263643-270443 GCF_000296735.1 Chrysochloris asiatica
GTGCCTTTGTCAAGTTTCTTTCTTGTTCTATCCATTTTTGAAAGCAGTGTATTAAAATCACCCACTATTATTGTAGGTTTGTCTGTTTCTTTCTTCAAATCTATTAGAGTTTTCTTTACATGTTTTGGAGCTCTTTCACTGGGAGCATAGATATTTATTATGGTCATGCCATCTTGTTCAGTTGTCCCTTTAATTATGAGATAATGTCCATCTTTATCTATTATGTTGGTCTTTGCCTTAAAGTTTATTTGATCAGAGATTAGTTCTGCCACTCCTGTTCCTTTTTTGATTGCAAGTAGCTTTGTATATTTTTTCCATACTTTGATTTTTAATATGTTTTTGTCTCTTGCAGATAGTATATTGAAGGATCTTGTTTTCTTATCCGTGTCTTAACTGGTGCATTTAATCTGTTTACATTCAGTGTAATCATCGATAGATATAGATTAATTGCTGCCATTGTGGGTTTTTTTGTTTGTTTGTTTGTTTTTGTGGTGCTGCTGCTTCCTTTGTTCTATGTGTCTTCCTTTGTTGAGTTCATGCTTTTTGTGTTCTTTCTTGTGAATTTCCTCATAGTTTTAATGTTTCCATATTCTTCTTGGATTTTCGTTTTCTTGGTATATTGTGAAGTGTTAATTTTCTTTGAGGTTACCTTATATTCCATTACTTTTCCCCTCCATTTAGTGCAGTCTGTTTCATTCTGTAATCTATCTGACCTTCTCACCATCTGGTTCTCTGTTCCTAGGTGTTTACCTTCTTTTACATTGTAATTGTTTTGATCATAGACTGACCCCCCAGATTCTCTGAGTTTGTTCTATAGTTTTGTTCTGTTCTTGACTCTTCCTTTTGTTGATTTAGTTCGGGGGGTGGGGGTGCTGCCACATATGGCAATCTCTGGTTGTTGTCTGTTCTTGTTGGTTCTCAGTCCACAGAGCTCCCTTTAGAATGTTTTGTAGTGCAGGGTTGGCTTTGGAAAAATCCCTTAGCTTCTGTTTATCCTGGAATGTTTTGATTACACCATTGTACTTTATTTATAGCTTTACTGGATAAAGGATTCTTGGTTGGCAATTTTTTTTTTTTTTCAGGGTTTTGTATATGTCTCTCCATTGCCTTTTAGCTTGCATGGTTTCTGAGGAGAGATCCAAGCATAATCTGACTTGCTTGCCTTTGTATATAACACTTCTCTTTTTCCTAGCTGCTTTTAGGATTCTGTCCTTATCTTTGATTTTGGAGAGCTTGATTATTATATGCCTTGGTGATTTTCTTTTGGGGTTTATCCTTCTTAGGGTTCATTGAGTTTCTTGAATGTTTATCTTTTCACTTTTCTGGATGTTAGGAAAATTTTCTTCAGCAATTCTTGAACTATTTTCTCTGTGGAGTTGTGTGATTCTTCCTGTTCTGGAAGCCGAAAATTGTTAAGTTATTCCTCTTCATGTTGTCCAACATGAATCTTAGACCTTCTTCAGATTTTTTTTATCCTTGTATCTGTTTGCTTTTCTATCTTAGTGGTATTGAGAGATTTGTCTTCCAGATCACTAGCTCTGCCTTCCATCTCTTCATTTCTACTCCTTTGCCCTTTCAGTGTATTGTCGATTTCTGATATTCTATTATTGATCTTTTGGACCTCTTTCTGTAGGTTTTGAATTCTTTCCAATGCTGTATCTATCTTGTTTGATTGTTCCTGTAGAGCTTTCCTGACTTCTTCCTTATTTTTCTCAACTCCACCGTAAAGTGTTTTGAAACATTTTGTAATCCGTTTTCTGAATTCCTTCCCAGGCATTTCCAAGACCTCCAAAACAGAATGGAGTCTAGGTCTACCTCTAGGTCACTTGTCTCAGACATTTTATCTTGTTTCTGAACATGTGCTGATATGGTCATCTGTTTTTGGTTCTTGCATATGTTCACTGGTTAGATGTGGCCTTAATACTTAATTGAGTGTGTGTTTTGGTCTTTTTTATGCTTTCTGATTGCTTCCAGGTAGATGTGATCAGGATGTGGGCTTCCCTTTTCAAGCTTTTTATTGCTTAACTCAGAGTAACTTTCATAGCTGTTGTCTTCTTCCCTGGTGTATGGCAGTTGGTATTGGTTCTTTCCTGGTCATTTGTGTTTTACAGAGTATGATTGTAGCTTGACTATATGGCAGAAGTTGCTGTCTCTTCTTGGGTAATATAGGGAGACAAAGAGTCCCCAGTGGTCAAAGGGGGAGCATAAAACAGCAAAACAGCAACAGCAAACAAAACAAAACAATAAAACCACCAAAATAACAACAACAAAAAACTAGATTGGACACTGTAGCCTATAATTGCAGAAAGGGGAAAGGATGGAGAGATTTAAAAAAAAAAAAAATGTAGCCTAATAGGAGTATGACTTTAATGTCCTCTTTCAGCTTCTTGCCTTCAAGGCCATCTGATAAATTTCAAGATGCCACTGTTGGTTGTTATGCTATACCTCAGGATTTAATATAATTTTTGGCACCTTTTGTTTTTAAACTCTCTTTCCCTCTGCACATCCCTTGTTCTGGCCTTTTCCCTATTAAAAAACAGTTCAGGGCCGGCTCTTGGGCTGTGAGTATCTGTGTACATGCGTGGCAATATAACCCACTAGTGGTGGGGGCGAGGGGTGTCCACTAGCTCAAGTTCCCCCTCTAGTCGCCAGAATGGAGGTGCACAAGCAGTGGGTGGACAATGCACAGGAAACAAAAAAGAAAAGAAAATCAGAACAAAACAAAACCAACAAAGTGTATTATCCATCTTTGCTCCTGGTTTCCCGCGGCATTATTCCATGTTTGGTCTGTTCCCCCACTTGGTCTTGCCGTTTGGTCTTGCCCAAGTTGTTGGCTCCAAGCCCAGCAGATTGAAAAGTACGCAATTTCTTACTTGTGCTACAAGTTCCACTAGATATAAGCCTTCAGACTCTTTAAATATTCCTACCTTTGTGGTTCAGAGTTTTGGAGCTGTACCCTGAACCCGCTTCACCTGGTATTCTGTGGTATTGCTGAGGACGAACTTCACTGCACTTTTACCCTATCCACCATCAAGCCCCGCCCTTCTAGCAGTTCTCTCTTGATGTACTGTTGCAACCATTTTTTAATTATCTTCAGTAAAATTATGTTTTTGTGTGATACTATTAATTTATATAATCTTTGCATTCTGTAGGATTATCTTTCTTTGGAATAGGCACAAATATGGATCTCTTCCAGTTAGTTGGTTGACCAGTTAGGCATCTTTCAGATTTCTTGGCATAGGTATGTGCGTGCTTCTGTCATTGTTTGTTGAAATATTTCAACTGATATTCCATCAAGTTCTGTATCCTTATTTTACACCAGTGCCACAGCGTAGCTTGGACTTCTTCCTTCAGTGCCATTATTTCTTGATCATATGCTACCTCTGAAATGGTTGAACATCAATCAATTCTTTTTGGTACAGTGACTTTGTATTCTTTTCAACTTCTTTTGATGCGTTCTGCGTCATTCAATATTTTGCCCATAGAATCCTTCAATATTGGCAACTAGAGGCTTGATTTTTTTTCTTTTGTTCTATTAGTTTGAGAAATGCCAATCATGTTCTTCCCTTTTGATTTTGCAACTCCAGGTCTTTGTACATTTCATTACAATACTTTGTCTTCTCAAGTTGCCCATTGTAATCTTCTGTTCAGTGCTTTTACTTGATCATTTCTCACATTGACTTTAGCTACTCAGCAACATTCAAGAGTAAATTTCAGAGTCTCTTCTGATATCCATTTTTGTCTTTCCTTTATTATCTGTCGTTTAAATGACCTTTTTCCTTTCTTCATGTGTGATATTCTTGATGTCATCTCACAATTCATCTGGTCTTCAGTCATTAGTGTTCAATGTGTCAAATCTAATTTTTAGATGGTCTTAAAATCTAGGTGGGATATATACAAGGTTAGTTTGATTCTTGTGGAGTTTGGCTTCACCTAGAACTAGAATATGAGTAATTGATGGTCTGTTTTCACTAATTTTTTTTTTAAGTAGCTAGATCTCCAGGTCTTTTTTTCTGGTTTGTCTATTCTGGAATCTCTTGACCACCATGGGTGATCCAGTATCACAGTACTTTGTAAGCCACCAAGGCATGACAGACTGATGGATGAGTAGTTGTAATGTATATTAATTGGCAACATTCAAAGTCAGGATATTTCATTACATGTTTTTAAACTCAGAAATCATGACAATGCTAGGCAGCCTTCTCTGTGAAGACCTTGGTCTGGAGCTGATGGATCAGTAGCTGCCCCCAATAGATGGTGCAAACTCTTCTGGTATCCAAGGCTCTCTCCAACCACCTTCACTCATTCATAGCACTCTCTAGCCTACTGGGCACTTGAGGTTTGGATCCCTGCTCAGTGAACATGTGGTCATACATAATGCTTCAATCATAACTTGAATAACTGAGTTACAAACATCCTTTTCCAGGGAGTAGGAGGTGTCTACTTATGAAACCTGCTTCTACTCTATTGCTGTCTGTTTTTCTCCTCTCCTGCCCTCAAAAGAAGGAAAAAACAACAACAACTAACCAGCCAATTGCCATCAAGTCAGTTCTAACGCATGGTGATTCTATACGTGTCAGAGTAGAACTGTGCTTCTTAGAGGTTTC
Organism: Chrysochloris asiatica; assembly: GCF_000296735.1. NCBI lineage: Eukaryota > Metazoa > Chordata > Mammalia > Afrosoricida > Chrysochloridae > Chrysochloris > Chrysochloris asiatica. The sequence continues at coordinate 268,251 of NW_006408742.1, forward strand.
AGTGGCTGATTTTTTCGGAGGCAGATCACCAGGCCTTTCTTTGAAGGTGTCTCTGTGTGAACTTGAACCTTAGTCTTTTCAATAAGCAGTCGAGCATGTTAGCCATTTGCATCACCCAGGGACACGTGGAATCACAGGGAGTCAGAATCGACTCAAAGGCAACCAGTCAGGGAAGAGATAACTTTTATCTCCACTACATGGAAAGTGAATCATCTTAGAGAGAGAGACTTAATCTGATTCAAGTGTCAGGAATTACTGGGACTCAGAACCATCTCCGATGTTTAATATGTCTCCTTGCTTTTATATCACTTCCCTATACTGCTATGTCTGTTTCTAGAGCCCCAGTTTTCTTTCATGACACCTTCCCACTCGCCAAACATACACACACCTCTCACTGCCATCACAATAGGCAAGTGTGCCCATCCCACAGTGGTCTTGCAGACTGGTCTGTTTGTGGAGGTGAGTGCTCACTTTCATTGTACCACTACAATGAGTTCTAAATGCTAGGTCCATCTGTGTTTAGTGTAGCAAGGAGCCTAGAATCTATTCTCTGTCTTTCTCATTGCCATCGAGTTGATTCGGACCCAAGATGACTCTGTATAAGCTTTCCAAGACTGTAAATCTTTGCAGGAGCAGAAAGCCTCAGCTTGCCCCCATGGATCGGCTGGTGCGTTAAAACTGCCAACCTTGTAGTTAACAATCCAGTCTTATCTAGCAGTATCACCTGGGCTCCTTAGGCTCTATTAGAACATAGTTTCTGTAGGTAAATGTGTTTAGAATTCCAAACAGTAGACTTGAAGCAGTGGACTTTTGGAGCACCAAACTTTTGTACCTCTTCAGGAACGTTGTATATGAACATGAGGCTTCATAGGAACATTAGATCCTATCACCCTGTGTTGGCCCAGCCCAGTAATTAGAAGCATGAACACTGTTTTCCATTTTCTCCTGAAATATTGCAGGAACTCTTTCTTATTTTCTGAGGTCAGAGGACACCATGAGGATTGGTCATTGTACAGAGTTGCGTCATTTCTCTAATTTTCTGTTTCCTAGTTGTATAAAGCCAGAATTCACAGTTCTCTCGCCTAACAGCATCTTCCCCTTGATGGATTGTAAAGGTCTCAGAAAACACAGACTCTTCCCTCATTTGTCTAAGTCTAGGCAAAAGCACAGAGACAGTGAATGTCAGTAACCTTTAAAAGGTTTTAAAAGGCAAAGAACATTTTCCTTTTAAAATTTAACTCCTCTCTTGCTTTACCTACACTCAAGCATTCTGGGTATGCGTGAGTTAGTTCCTAACAAATCCAGAACTGACGAATGAAAGCTGCAGGGGTAGGCTTGTGTTTCTGCATCCCTTTTTTCTTGTCAATAGATCACTACATGGCCAACATTGAGTTAAGTAGGTCCAGCCTATGGCGTCGGATCCAATTCCCTTATCCTGCACATCCCATTCCCAGTTCCATCTGGTCTTACTCCAGCGGCATGCACAATGATCAGCTTTTGCCTCAAGTTCTCCCCAGCAGCTGTAGGCTTTTATTGTACAGAGACCTTTTAAATTCTGTATGTATGTATGTGTGTGTGTGTATATATATATATGTTGTTATATGCCGTCGAGTCGATTCCGACCCATTGCGACCCTATACAGTTTCCGAGGCTATAAATCTTTACGGGAGCAGAAAGCCTTATCTTTCTCCCACAGAACAGCTGGTAGTTTCAAACTGCTGACCTTGTGGTTCGCAGCCCAATTTGTAACCACTACGCTACCAGAGCTCCTTATTGCAATCATTGAAATGAAAAAAAGTATATGATTCACTGAATGTAAAACTAATGATCTTGTCTGTAAACCACTCAATTTGTAATAAAAAGTTAAAAAAAAAAAAGATATTGTAATTTTTAAAGTCCCTTAATAATATGAACATATTTCTGAAAGAAAATGAAACAACTTATATACATATATATATTTAGACCCAATCAGAAAACATCCATGCTAAGCTAGCTGTTGGAAATAATATAGACAGAACTAGAATTTCATATAGTTCATTCCAGAAAAGAAATCAGGTATTTTCATTTTCTTTCAGAAATATGTTCATATACTCAGGGACTTAAAAAAATTACAGTATCTTTTCTTTTTTTTTTCAACTTTTTATTACAAATTGAGTGGTTTACAGACAAGATTATTAGTTTTACATTCAGCGA
>NW_006408742.1:270543-275221 GCF_000296735.1 Chrysochloris asiatica
TCTTCTCTTTCCACAGATGTAGTCAATTTGATTTTTATGAATTCCATCTGGTGAGGTTCATGTGTATAGTCATCTCTTATGCTGTCTAAAGGTATTTGAAATGAACAAATAATTTGTTATGCAGAATTCTATCATGCGTTCTCCAGCATCATTTCTATCACCAAGGCCATATATTCCAACTACTGAGCCTTCCTGTTTCCTCCAACCTTTGCATTCAGATCACCAGTAATGATCGATACGTCTTGATTGCATGTTTGATCAATTTCAGATTAAAGAGGTTGGTATCCTCACTGGCTTTAGTGGTTTGTGAATAAATTTAAATAATAGTGATATTAACTGGGTTTCCCTGTAGTTGCATGGATATTATCCTATCACAGACAGTGTTGTACCTCATGACTGATCTGGATATGTTCTTTTTGACACTGAATGCAATACCATTCCTCTTCAATTTGTCATTCCCAGCATAGTAAACCATGTGGTTGTCAGATTCAAAATGGCCAATACCAGTGCATTTCAGCTCACAAATGCCTAAGATATCAATGTTTATGTATTCTATTTCATTTTTGACGACTTCCAACTTTCCCAGATTCATACTTCGTACATTTCATGTTCTAATTTTCAATGGATGTTACAGCTGTTTCTCTTCATTTTGAGTTGTGCCCCATCAACAAATGAAGATTCTGTGGGCTTTTCTCCCACAGGCTTTATCACCGTCAACTCTACTTTGAGGAGGCAGCTCTTCCCCACTCGCATTTTGAGTGCCTTCCAACCTGAGAGGTTCATTTTTCATCACTATATCTGACAGTGTTTCTCTGCTATTCATAAGGTTTTCAGTGACTAAAGATTCGGAAGTAGTTCGTCACTCTCTCTTCCTAGTCTGTGTGTCTTTGTCTGGAAGCTCATCTGAAACCTGTCCACATGGGTGACCCTGCTGGTATTTAAAAACAGGTGGCATAGCTTTCAGTTCTCTTTATAGTTCACTTCACTGCTCTGAGACATTACTGTCTTATGGATATATTAGAAGTAATAGTGTAACTTTTGGGGTTGTTGTCAGAGTGAGGAAAATGTAGATCAAGCATCCAACATAGTGCTTGACTCACAAAATGATATCTTCCTTGATTATTATAGTAAATAGACACTTTGTGGGAAGTGAGTTTTATAGTAGTCTGCTATAAGGGAGACATCCTTAAGTTTACTTTCCTGGATGGAAGTGGCCTTCATCTGTGTGTGGGGGTGGGGTGGGGAGTAAGCAACTAGTGCAAGCAGGAGGGAGATTGAGGTTCCATTATAGGATGAATCAAAAGTGTTCTGTATTGATGTTGGTATTATATAAAAGTGTTGTTTTTATTGCTTTTGATTTATAGTTTTCCAGTTGCTTTACTTCACACATTTATTTTGCAAATGGACCATTGTTTTGTGTTTTTGATTTTTCTTTAAAGAAATATTTTACTAAGGCTCAAATGAGTCAAATAAGAATTAGATTCAGCAGCCTGGCAACAAATGATACCTAGTCTTTAGGATTTCTTCCTATCATGCTCAGATTACATATTTTTTAAATGTAGTAGTTTGAATTTCTAATTAATATTTATGCCTGGATGGTTTTAATGTGGTTATATTTAATGAAGAAAAACAGGAACAGATAGAAGAACACTCTAATCTGGTGGGTAGAGCTCAGAAGGGAGGCTCAGCCCCCTCATTTGTCTGTAAAATGAGCAGGCTGGACCCTATTATGGAAGAGACAGGGTGGGAGGGCTTCTACAAATAAGACTGACTGGGTATGATATTTCAAGTCTACCTCAAGTTTGACATGATTGGGCCTCTATGAGAGGTAAATGGCATTGGAGTTGAATCACCCATATCAGATGGTTTTCTAGTATTATAGGACCCTCAACAGCACTGGCAGGCAGCCTGCTGTGGGAGGAGGGTCCTGCTGTTTTGCAGGTCAGGAGAGTAATTTCTCCATGCTGGAATTTCCATTTTCCTCATGTAAGAATGGAGGCTACCATCTCTACCGTTTCTGCCTCATGAGGTCGTGAGGACTTAAAGTGGGGACAGGGCCTGATCCACTTGAAGCGAGTGGCATGCAGAACACACTCAACATGGGGAAAATTATTGTCAGTTTTCACCCACGGCAGTTTGTGGCCCATTTTCTTCTTCTTTTGAAAGGTGTGTGGAGGCAACTTGTGAGTCTCTGCTGAGGTGAAGCTGTAAAAGAAAAATCATTCTAGGCAAAAAATGAAAATGAACACATTGAGAGGGTTCTGTTGCACAAGGCAGGAGGGTGGTGCCTCTGTGTCTTTGGCATCTATTTTATTTTCTAATCCTGTTACCAACAGAAAACAATTCTGAAGAGCCTCTGATTTTATTACCATCCGGGAGCATTTGATCTGTCATCTGTGAGATCCCTGGCCAGATGTCCACGACTCCAACCATCTTTGTAACACCCGCCCTGCTTCCATGCCTCCCCTCTAGGAGATGTTGTTGCATTGTGAAGTGCCGTCAAGTCGGTTCCCACCCATAATGGCCCTGCATAGATTCTGAAGAGCAGCTACTGAGCTTGAACCACCAACCTTGCAGTTCAAATGGCTTTGCAGTCTGGCGCATTAACCCACAGCGTCACACCAGGACTCTTAGGAGATGGCTTTAGAGAATTCTGCAAGTGCTGAGGGTCTAGTTCTGGAATCAGTCCAGTTTATCAGTTACTGAGGGATAATAAATTATGTCCTGAGGTGGAGGTGGCAGCAAGAAGACAGTGGTGAAAAATGACAAAAGAAGGCCTTGACTTCTGTTGACCTAGTTGGGCTGCCACTCTCAAGCTTCTTTCCTCACTATGCCCCCAGACACCCAGCACCCAAAGGGTCCTCTTCTCTTTCAGTGAGAGTGCAGTTTCATGCCTCGTCAGCAGGGGTCTCACCTCTTCACATTCTGGTTTGCACGCAAACAAATCATCCCTGGGCTCCTCCCTCACAGCTGAAAATCACAGAGCTCTGGAACTTTCTGAGTAATGAGACTAAGACACACTTGGAGATTCCGAGAGGAAGTGAGTAACCCCATGAGAGATGCTGGGTTTGAGGCCAAGCTAGGGCCAGAAATTTATGTGGAAAGGTGAGCAGAATAAACCAGGAACATCTCACTGTCGTAAACATTAGTGAATGATGGAATCGAGGTATTAGTAGCAACATAAATGAACACTATTGATTATTTGCTTAACTCTTTATTGATAACAACAAGGTGGGGAATTAAAAAGGTTTATCAACTTAATTTAAACTTTAAAGCATTCTTTTTACATACCTATTGTATTCAAATCCGGAGTCCTGGTGTGGCACTATAGGCTAATGCCTCAGATTGGAAAGTCCTTTGAACTGCAAGGTCTGTGGTTCCAGCTCACTAGCTGCTCCATGGAAACCCTTTACAGGGTTGCTATGGATCAGAACTGACACGTAACAACAACATGATATTCAAATCAATAGTGAAATATAACACATCAGTTAAATGCTGCCTGAAACATTAAGTGCTGGTGACAATTGGCAATGACATCAAAAAGGGAAAAGCTTAGCCCAGTAAGACTGGGAGTACCTTGGTCTTCTCATAGCTTTATGGGCAGTGGTAGAATGGTTGGCTGGTATACATGGTACTCACTGGTCCCCGTGGGTCCAGTTGGCAGGGGCGGGGCTGTCCATCATTGTTTGTGGTCCTGTGTGTGAGCACTGAGCAGACCCTTGGCTGGACCTTCATGGGATGGACTGTGGTTTTGGGGGGAGTCTGAGGGGCTTATATTAAAAAGCAGCACAATGATCAGACATTCCACAAGTAGCCATCACTTCTAGGTTGTTGTTGTTAAATGCTGTCGAGTCAGTTCCAACCCATAACAGCCCTGTATAGGGTTTCCAAAGAGCAGCTGGTGAGCTTGAACCACCGACCTTGCAGTTCAAATAACTTTGCAGTCTGTAGCATTTGACTTTGCAGTCTGTAGCATTAACCCACAGCGCCACACCAGGACTTCTAGCTTAGCACGTCCTATACAGCAATTTAAGTGCTACATTTTCTGTGCCTTATTATTATTATTTTTATTATTATTATTATTATTTTCCTATCAAGCCAATTATCTCTTTAAGTTCTCAGTTGCTAAAGGACGATTTCATAATTTTGACATCATTTTCTATCTAACACATTTCTAGCAGAGATAATTTTTCTAAGAGCAGAAATTAAATAGAAGTCTGGTCAAATAATTTGCATGTGAGCTTCCCTACTCTGGATTTAATGTGGCATTTTACCCTTAGCCTTAGATAAAATGCACTCTGATTGGTGACCACATTTGTCACTGATAAGGGGAAGTGAGGGAAAAACAGCAATGAAGCTGGGAGCTAAGCCCTACAACATTCAACAGACTCCTATGAACTCAGGTAGAGACCTGGTTGGCCAGCAGTGTGGTAAGACTTGATGATTCTTGAGCCCAGAGTCAGTGATATCGCCACAGAGGACTAGAGTAGAGAGTGAAGTGTCTTTCCACCAATCAGAGCGCATGTCTGCTCGTATATTCTCATTGAGTTTTAGTCTTGGAAGGGGGTTTGCCCTAAGGGGACCCGACCACTTGCCTTGATGTCTCCTGGGTGAGCAACTTGCTTGTTCTTGTAGTAATCAGTCGGACTGCCATTATTGTTTTGTATTTTTCCTGTTG
>NW_006408742.1:275892-277138 GCF_000296735.1 Chrysochloris asiatica
GGTTCTTTTTCTTAGTCTTTTACAGTAGTGGTTCTATGCAGTAATTCTCCTTTTGTGACTGACTAATTTCACTCAACATAATGTCCTCATTTGTGCCTATTTTTTCATTAATGGCCTTCATAATTTGGGGATTCACATTTAGGTCTTTAGTCCATGCTAAATTGGTTTTTGTCTAAGGTGTGAGGTAATGGTCGTTTCTATCTTTTGCATATCACTTTCCAATTCTGACAGCACCATCTGTTGAAGAGACTATCCCCTCCTCATGTGATATATTTAGGTACTTTGTCAAAAATCAGTTGGCTGTATATGGATGGGTTAATTTCTGGATTCTCGATTCTGTTCCATTGACCATTGATCAATGTATCTTTCATTGTACCTGTACCCAGCTTTTTTGACCACTATAGCCATGTAATAAATTTTGAAGTCAGAGAGTGAGAGGTTTCCAACCTTATTCTTCTTAAGCAGTGCTTTACTTATTCTGGGTCTCTTTCCTTTCCATGTAAAGTTAGTCATAGTTTTTGCCATCTCTTTGAAGAATGTCATTGAAATCTGGATTGGGATTGCATTATATGTGTAAATTGCTTTGGGTAGTATTGACATTTTCACAATATTAAGTCTTCCTATCCAGGAGCATGGTACATTCTTCCATTTTTAGGTCTCTTTTGGTTTCTTGTGATAGTGTTTTGTAGTTTTCTTTGTATAGGTCCTTTGTTTCTCTGGTTCTATTTATTCCTAGATATTTCATCCTTTGGGCAGCTGTTTTAAATGATATTGCTTTCCTAATGTCCTTTTCAATGCTATTGTTTTTAGTATAGAGGAATCCAATTGATTTTTGTATGTTGATCTTATATCCTGCCACTTTGCTGAATCTTCCAATGAGGTCCAGTAGTTTTTTTACTGAGTCTTTGGAGTTTTCTACATAGAGTATCATATCATCTGCAAATAGAGAGAATTTTACTTCCTCTTTGCCAATTTGGATGCCTTTAATTTCCCTGTGTTGCCGTATAGCTCTTGCTAAGACTTCCAACACAATATTGAATTACAGTGGTGACAAAAGGCATCCTTGTCTGTTTACTGTTCACAGAGGGAAGGCTTTCAGTTTCTCTCCATTGAGAGTGATGCAGGCTGTTGGTTTTATATATATGCTCTTGATAATGTTGAGGAATTTGCATTCAATTCCTACTTTGTTGAATGTTTTTATCAGGAATGGATGTTGGATTTTGTCAAATGCCTTTTCTGCATCAAT
>NW_006408742.1:277238-279323 GCF_000296735.1 Chrysochloris asiatica
ATGTCCTCACTGTGATTCCCATTTCCATTCTACCCACCTTCTCATCCCTTCTCGACTCTACCCCTAGACAAATATTTCCCCCTTGATTTTGAATTATCAACCATTCCATGTTTAGCATATTCTAATAGTGTTATGATGCCCCCTATATATGTACTGTTGTTGTTGTTAAGTGCCGTCAAGTTGGTTCTTACAGCAACACTGTATAGGGTTTCCAAGGAGTGGCTGGTGAGCTTGAATCACCAACCTTGCGGTTCAAACTAACTTTGCAGTCCAGTGCATTAACCCACAGCACCACACCAAAACTCCCAATATCTACTGGTTGGCTGAAAATTGAATCACGTGGGTGAGTGCCTCTCCAGACCTGAAGGGTGGTGGAGGGCCATAGTTTCGGCGTCTTCCAGTCTCTTTGTGACCGGGAAGCCTGGTCTTTCTTTCTTTTTTAAATAATTTTTAATTTTGTTCCACATTTTCTCCCATTCTATCCAAAACCTTCTAATGTGGTCCCTATCAGAGCAGTTGTTAGTGGTAGCCAGTTACCATCTCATTCTTCTGGTGTCAGGGTCATGGAGACTGATGTTCATGTGTTACATTAATCCTCTGGCTAATTGATTCCAAGCATCTTCACTTCATCACTCGTCTTTCTTTTGCACATGGAAAGACCAATAGTTGCACTTTAGATGGCTGGCCACTCAGGAGCTTCTAAGATCCCAGATACTACTTAACCAAAGTAGGATATGGAACGTTGTCTTTGTGGACTATCTTATGCCAGTTGATCATGGTGTCCCCTGAGATGATGGTCCTGAGCCCCCAGGCCCAACAACTCATTTGATATTTTGAGAAGTTTGATAATATCTAAAAAGTATTCATCATTTTGCTCACTGTATTCTCCACCACTTTCCAGATGTATTTGTAGCAAAGGTAAATGCCCATGTACAAATATCCTTTCAAACCCTTATATATTTCTGGATGCACTCCTACTCTTTCTCCATATCCATTCAGCTTGTGTTTCTGTCCAAGTGTACCTACCCACAGAACTCTTGTTCCAAGATTGTATATATAACACTATTTACCTCTATTCTCTTTAGCCCTTGCATACCTTCTTTTGTCTTCACCTGGCTTCATTATTATTTACCTACCTCCCTCTAATTGTATATAGCCCTCCCTATCTTCAGAGTTCATATGTGTCTATACTGTAGTCAGTAATTTACTTGTCCTTCCCTCCCACCGCTGGTAAACATCAAAGAATTTTTCTTTTAGCATGAAAACCCCCTTACTAGAATTTTTACAATAGTGATCTCATACAATATTTGTCCTTTCGTGATTGACTAAATTCACTCAGCTTAATGTCCTCCAGGTTCATCCGTTATAAGTTGTTTCACAGATACATCATTATTTGTCAGAGTTGCATAATATTCTATGGTGTATATGTACCAAAGTTTGTTTATCCATTCTTCCATTGTTGGACTGTCTCTCTAACTTTTTGCTATTATCATAGTGCTGCGATGAACATTGGTGTGAATGTATCTACTTGTGTCCTGACCATTATTTCTTGTGGCTATGTAATAAATAGAAAGATTGCTGGTTCATAAGTTATTTCTATTTCCAACTTTCTGAGGAAGTGCCAACCACTGTAGAATGGTTGAAACATTTTACAGTCCCACCAGCAATAAAGGAGGGTCTCAGTCTCTCCACAATCTCTAGTGGAGTCCTGATGTGGTGCTGTAAGATAAGCACTGGACTACAAGCCACAAGGTTGGTGGTTCAAATCTACCAGCCGCTCCTCCAAAACTCCATACAAGGTCAGAACCAATTCCATGGCACTTAACAAAAACAACAATGGCTAATGATCATAAACATATCTCCACATATTTGTCAGCTGCCTGAATGTCTTCATTGGTGAAATGTAAGTTCAAGTCCTCTGCCCATTTTTTATTTGGGATGTTTGTCTTTTTCCTGTAGAGGTATTGTAGTTTTCTATACATTTTAGAGGTTAGTCCATTGTCTGATACTTCATTGCAAAAAAAAATTTTCCTAATCTGTGGGCTCTCCTTTTACTCATTTGGTGAAGTCTTTTGATGCATAATT
>NW_006408742.1:281848-303649 GCF_000296735.1 Chrysochloris asiatica
TCATATAACCCAGCTTCTCGGATGATTTGCTCGGATAATTTCCTTTAGAGCTGTCTTTATTAATGTAGAGGAATCCAACTGATTTTTGTATATTGATCTTGTACTCTGTCACTTTGCTGAATCTTTCAGTGAGTTCAGTCATTTTCTTGCTGCATCTTTGAGATTTTCTATGTATAGAATCATATCATCTGAAAATAGAGTTTTACTTCTTGGCAAATCTGGATGCCTTTAATTTTCCTTTCTTGCCTTCTAATTCTGGCTAAGACTTCCAATATAATGTTGAATAAGAATGATGATAAAGGGCATCCTTGTCTGGTTCCTGTTAACAAATGGAATGTTTTCAGTTTCTCTCAGTTGAGAGTAATGCTGGCTGTTGTATTTATACATATGCTTTTAACTATGTTGAGGAATTGCCCGTCTATTCCTATTTTGTTGGGTGTTTTTATCAGGAATGAATGTTAGATTTTGTCAAATGCCTTTTCTGCATCTGTCCATATGATCATGTGGTTCTTTTCCTTTGTTTTATTTATGTGGTGGATCAAATTGATTATTTTTCTATTATTGAATCATTCTTGCATCCCTAGTATGAATCCCACTTGGTCATGATTTTTTATTTATTATTATTAATATTGTTGAATTATATTGACTAGAATTTTGTTGAGAATTTTTACATCTATGTTAGTAAGGATATTGGTCTATAATTTTCTTTTTTAGTGATATTATTGCCTGGTTTTTGTATGAGGGTTATGCTCACTTAATAAAATGTATTCAGGAGTTTTCAATCCTTTTGTGTTGTGGAACAGATTGAGTAAAGTTGGTGTCAGCTGTTCTCTGAATGTTTAGTGGAGTCACTAGTAAAGCCATCTGGTATTGGCCTTTTTTTGTTGTTGGGAGTTTTTTAATGACCTGATCAATTTATTCTTTTGCTATAGGTCTGTTTAAGTTTTCTACTTCATTCTGTGTTAGTTTAGATAGGTTGTGTTTGTTTGTTTGTTTGTTTTCTTTCTTAAAAATGCATCCATTTCTTCTAGGTTTTCAAATTTTTTGTAGTATATTTTTTTCTACTATTATACTTTTTATTTCCATTGGTTCTGTTGTGAAGTCACCATATTGTTTCCTTCCCTCCTATTTGTATCCTCTCCTTCTTTTCTTTTGTTGACACAGAACCCTAACTGTTACAGCCTGCAATATGCAGATGATACAACCTTTCTTGCTGGAAGCAAAGAGGACTTTAGGTACTTAGATCAGTAACTACAGCCTTCAGATGAATTGCACCTCAATGTAAAGAAAACAAAAATCTTCACAACTGGACCAATAAATAAAAGATTGACGTTGTCAAAGACTTCATTTTGCATGGATCCACAATCAGCACTCATGGAAGCAGCAGTCAAAAAATCAAATGACGAATTGCATTAGGCAAATCTGCTGCACAAGACCTCTTAAAAGCGTGAAAGAACAAAGATGTCACTTTGAAATATGGGTGTATAACCCAAGCCATGGTATTTTCAATCACCTGATATGCATGTGAAAATTGGACAATGAATAAGGAAGACCATCGAAGAATAGATACTTTTGAATTGTAGTGTTAGAAAAGAATATTGAAAGTACCATGGACTTTCAGAAGAACAAAAAAGTCTGTGTTGGAAGAAGTACAGTCAGAATATTCTTTAGAATCAAGGATGGTGAGACTTTGCTTCTCGTTCTTCGGACATATTATCAGGAGGGACCAGTCCCAAGAAAAAACATCATAATTGGTAAAGTGGAGGGTCAGTGATAATTAGGAAGACCCCCAACATGATGGATTGACACAGTAGCATTGACAATGGGCTTGAATGTAACTGCAATTGTGAGGCTGGTTTAGGACAAGGCAGTGTTATTTTCTATTGTGCATAGGCCAATATGAGTTGGAACCTACTCAACAGCACCTAACAACAACAACAACAATTAGATGGATTATATTCAGTTGCTAAAAGGATGGCATATCACTGGCAAGTAGCCCAGGGCACACTCTGAAGATAGTGTGCTATTTATTTATTTATTTGAAATCACAGTGTCATGAGGTTAGAAATGCTTTGTAGGTTGTAGCACCAAAGCTGTGTTGTTATTGAAATTACCTTCGAAAATCTTTTATAGACATAGGCTGTTTGGCTATGGTGTGGAACCTTAGAAAAGGCAGTTTTTAATCCTTGCTTTTTGGCACTGGGAGAGAGTTTAAGTGTCTAGAAGAGTTCCCTTCAGTAAATATGTTGTTGTTGTTGTTGTTGTTGTTGTTGTTGTTGTTGTTAAGTGCCGTCGAGTCGGTTCCGACCCATAGCGACCCTGTACAGGGTTTCCGAGGGTGTAAATCTTTACGGGAGTAGAAAGCCTCATCTTTCTCCCGCAGAGCAGCTGGTAGTTTCGAACCACTGACCTTAAGGTTCACAGCCCGATTCGTAACCACTACGCTACCAGAGCTCCTTTCAGTAAATATGAGGGGGCTTTAAAAAGTTTGTGGACAAATTCCATTATCTTTTAATTCCACTTTTTCGTGAAGCTTTTGGAGCCCCCTTATATATTCTAAGTCTTTGCCTTGTACCAGCTGTGGGGATTCTAAATTATGAATTTATAAAAAAAAAAAAAAAAAAGATATACTACCGTCTGCATGGAGCACAAGAGGAGGGTGTGAGGGAGCAGAGGCAGATGAGCTTGAACAGGTAGGCAGGGGCCAGATTGAGAGCCCAGGGTGTGTGTGTGTGGGGGGGGATATGTGTTGTGTTAATGAGCTTAGTTAATACTGTATGCATTTGGTGGTGGTGGTGGTGTGCCGCAGAGTCGGTTCTGACTTATAGCGAGCCTATACAGGGTTTCCGAGGCTGTAAATCTTTATAGGAGCAGAAAGCTTCCTCTTTCTCTTGTGGAGCAGCTGGTAGTTTCGAACTGCTGCCTTTGAGGTTAGCAGCCCTACTTGTAAACACTATGCTACCAGAGCACAATAATCACCCTAATATTAGAGCAAAAGTCTCTATAGAAACCTGCTTTTTGGAACAGGGGCCATACCAACGCCAGTAAATCACATTATTTTGGTGATCAAAATGCCAAGTTGTAATTTATTTCGACCCCATAAGGGTCGTGTTTTCTGAGACAAGAGCTCTTGCTAGCAATTCAGAGATGAATAGGAAACCAATCTTGTCTATCAGAGGTCCATGTCCAGGAGGATGTGAGAGGGCAGATATGTATGAAGCAGTGGGGACAGAGAGATATGGCAGGTGATTAATTTCAAATGCAAGGTTTCAATTGGAGTTGGAAATTCCAAACTTCCTCTATTTTTTTCTATGGGGTTGTTTATTGCCCTTACCTAGGCTGCATTTTGTGGGCTTTTCTCCTTTTTTGTATATATTAACAGGAAGAGTTTTTCTTTTATTCTTCCTGTTGTGTTCAATGAAAAACAGATCCCATAGGAGTCCTGGTGTGGTGCTGTGGGTTAATATGCTGGACTGCAAAGTTGGTGGTTCAAACTCACCAACCACTCCTCAAAAACTCTATGCAGGGCCACTATGAGTTGGAACTGACTCTACAGCACTTAATAACAATATATATTACCAAAATTATACTTAAAAAGGAGTCCTGGTGTAGCACTGTAGGATAAGCACTGAACTACTAACGTAAAGGTCAATAGTCCAAACTCACCGCACACTTCTTGGAAAGCTTATAAGAGTAGCTATGAGTCAGAACCAATTCTATAGCATTCAACAACAATATTTTTTTAAAAAAACACAACATTTTTCTTAAGAACCTCTACACTGAACAAGATTTCAAATACAGTTGCTGCATTTAATCCTTCAAGTGGCTCTGTCTTTGGTAAATTAATTGCTGCAGAGAAAGGAGCTCATGAACATATTTTTGTGAAAAATGGGCTTCCCTTTTCAGCTGAAAGTGAGGGTCCAAATGACCCTGCTGTGTTTGATTGGATGCTGTGAGGATGCCCACCAAATGTGTTTCTCTGTGGTCATGCCATCTGGTGATGTTGTTGGATGCAGACCACTGTCTGTCCAGCGAGCACTCCAAATGTATCAGCGTCGACTCTGTGCATGTGAACCTGAACCCATTTACTCCTTTCTCTCTCAGAATTTATATTTGTAATTTCTCAGGAAGGAAGAGGGAGGAAACAGACCGCTTCCAACAAGAGTGGTTGTTCTTTGTGGGCCTGACCTCTGTCCTGTGCATCTCCTGGCTCCCTCAGAACATTCCATGCTAATTAGACAGTACACTGCTACCACAGTTCCCACGTTGGCATCCACAGCATTGGGAACCAGATAAATTGTCGCTGCAGAATGGTCTGTGCTTGAAGCAGGGAGGTGAAAAAGGGAAGGCAGCCACCGTTCCCAGCCCCAAGTCTGCATGGCTCAAGTCACAGCACAGGGCTGCCCTGGGCTCAGGGCCTGCAGGTGGCTTGGGGCACCAGCCTGAGAGCAAAGAGGCCCTGGAACGGGTCCAGCAGTCATGTGAGCAGGTGGCATTGGGTATGTAGGTAGAGAGCTAGTCTTTCAGCCCATCTGGTACTATCCAAGGTAGCAGGGATTTAACAATCAAAGCCTGAAGGAATTAAATCTCTGACTCTGGCACATGGATGGGTTCAGCAACAGGGACCAGTATAGGCAATGACCAGAGGTCCCTGAAGCCCTTGTTAGTGTCCAAGCACAATGATTGCTTTTCCTCCATGCCTACTGCTACCTTTAGACCTGTGAGCACATTGCCCCCTATTCTCTCCCCTCATTCTCTCTCTCCCGACCCCCTTCAACCCTGGGCCTTGGGGGCTCTGTGTTCTTTCCTCCTTGCCCATCACTAAGGTTATATTCTCCAGGGGCTTTTCTTGATTCCCCTCATCTAGCCCCAACTCTCTCTGTGGAACATGTAGTTTGGAGTTTGCTCTCCACTCAGCCTCGCTGCTCTGTGCGCAGTTACTTGTGGAGGGGCTTTTCTCAGCCACACTCCTCTGCTCAACCTGGATCCACTGGCGGTCTCACCAGGCCTGTGTCACAGACTAGATGCTCAGGGGTGTGTTTTCTGTAAGCACGGTCTCCTCCACAGGGCATTCGTGACACACCCAGAGACAGTTGTTGCTGTTAAGTGCCGTCAATTCTGACCCATAGCGGCCCTGTATAGGGTTTCTGAGGTACAGGTGGTAAGTTTGAACTGCCGACCTTGCAGTTCAAACGGCTTTGCAGTCTGGCGCATTAACTCACAGCACCACACCAGGACTGGTAGTATTTTAAGGGAAAGCCCTGGATTTAGGCTGCCTGGCTTTGACCAGGCTCCATCACTTACCAGATGGATGCCTTTGGTTAAATTCCCTACCCTCTATAAGCCTCAGTGTCCTAACCTATAAAATGAGGGTAATAATAATATCTATCTCACTAGCTAATGATGAGTTCAGGTCTGTAAAGCACTTAGAACTATGCCAGGAGCATGATGTGATATTGGTATTTGCCATTATTACTGCCATAGTAGCTGGCATGTAGTAAGTGCTTAGTAAATCTCAGCTACCAGTATGTGTAAAGAGTTTTGGTGTGGTGCTATAGGAAAAGCACTTGACTGCTAACCACAAAATCAGTTATTCAAACCCACCAGTTGCTCCATGGAAACCTTATGTTATACAGGGTCACAATGAGTCAGAACTGACTCATAGCACTTAACAACAACAAGTGTGTGTATACATATGTGTGCATGTGTCTGTCTGTATGCATGTATTATTACATCAAAACCAGTTCAGCTCTGAGCCTGGTTCCAGAGTCTGTCTGTAAATTGAAGTTGTCACTAGTCAGGGAACTGATTAAAAACTCCAAGGACAGATAAAAACCGACCTTTCTGCGTTGCCTGCTTTTTGAAGAAAAGAACAGAGAGAAGTAGAAAGTCCCAGAAGATGGATGTGAGGGGAGGGACTTTCTGAAGGGCTGTTGTTGATGCTAGTTGCTATCGAGTCGGCTCTGAATCCTGGTGACCATATGCACAACAGGAAGGAACCACGGGCCAGGCCTGCACCAGCTTCATGAAGTCGCTGTGCTGCAGTCCATTCCCGTACCCACTGGATTTTAAAGGTCTTCCAACCTAGAGGCCTCATTTCCCAGCACTGGGTCAGGTCATCCCCTGTTTGGGGCCATAGGATTTTTATTAATAAATTTTCAGAAGTAGATTGCCAGACTTTTCATCCTATTCTATCAGTCTGGAAACACCATTGAAACCTGTCAGCCAAGGTTGAGGTAAAAATTGGTATCACCTGTATTTGGTGATATCCTCTGAATTCACAGCATGTTGTTATTGTTGTTAAGTGCCATCCAGTCAGTTATGAATTGGGCTGCGAACCTCAGGGTCAGCAGTTTGAAACTACCAGCTGTTCCACGGGAGAAAGATGAGGCTTTCTGTTCCCATAAAGATTTACAGCCTCGGAAACCCTGTACAGGGCCGCTATGAGTCGGAACCGACTTCACAGTACATAACAACAACAACAATAGGGTTTCTGAGGAACAACTAGTGAGCTTGAACTGCTGACCTTGCAGTTCCACTGGCCTTGCAGTCCAGTGCATTAACCCACAGCGCCACACCAGAATTCACAGCATAGTACTAGTATTTTTGACTCCCCCATTGCTTTCTCTTTAAATATGGGAGGAGATCATGCCAGTTTGAGTTCTTTCCAACCTTGGGCAGAAGGCAGTCACATTCCATCTTCATTCGGAAGACTGAGTGGGCTTTAATGTTTATGTGGATACCTACAGTCTCCGTCTGGGTGCTCGTTTTGATTAAACCCACAGAAGATTAAGTGAATCCTGTAGGAAACCAGACTGCACAAAACGTGTCTGTGAGCTCTGATTTGAATTGTCAGCTAAAAGATACCTCAATTCTACTTGTAAGAAATGTTACCAGGTACACACATAAGAGTCAGGCATGCAGAAGGGCTCGAGGTACCTCTTCCTGAGTAAATGAAGACTCAGAAGATGAGCTTTGGTTTTCCAAAGGCAGAGGAAATAGGGGCAGGAGGAGCAGAGCAATGTCTCGGTGGATCACTGAGTCTGGGAAATGGTCATCTGTCACTCTCCCCACTCTGAGCACCACCACCATCACTACTCCCTTCCTGTCCCCTACCTGACATTCCTGAGTCTCTCCCAGGTAGCCCCAGGCCCTTGTTGAAACAGCAGCCTAATTTTCTGATTGAGGTCAAAGGTTTGATTGTCTGGACTTGTGGGAAGACTGCTGCTGCCGCCTGCCTGCCTGCCACCGGTTCCAACTCACAGCGACGGTGTATAGGGTTTCCAAGGTTTTGGAAAATCTTTATAGGAGCAAAAGGTCTCATCTTTCTCCCACGGAGTGCTTGGTGGATTCGAACCGCTGACCTTACCATAAGCAGCCCAATGCATAAGCCACTATGCTACCAGGGCTCCTTCTGGTAACGTCTCTATAGCAGTAAATGCTTGTGCAAATGGATTCTCAGCTAACCTAATATCTCCATGTGTCTTTGCTTTAGAAACAACACTGCTGTGTGTAATCTCATTTATTGTGCTGCATTCCTTGAACCCTTAACTGCTCCGTGGAAACAAACAAGACCCCCCTATGAACTGCTTGAGCTTAGAACTAACAAGTTAGGAGAGAATTTGCTAAGTGATTCTTTTCCAGCTTTGGCTGGTGAGTGTGGCTTCTAAAAGCACCGAGCTTGCTTCCGCTGAGCTGCTGGCCTGCTGTCAAAATCAAACTCACTAAGTGGGAAACCAGGATGGCCTGCTAGCCCCTGCCTGTGTGAATTCTAAGAAGGCTTACCCTAGCCAGCAGCTCTGCAGGAGCCAGTGGATCTTGAGGCTTTATTTTACCTACAGGCCCTTCCCTGCATTGGGCTCTTCCTGAGTTGTCTCAGGCATACGCACAGAAATAGCAAAGTCACTTGAGGAATTGCCTGTCAGTGTTGCCATTCCCAACACTACCCACATGTGCTCAGAATCTAATGTGGAGATTCTTGGTGTAAGAAGCAGGCATGTCTGCCTTCCGTCGTTCTCCTCTGATCATACTAGACCCAGGACCTGGGAGTGGTACGGAAGGGAGAGGACCTGCATCATCCACACTTGCTGTGCACCCCGATGTTGACACACTATCTCATTTCTTCTCCTGACAATCTTCTGAGGCATCTGACGCCGATTTTTAAGCTGAAGTGGTGGTTCCATACAATAAGCACTCGACTGCGAACCACACAGTCCATGGTTCGAGCCCACCACCTGCTCCATGGGAGAAAGACGAGGTTTTCGACTCCCATGAGTATTTAGAGCCCCAGAACCCTATGTAAAGTCGTTATGAGTTGGAACTGACTCAAAGGAATTTAACAACAACAAGCTGAAGCAAAAGGAAGAGAAGAGTACTTGATTTGCATCATCTCATGTAATCCTCCCAGCAGCCTTCTGAGCTCCAATTGTTAGGACTCACTGTATTTTAGAGCCAGTGGAGCTGGGGCCAGGACACAAGAGTCACTGACTCCAATTCTTTGCTCGTTCCTCTACCTTCTCACAACCCAGAATGTGGTTTGAGGACCAGCAGCCTCGGCATCTCCCGGGAGCTTGTCAGCTATATGGGATCCCATGCCTCCTCCCTAACTGGATCCCAGCCTGCTCTTACCAGATCCATAGAAACAAATACATTGTTGTTGTTAATTGCCATTGCATTGGTTTGACTCATTGCGACCTTTTAGAGGGTTTCCAAGGAATGGCTATTGGGTTTGAACCGATGACCTTGTAGTGAGTGAGCAGTCCAGTGCTTAGCCTATAGCATCACACCAGAACATTCATCACACAGCCCTCATATAACACTAAGAGGGGAGGTAGAGGAAAAAGTGGGGACTGCTGAGCAAATCATGCTAGAGGTAGATGTGAGCTGAGCTCTAGAGAGGAGTGTTACAAATCACACTTTCAAATCAGAACAGCCTCAGCAGATAACCTTCTCAGTCTGTGCCTTCCCTGTGCAGAGGGGCCCAGTTCCTGTCCATTGGGAAGAACAGCCAACATTTCTGGGAAGGACATCAAGATGATGGGAAGAAGCAAACCCCCCTGCACAGGCCTCAAGTCACCACACATCCAAAACCCAGTCGTCAGAAGGGCTGGGATTTGCAGCCAAGCAAGAACTCTTTCAAAGAAACACGCTGAGGAGGAGGGAGGGACATGAACGTAGTCTTGAAGGGTTTAGTTTAGCAAAGGTTTCCTGAGCTCACACTCGCTGTCCAGCTCTGTACAAGGTGTTGGGGGATGCGTCAGACACTGCTTCACTCCTGGTGTCAGTCACCCTGGCAGATATGTGTTTGGATGGAGACCAGGCGCTCTCGTTGGGCTACTCTGGGCTTACGTGTGTGTGGACAGGTGCCTGTTGGTCTTGAGTAGAGGAGGTGTGGGAGGTGGCACTGACAGGGAAGGGACGTCTGTCTGACTTTGGGGCGTTGACTGTAGGTTTAAGTCAAGTGTAGACAGTCAAGCAGGGCCAGCTGGTGACACAGGGCCTACCTGTGGCCTGGTTCTGCCCTTCTTCAGGGTGTGTTTGTTTCTCTTTATTGCCTTCTTTCCAAGGTGTGTTCACAGCCAAGATTCTTCATGAGCTTCCCTTAGCCTAAGCCCCCAGGGAGTCTGAGGAATAGGAGAGGCCAGTGTTGGAAACTTCATTCTTCAAGTCTGTGTTCTCCCCAGCAAGACCGCCTTGCCGGTTCCACAAAGCAAGAGAAGGGGCCGTGGTTTCAAGGGGAGCAGCTCCGACTCGCCCCTCAATTGCACCAAGACATGTGGTATGGGTTGGATGAAGATAAGATCCTACTTAGTTTGGCTGTAGTACTGGTCAGGGTACCTTTCCCTGAGGCACCATCCAGCTGTCTGAACTGCCTTGGGAAGAAAGACCAAGAGAGGTGGTCAGGAGTCTCTGGAGAATTCCAGAAGAATGGCTCTGTGATTGGTGTCCAGTAAAACTGCTGTTGTTTTCAGAGGTTTTGAATTCTTCTTCTTTCTTTATCTTTGAAATTTATTGTGGTTTGGGTGAAAGTTTATAGGGCCAATTCATTATCCTTTTAGCAGTTTTGGTTCCTAACATTAGTTTCCTCAGTGTAACAAACAGCGCTGTGCCCACTACTTCCCCGGGTTTCCCCTTTCCATTCGTCCCTTTTTCATGCCCCCTTCATGCCTTCTGAGATTTGTTTTGGGGCCAGTGTTTCCCTGTTTGTTTCATACAGTTGATCTTTCTAAGGAGTTTGTTCTTCGTGAGTGTTACAGCTCACTTTATAGGCTTGTCTGCTGTTCCTCACTACATCCATGGGTGTATTTGCATCACCTATAGATGTGTATATAAAAGCATCTTCCGCCAAACCTATGTGTGCTCATGGTGTAGTCCCACTCACCTTCCCATACCAGTTCATCTTGCATGTCTGCCTGTGTATCCACTTGTAGATTACTGTTGGCTATGACTGTTATTACAGTCATTATTTTGCTCATGTAGTGGTTTGAACTTGGATCCAATTTTCATGCCAACTCTGAGCTACTTTTTGAGTCTTCCACCCTTCACGTTCCTTCATATCCTAGTTGGCTGTTCTGGTTACACTCAGGCCACAGTGGCTCATGTTAGACAGAACTTAGAAGTCACAGACCCTCTGCAGGGGTCTGGCACCATCTCCCACAGAGCTCTGCAGTGCCACCTGTAGAGACACTTGAGCAGAGTGAGTGCAAGGTAAGGAGATATTCTTCTCTGCATCCATAGGGAGCACCCTTAGGTAAGGCAGAGATTCAAATGGACCATTGGGAAGGTATAGAGTAGAGACTTGAGTAGAATGGATCCAAGGAGGGGCTAAGGGACACATGTCCAGTTAGAAGGGGGGAAATCCCCCTATGTAAATGGCAATAGAAAGAGGCAGAGGAAGATTCTGGGCCACTCTTCTCCTACCCTGTCTCCCACACAAGGACCCCAGGCAGCCTGGGTAAGAGAGTGAGGTTGGCGAAGGTCCAGAAGACAGGTTTGCTCCAAGTCATCCAGAAAGAAGGTGGCAGGTATATTGGTGAGTGGCCCACTCAGCAGCAGCAGCAGCTCACCACTGCTCCTCACCATCCCAGCTTGGTTCTGGGTTGAGACACAGCAGGAGCTGAGTACAGGGTTGTCATTGTGGTAGATCTGGGCTTATGGGTAACACAACATTAAGAACCACAGAGCTGGGAAGGCCAAGGAGATCTCTTTTCTAGCCTGATTATTGTAACAGATGGGAAAACAAGGCTTAATTAGGGTGGAGGAATGGCCTGCCGGGGTCACTGTGCATGTCAGTGATCATGATCAAAATAGCTGGACACTGAGCTCCTGATTCTCCCTCACCCCCTGTGCCCAGATAAGGTTACATAGCGACTGAGCATCTCTTGATTCCCTCACATCACACCACCACTTCCCTTCCCTGGACCTCTGTAGCAGCTCCTGCCTGGCCCTACCCCTTCAGTCCTGCCCCTCTGACCCACTGCCACCCCAGCCAGAATGGCCTTCCTCAAGCGTCATGGCACTGCCTCACTTCAAAACCCTATTTTAATGCCAGCAGCAAGGTCATCTTTCCTGACCATCTCCACCCATCCTTCTGGTCTGCTCCTGCCCCAACCACATCATCTCTTCCTACCCCCTGCCAGGCTGACTCTGTCCCAGCCAGACTGAACTGCTCTCAGGCCCCCATGCAGGTGCTGTCCAATGGCCCATGTGTCCAGCTCCACAGTCAGACTTCAAGGCTGAGCTTACACACCAGCTATCTAGGAAGTCATCCCTAAACTGCTCAGACTGGGTGAGGGGTCTCTCCTCTGGTGTCTTGAAGCTTTTGTTCACTGTTGTTCCATCACATCTCTTATTACCCGGAATTGTAATTGCCTGCTTGCTATATCCCTCACCAGAATCAGTTTATTTAATGTTGTTGCCCCAGGCCCGGAGTGGTATCTAGCACACAGTAGGGTTTCAGTTATTCCTTTCTTAATGTGCCAGCCTTTCTCCCAGGCTCTTTGCATACAGTATCTAATTTTAGCCTCATAAGAACCCAAAGGAGTCCTTGGACAGTGCACATGGTAATGCATTTGGCTGCTAACTGAAAGGTTAGCAGTTTAAATGTACCCAGAGGAGACTCCGAAGAAAGACCTGGCAATCTACTGCCCAAAAAATCAACCACTGAAGACCCAATGGAACACAGTTGTACTCTGACACTCAAGGGCTTTTCATCAAATTTGGAATTGACTGAGTGGCAACAAGTTTTAAGAACTCTAGAGAAGATATTATCTCAATTTTAAAAATGACTATAATCAGCACATTTAAGCAATTGCCTAGGTCCCACTGCTAGGAAGTGACTGTCCCAAGATTTGAACCTGTGTTTCTAGGACTCAACAACCCCTGCTGTGCTGATGGAGTAGAACTGAATGGACTCTTTGCCTGCAGGTCTGTGATCCCTGGGGAAGTGGGAGGGAGCTTCAGTTTCAGGGAATGAGGTGTTGGAGGCAGCTGGGATTCCAGACCGACCATGGCACCTTTGATAAGTTGTTTGTTTTCTGCACCAGACAGCTGTGATAAGCCTCTGGTAATGCAACTCCTTGATCCAGCTCAGCATGATTGTGATCTGCGTTGCCTTGTCAGGAGGACAGATTGTTTTGTCTGTTTTCTTTTTATTTTTTCCTTTCCTTTAATCAAGGAAAAAGAAAGCAAGGACAACACAGTGACCTGTCAAACGGTGAGGCTGCAGGGTGCTCGGGTCTGGGGTTTGGAACCAGCTCATTCTGGTTCAACCCTGGTTCAGAATTTGCATTTCTACCCCAGAGATACTGAGTCTGAATCTACATTTTAACAAGCTCTATAAGCATCTCTTGAGGAATCTTGTTCAAACTGTAATGCAGCCAGCTGTGAGGGACAGGCCAGCGCAGGTGTTTGGGTGTCCTGGAGACAGTTAGGTTTTGCTCAGGTGTACTCTATTTCTACAGATGTCCTTTAATGCAGCTGCCTGTACACAGGGCTCCAGACAGCCCTTGGATGAGGAGAGGCTTGGGACATCCCAGAGCTATAGTGAGGGTTGGATTCCAAAAGGCATGTACAGTACAGAAGGCAGACATGGATGGGGGGACACAGGAAGAGACTGGTTCACCAAGTGCTTCAGGTCCCTGTTTCCTGTGTTTACCACGAGGTTAGTGCTTAGGGTGTTTATGTTCCTGTCACAACCAAAGGGCAATGAACATTGAATAAAACCCTGGGCCAGCCCTTTGCTGAACTGTCAGAAAAAGCCTGAGTATAGGCGAGGTCTTGTCACACCAACCTTGGGCTCTGGTATAAAACCCAAAACCCAAACCCCCTGCCACCGAGTTGATTCCTTCTCATTGCGACCCCAAGTAGGGTTTCTGAGACTGTAAATGTTTGCTGGAGCAGGCAGTGTCATCTTCCTCCCATGGAGCTGCTGGTGGGTTTGAAACACCAACCTTGTGGTTAGCACCCAGCACCTAATCCAGAGCACCACCAGGGCTTGTAGCTTCTGCTATGTTGTTGTTACATGCTAAAGTTGTCATTATATGTAATTCTGGCTCCTGAGTGTCCAGCACAGCCCACATGCATGGCAGGGCGCTTGCCCTGGAAGGGTGCCCTGGAGAGAAGCTCTAGCTCCCATTTCTCTCTGGGCTCTGGGGATGGAGACTAGGATTTTGTGACACTGGTGCCAAGTGCACCAAACCCAAGAAGTGCAGAGAATCGCCCCTCCTCCCCGCCCCCCAACTCCCATGGCAGATGCAGAGCCATGGAGCAAACCCAGATATTCTTTCTCCAAAGTCCCCACTTCTCCGCACCATTCTGTAGGGCCTGTGCTTTGTCCCCAACTTGAACTTTCAAACGGCAGTAGTTCCTTTTGACATCATACAAGGGAATGTAGAACATTTGAGTAAAGTCAGTCACACAGTGTTTGTTCTTTGCTTTAGAGAACGTTACATCCCCATGACGACTTTGCAGCCACTCAGTGAAGCACAGTAATTTAAAAGAGCTGGTGAGTGGCTGCCTCTCTGGACTCCCATCTGACTGCCAGCTCCTCTGCTGGCAGAAGCTACTACTGTCTTGGAATCATCAGGGAAACTTATTTGCAAAGAGCCAAATTGTGTTGTCTTCAGGGTCCATCTGGACCATGAGAACCATGTGCCCAAGGAGAGTTTTTGTTTAATTTCATTGTGGTAAATAGAGGTCACAAACCATTGCCACCATTTTTATGCAGACAATTCAGTGACACTGATTGTGTTCACCATCTTGTGACTCTGCATCACCACCATTCATTTCCAGAGTTTTCATCACCCTTGACAGAAAGTGCACCTTAATAAGCAATATCTCCACATTCCCTCCCCCTCCCTCCACCCACCCACCCATCCCTGGTAACCACAAGTAAACAGGGTTCTGTGGTTTTGTGTATTCTAGATATTTCATCTAAGTGGGATAATATCATACTTGCCCTTTTGTGTTTATTCATTTCAGTTAGCATAATGTTTCTAAGGTTCAGCCATGCCATAGTTTGTATAAGAAGTTCATTTTCTCTTTATGGCCAAATAACATTCCATTGTGTGTGTGTGTGTGTGTGTGTGTGTATTTACACACACACACACACACACACACACATATATATACACACACCACATTTTATTTATACATTCATCTGTTGTATGTGTGTGTGAGAGATAGATAGACAGAATTAAATGATTCTGGTAGTTTTTTAATGGAAATACAGAGAGTAAGAAATTAAGATAATCTTAAACAACAACAGATTTGGAGCTCTCATACTACTTGATAAGGAGTGCTGGTGGGCTGCTAACCTAACCACAAGGTCGGTAGTTTGAATCTACCAGTCACTCTGCAGGAGAAAGATGAGGCTTTCTGTTCCCATAAAATATGCAGCCTCAAAAACCCTATACATGGTCACTATGAATCGAAACTAAGTCGAGAACACTTAACAGCAACAACATACTACTAGATATCAAAAGTTACTGTAAAACTACAGTTATTGACAATGTGGTATGGATTCAGGGAGAGGAAATGAAACAACAACAACAACAAAAAGACCACTGGGACAGAATTAAGAATATACTGGATTTACAGTAATGATGTCTTTTCATTAAATAATTCTGGGGCAATTGGGTGGCTGTTAAGTGCTATGGAGTCGGTTTGGACTCACGACAATCCTATACAGGGTTTCCAACATTATAAATCTTTGCAAGAGCAGAAAGCCTCATCTGTCTCCCAAGGAGTGGCTGGTGGGCTTGAACCACTGAACTTGTGGTTCACAGTCCAGTGCTTATCGTACAAAGCCACTGCAATTGAATAGCCATAAAGAAAAGCAATGAATCTTGATGTCAGCTACATTAGAGACCCAAATATAAGAAGTAAACAATTGGTTTACTAGAGGATAAGCATGGAGAGTATGTTTGTGACCGCGGAGCAGGCAAATATTTCTTAAATAGGACAGGAAGTATACAGGAAAACTGATAAACTGGACTACATTACATTTAAGCACTTTGTTCATTCAACGACACCATCCAGAGTGTAAGGGTAACTATTACAATGGGAGTCCCAGGGTGGTGCTGTAGAATAAGCACTGGATTAGGCTGCCAGGTCAGTTTGAATTACAAGGTTGGTGGTTCAAACCCACCAGCTGCTCCTAGGAAACCCTATACAGAGTTGTTTTGAGTCAGAAGCGACTCAATAACACTTAACCACAACAACATTGCATGGGAGAGGATGCAACTTGCAATGTGCATGCCCAACAGAAGATTTGTGTCCCGATTATAGAAATCATTTCTACAAATCTGTAAGAAACACCACAGTCCAATAGAAAAACTAGTAAAAGCTTGAACAGGAATTTCACCAAAGCAGATACCCAAATGACTACTAAACATTTGAAAAAGTGCTCAACATTATTGTACATCAGGGAAATGTGTATTAAAATGACAATGAGATAGATGCCCATCGTTATATATCCACCAGAGTAGTTAAAACAAAACAAAACCTGTCGATGCTGAATGTTCATTAGGATATGGAGCAACTGGAACTCCTACATCTGGTGAAAGTGTATGAATTATAAAGATTTTGAAAAACATTTGGCAGTATCTACCCCAGTGGTAAACCTGTGAGCAATTTGACTTCTAAGTATATACTCAACAGAATAGCAGACCTGTCTTAATTAAAAGAAATGCTCAGGCAAGTTCTTAGGAACGCTCATCATAACCACCAAAAGTCTATATGGAGTGATAGACATTAAAATGAATAAATCAATTG
Organism: Chrysochloris asiatica; assembly: GCF_000296735.1. NCBI lineage: Eukaryota > Metazoa > Chordata > Mammalia > Afrosoricida > Chrysochloridae > Chrysochloris > Chrysochloris asiatica. The sequence goes on from NW_006408742.1 coordinate 298,124, forward strand.
TGATCTAGTCATTCAATGTAATGCTACACAGCAATGAGAAGATTGAGCTACTACTACACACAAAAGCACAGATGGATCCCACCTTAATATATCGTTGAGCAAAAGAAACCAGATACAATAGACTATACACTCTGCAATTCTATTCACAGAAGGTTCAAAAGCAAGCAAAATCAATTGGAGATAGAGGCAAAGTTCCCTTTTGGTGGGAGAGGCTGACTGGTAGGAGACATGTGAGGGCGGATTCTTAGGTGATGGTAATGTTCTGTTCCTAGAGCTAGGTGGTAGTTATTGGGCTGTATTAACTTTGAAAATTCACCAAGCCATGCATTTATTATTAATCCAGTTTTCTGATGTTTGCTATGCTTCAAGATTTTTAATGCCCTGCACAATTCAGTCCAATAAGCGATTGGAAGCCATGTGGTGGAAGATCATTGTACAAGGACCTGTGATAATATCATTTCTGCAATTAAGCTTCACATGTATTCCGAGCTTCCCATTTGTTGTTGTTGTTGTTAAGTGCCATCGAGTTGATTCTGACCCATAGCAACCCTGTATAGGGTTTCCAAGGAACAACTAGTGAGCTTGAACTGCTGACTTTGCGATTCAAACAACTTTGCAGTCTGGTGCATTAAGCCAGAGTGCCACACCAGGACTCCCATTGTTGTTGTTAAGTACGATGTACGATGGAGTAGGTTCTGACTCATAGTGACCCTGCACAGGGTTTCCAAGGCTGTAAATCTTTACGGGATCAGAAAGCCTCATCTTTCTTCCCTGGAACAGCTGGTAGTTTTGAACTGCCAACCTTGAGGTTAGCAGCCTGATTCGTAACCACTGCACTACCATTAACTAAGGCTAAATAAAGAAAAAGAGTCTCATAGTAGCTTCATTTGATTAAAAAACAAACAATGGAAAACCTGGCCGCTGTTTAGGTAAAGTTAACTTCCCTATGGAATAAATTCTGGAGATCATTGTTTACATAGATTCTTATGGTTAGGCAGTCATTCTGTAGCAAGCTTCTCCAATCTGACCAGAGCTCTGTCTGGTTACAAAGAACTTACACCCTCACATGATCTTGTTGAAAGCAGGTAGAATTTGCTCCATTGTATGAAGAAACTGAAGCTTGGAAAAATGAAATAATGTGTCCATTCTCCCCATTGGCTCACAATAGACTATTGCTCATGCTAGAGCTGGAAGATGAAAGGCACTCTACAGTGAACTCAGCATACCAATGGTCATGAAGGTGTTGCATGGCCCAGCAGTGTTTCCTTCTGTTATGCAGAAGGTTACCATGAGTCGGAAATGTCCTAACAGCAACTAATGACATATGTTGTTATGTGCCGTGGAGTCGGTTCCGACTCATAGCAACCCTGCACAGGGTTTCCGAGTCTATAAGTCTTTACGGGAGCAGAAGACCTCATCTTTCTCCCGCAGACTGTGAGATTAGCAGCCTGATCCGTAACATCCCATAAAACCCTGCCATCAACTCTGTTTATAGATGAAAAGCCTGAAGCACTGGGAGTTTTAGTGTCTTTCCAAGGTAGTAAGCAGAGGACTAGAGTCTTGGTGTGGCACTATAGGATAAGCATTGGACTGCTAACCGCAAGGTTGGCAATTCAAACTCACCAGCTGCTCCTCAGAAACCCTATACAAGGTGACTATGAGTTGGAACTGACTACACAGCACTTAACAAAATAACAAGCAGAGGACCAGAAACTTAAACCCTGGCCTTCTAGTCCCCCTGAGCCTGCATTCTTAAACCTTATGTACATTGGTCCATTTTTGCTAAGGCACTGCAAAACTAATATATACTTGCCTCCCTTCCACCCCAGACTGGCTGCTAACCCTTAGGGGTAGAAGATGACAGAACTGGTCCCAATCTCCCAGTGCCCAGTAAGCGTGCTGCTTACTGGAAGCCTTTCCCCATGCCTCCACAGAGCCGTGAAGGCTGGTGGTGGTTTTATGAGATAATCCAGCCCTTGAAATCCATGTACTCTGAACCCTAGCCCTGACACAGAACCAGGACTTGAAATCCATGCACTCTGAATCCTAATCCTAGCACAGAACCAGGACTCGCAGAGCTGAAAATGACTTAAGCCTCATTAGCATAATATTTGTGTGAGATTGCAAGCAGCTACTGGATCACCTACTGCCTCTTGGTATATGTACATGTTCCTCATGAGCACAATCAAGTGTTCTGGAATACCCATTTCTTGCAATGTTGTCCATAGCTTGTCATGCTCCACACAATCAAAAGCCTCTGCATAGTCAATAAAGCAAAGTAAACATCTTTCTGGTATTCTCTGCTTTCAGCCAAGATCCATCCAAGAGGCAGTGGTATTAAAAGAACGAGGAGATACTGAATGGTTCAAAATCAGGAAGGGTTGTATTCTTTAACCATACTTACTCAATCTGTGTGCTAAGATACTGGATATAGGAAGAAGAACGAATGTGGCATCAGGATTGGAGGAAGACTCATTAACAGCCTGCGATATGCAGATGATACTACAACCTTGCTTGTTAGAAGGAAAGAGGACTTAAACTACTTACTAATGAAGATCAAAGACTATAGCCTTCAGTATGGATTACACCTCAATGTTTTCTTTAGAAAACAAAAATCCTCACCACTGGAGCAATAGATAGCATAATGATAAATGGAGAAAAGATTGAAGTTGTCAAAGATTTCATTTTGCTTGGATCCACAATCAACACTCATGAAAACAGCAGCCCAGAAACCAAACAACATATTGCATTAGGCAAATCTGCCACACAAGACCTCTTTAAAGGGTTCAAGAGCAAAGAGGTCAATTTAAGGACTAAGGTGTACCTGACCAAAGCCTCAGTATTTTCATTTACTTCATATGCATGTGAAAATTGGACAAAAAATAAGGAAGACCATAGAAAAATTGATGCATTTGAGTTCTGCTGTTAGAAAAGAATTTAGAAAGTACCCTGAACCATCAGAAGAACAAACAAACCTGTGTTGAAAGAAGTACAACAAGAATGCTCCTTAGAAACCAGGAAGGTAAAGACTTGATCTTCCGTACTTTGGACATGTTATCAAAAGGGACCAGTCCCAAGAGAAGGGCATCATGCTTGGTGGAGTGGAGGGGCAATGAAAAAGAGGAAGACCCCCCAATAAGATGGAGTGTCATAGTGGGAGCAACAATGAGGATGGTACAGGACCTGGCAGTGTTTCATTGTGTTGTGCATAGGGTCGCTATGTGTCAGACCTGACTTGATGGAATCTAGCAACAACTGGGTCACCAACGAGGCCTGATGGCATAGTGGTTCAGTGCTCAGCTGCTAACCTTTTGAATTGAACCCACCTCCTTTCTCTGTGCAAGAAAGACTTGGCAATCTGCTCCCGTAAAGATTATATCTAGAAAACTCTGTGGAGCAGCTCTACTTCATCTTACAGGGTTTCTCTGAGTCAACATTGAACTTGATGGTACCTGAGAAGAATTGGTCCACCTATTTTATGGACATTTTCAAGATAAAAATAGTATCCCTGCTACTCTTGTGGTTTTCATTTCTCTCTAAAAATAATAACATACTGTCTTTTTTCTTCTGGGAATGATTCTGGGTTGACCAACTGCCACATTACCTGAAGCTCAATAGGAATGCAACATCTGAAGGACACTGCCTGATTACAGGACCCTAGATCCTCCCAGGCTCAACAAAGTCTGTAAGACCCATCCCTGCAAAGTCCTTTGTGTGTGTGCCAGTGTGTGCACTATTTTTACCCTTAACCAAAATCTACATCATAAATGTGTTAGAACAGGGAGCAAGCAGGTTCATTGTAGATGGAATGTGAAAGTTTGCAGATTTCTGCTGGAGAAGTAACACATTTTGCTGCCACTGAGTTGCCTTCCCAGCCTGTGGGCCATGCTGGCTGCCCTATGCCTTTGTGACTGGGTGAGTCGCTCCCAGGAAGTTTCTGCAATGTCTGGCTCGAGGGTTGGAACGCCCCTTGCATTGAGGGTGAAGGGCGATGGTCTGGATTAATTTGATTCAATTTAATTCAGGATGCAAGGTTAAATTCCACACATACCCCTCCCCACCACTCTTACCACATGCACCTGCATTCTGCTCACTGCTCCGGAAAATGTCCCCACCATGTGTCCTCTAGTCCCGCAGGGCTGTCGGGGGCAGCGAGCCAATTCTCAAGGTGACTGGCTTGGTCTTCACCCTGAGGAAAGCCCCTTCCATCAGCCTAAATTCAAAGAAAGGGCAAGATTGTGGAGCTGAGCTGGGGCCAGGACACCCAGGCCAACTGTCTACTGCCTGCAGACCCTTTGGTCTCTTAGTTATGTCCCAGGGCTTCTCAGGGTTTCCACTACAGTACATGGAGACTGGGCATCTTTCAGGGGTCAGAATTGGAAAGAACAATGTCCAGAGGACTGTGAGCCCTCTTCATTACTTGCCTTTGTCACACTATCAGCTCATCATAGAAAATTCCTGAGCATGTGGGGCCCGCTCTTCTGCCTTGCCTTCATTGTCCTCACTTCAAGGAGACTGGGCTTTCTGTCATGAAGACCCTCCCTCACATAGCTCTCTGCAGCTGTTCCTTTTTCCATAACTCCACCCGGCAGGGCCTAGGGCATTTCACCTTCCCATCAACTAACTGCCTTTCTGAACAGATTGTTTTACCACCTTCGTTCAACACTCTCCTTGTCTCCTGTTTTACATTTCTGCCATCTAATTTTACCATGCCTTCTTATTTCCTTTATTCATCCATGTACCTATTTAAAATTCAAGGGCTTGCTGTGCATTGGATATGCATGCTAGACAAGATACAGAGATGAACAAGGCATTCTGGGTATTGATCCCAGGGCTTCATGACTCCATTGAGGCCCTCAGTGCTCCTTGACAAATCTTATTTGTCTATTATTGATTTCTTATTGCTTTACCCACGACCGGGGCCCTTGTAAACTATTTGTGTCTTCCTCAAACACTCATTTGCATTCCAACTCCCTTTCTGCCTAGATGATTTCACTTCTTAACATTGTAAAATTTTGTTGTTTATTATTAGGTGCCATCAAGTCAGGTCCAACTCTGAGAGACCCTATGCACAATATCCCTGCACCATCCTAACAGCTATTGCTATGTTTGAACACACTGCTTCCATCACTGCGCCAATAACTTGTTGGGGGGTTTTCCTCTTTTTCACTGACCCTCCCCTTTTCCAAGCGTAATGGCCTTCACAGGTACCTATTCATCCTGATACCATGTCCAAAGTCTGTGATGAAGTCTTACCATCCTGGCTTCTAAGGAAAATTCTGGTTGTACTTCTTCTGACACAGATTTGTTTGTTTTTCTGGCAGTCCATGGTACTTTCAACATTCTTCTCTAAAACCATAATTGAAATGCGTTAACTCTTCCTCATTCATTGTCCAACTTAAATACTACTTATCTGATTTATTTGTTACAAAGTTTAAAGCATTAGTACATTTAATAACTTAAAACAGAGCCTGGTGTTGCATTCATCATCAAAAAGAACATATCCAGATCAGTCATAAGTTACAA